>NC_061528.1:21275000-21645000 GCF_022379125.1 Scophthalmus maximus | reverse complement strand
TTGTTGCCCAGCAACTGCTCAGAGTCAAGAGATAGTCTGTCAATAGATTGAACATACTACTTCTTCATACTATTACATCATTAAGGCCTTGATAGTAAACAGAAGCCACTTTGAACAAGTGGCATATGGTGGCCCGCTTGGAGTTTATCAAGTGGCATTTAAAGGACTCTGTCTGATGAGGAATTTAACTGTATAAGAAAAAGTCCAAACACAATGTCAGGCAAAAATCCAGCACTACCAAGTGGCAACCTACTGTGACGTCACCCATTTGGTTTGGGAACTGCCAATTTGAATACTCAAGTTTAGCATTCTGACTGGCACCATCTTGGTGTTTTAAAACCAGAGGTATCCATATTTGGAGGTTCTGATAGAGATTTTACTCTAAATAAGACCATCATTTTTAAAAATCAACATCATACTGTATTGAAGAGGACTTAAAACACTGTAAACATCTTAGAAAAGTGTTTGCTGATGTTGTAAATCAAGTGAGAGGTAGGGTCATTTTCTTACTTATATAGAAACAGACTTCAGGCACTTCGACATTGTCTTTGCTTTACAGGCACAGAGTTTATGTCCAATTTTATATCCAGTCTATGGCTACTACTCGTCACATGACTAATACAATCCCAAGGTGGTGGCATCATGCTGTAGGGGGACTAAGATTTCTAGTTTTCTTATTGGCGGCTTCCCCTAGTGCACATGTCTGTGTGTCCTTGGGCAAAGACACTTAACCCCTAAATTGCCTCTGACAGCTCTTCTGGCAGTTTATGAATGTGATAGAAAAAGTGCAGTCAATAGCAGCGCTGTAGGATTGTGTGTGAATGTGACTTGTCCTGTAAAGCGCTTTGAGTGGACAATATGACTAGAAGAGTGCTATAAAAATACAGTCGATTTACCATTCTCTACGGCAGGGTCAAGCAGTCAGGTCAAAACTGAGGGAAGGATTGTCCTTTGAATGCCCTTCACCTGAGACCTTGGGAGTTGGTTCACCTTTCAACAACCCAAAGCATATAGTCAAGACGTCACTGGAGTGGCTACAGGACAAGCCTTATGGTGCGGTCACACCATACGAGATGTGAATTTTGTGCATGATGAGATTTCCTACAGTCAATGCAAAGACGCGAGTGGACGCAATTTTTTTGTCACTTGCGCCGGTCGACACGAATGGCGGCGAATGAGGCAGATAAAGTGAAGATGCAAAATTTGCGTCATTCGCTTCACTCGATGGGAGTTTAAATATTCGAACTGGAGTGTAATATTTGCACACCAATTAGCATTGAGATCCTCCCGACGTCACTGCTGTCCGTGTTCAACAGAGAACAGGCAGATATTCGCAGGTTATCGAATCATATGTGTTTAATCCGGTTTCCAAAATTCCTTTAAGTGTTTTCACATTGTTATTATCGGTTATCGGGTGTAGACTGTGTACATTCCTATCCAATTCAAATTAAATCACTTAAGGGGTCCAAAGTCAAGTGATCCGAACAATTGTTCTACTGTACGACAGAGCCAAACAGAACAGCTAGAAGAAAACAAATCAGTCACTTCAAGTGTTTACTGTATTCTGAACATTTCCATTGCTGTATCTTGCAATCATACTGCCTTTTGCTTTTGCATAAGAAGTTCAATGATTGAGCGTGCCAAAGGAAACGGCACGATAAACAAAATATTGAAGATAAATGACAAAATATTCAAAATATTTTTCAATGACTGATGTGATGTTTTACTGTGTTTTGACTTTCATGTCATATGGCATCATTTGAATAAGAAATGTGGAGATGTAGATGTAGCACAAAGAAAGGACATTTAGTAATATAAACCAGTGGAACAGTTTGATGTTCCTAAGATTAAAATATGTTTTTTTCATACATTTTTGTTTTATTCGGTGGTAAGAGTGCTGATATTTGCTGATGCGTGTCCTGAATTCTTATGGGTGTTTGGCTGAGTGCATCCTTAGAAATTAAGTTTACATGCCACCAACAAGTACATGAACATAGGGCAGTGTACTAGTACGTGAACTAAGTCTTTTTTATTTGTCTATTTATATTTATTCATTTAGAAGTGGCTGGTGTGATTATTTTTTACAGGACTGTAACTTCCATTTAATTTGCTGGAAATATTTTTTTATAAGTTTGTGCTAATTACATGGAAAACAGAGACTGACCAAAGTGTTCAACTGTTGAATTGACACGCCCCCAAATGTTGGAGAAAAAACGAGTACATCGTGAGAATTAGTACGAATTGTTTTTCAGGGTATACAAATGAACTGATTTTGGTGTTGCTTGCAAAAAAACCAAGAACAACATATTCCACATATTTAGGAAATTATCAGACAAGCACAATACTGGAGCTTTCCAAGTCCCTGTGCCTTTTCCTTTTCATGTGTTCACCTTTTCAGCGTCACACACTCGCACAAACAACCAGGGCAATAGGTGAAATTAAGTAGAGTGTAATGATTTTTTTGTGTTTTTTTGTGTTTTGCTCTTAACCCCACTGACCTATTGGCTTTTGTTTTACTCTCGCAGCACATCCCAGGACAGTATAATTGACTCAGACAAACGATGGCTATCGAATGACTATCAGACGCATGAGCGACGTGGCGAATGTCAGCCACCATCTGTGTCGGCAGCGACCAGCTGTTTCCTGCTTGATGTCACAGTAGCCAACATTCACAAACTGCTGTCGGCCTTCGTTCTGTGACTGGTCCACATCACATCTTAGGATTTCTGGCCTGTTCTTGCAGACAAAAAGGCACCGCTTTCTTCTACGGGGCGAGAGGCACCAGCAACCGCTGCGGTGCTTGCATCATGAGCCGCCAAATGAATCAGGACATTGGCCGTGTGGCGTTCAAGATGTGGCAATGCCGGTCGTGGCAAGCCGGCCTCTGCGACCTCTCACCTACACCGCCGCAAAACAGAGGAGCCTGTGAAAACGTATGAAGACACCCGCCTGGACGCCTTCACACGCACTGCTCTGCGATTCATTTGGCTTATGGACCCAACTGAATTGCATTTCCTGTTCGGCTTGCATGTTCAGGTAGAAGGACATCAGGGTTCACAAGGAAAAAGAACAGTTGAACGATGCAGAGAGAGTGACACCTGTTGGACAAATGAAGAACTTCATGCATGAAGTATTTTTATGATATAAATTGAAATGTGGGCGCATTGAAATGTAAAAAAAAACAGACAACACATCAGTGTTATAAAATGGTTTGATATGACAACATGAAGGGGAGGAATGCATAGCTGCAGTGTACAGAGAACGAACATCCTAACCTGGCCATTCCTCCCAACCGCAAACGCCCCCAAAAAATGAGATTCCCACAAACTCCGGAATGAATTCCCCAGCATTTAGAACACATGCATTGTAAACAAAGATCCTGTCGAGTTAGATGTAGATGTAGATGTCAGACGGCCGAGTGGTCTTTTCCTGCTGCAAACGGAGCCACACAGAACAAATTGCCCGTGTGGAAGCTTTTTTTTTTTCTGTCTTCCTTCCCCAAATTGACTTTCTGTCAGGAGGATAACACTATTTAAATGCAGATTTCCATCCAGTGTTGTGCTGCATTGTTTGACTTTCAGTAGGCAGCGATTACCTGCGTTGGGGGCAACACCCCCCCCCCCCCCCCCCCAACCACCCCTTCACTTTGATGAGGCTTTGTCATTCATACCGGAGAGAACCAAAGTGTTGAAAATTAATACCTTAATAAAAGGGTCTCCACGGATCGAAATGACAACCAGGAAAAACTGTAGTAGCAGTATACGGACGCCTGAACATTGCACCCGGACGTGATGGAGATTCTCTGCCGTACCCCCCCCCCCCCCCACTGCTCGTCTCTTTGTGTGTGTTCATCTGGGTCGTCCGCCATCCACAGTCCCCGAAGGGCCACTTCACATTTGAAATTCTATGTGCTCCAAGAACACGGAGTCTCCGGTAACACCTCCAACACGTCCAACACCTCCGACGTGACCAACTGGCAAACTCTGTTTCCAACCTCCTACACTTTGTCTTACAGAGGTTCTACTTGGGGGAACCGTATCTGCTCATGGCCGCAAGAATCAAAGTCAAGTCACTGATGGCCACAGAGCGACTGCTGGCTCTGCGTTGCCGGCACACAGGATGATCACGGTCCACAGCGTTGCGGTCTGAGGTTCAGACCACCATCACACACTGACTAACTCCTTCACCTCGTCCCCCACTCTTTGTCCTGTCGAACAGATCCGGCGCTCGCTGCTTCATGGGAGCTTCAGCGTTGTCCCTCGGTCGCGAGTCACGAGGGTCTGACAAATGGGGAAATATAAATGTCTCATGAATAACTTTTTATTGTTGCTGCAGAATTTCTTACTACCAGGCGACGACATTTGAGAGACGTTTTAGTTATTGCACCCACAGTTTTGCAGGGGCAGGCAGGCCTGTTGTATCCCTGTCCTCTGTCTGTCTGTCTGTCGCTGTGATGATTCAGGAAGGTTTATTTTGTTCAAGGTCTTTTTATTGACATCAATAATTGAACATTATGCATTGAAGCACTGATACAGCTAACCCCCCTGTTTAGCTCCGGCAGAGCCCCATCCCTATTAGCAGTTTACTGTACCGCATTTTTAAAAAATCAGTTAACCACACATATAAATAAGTGAATTATATATGACAAACAGAGGATAGCCAATCAGAAACAAAGCAGAGAAGAAAAATAAAGAAATTGAACAATAAACAATAATAATTAGTTCAAGAGTTGTGTCTATACACGATGGTAACTATACAGGATACTGTAATACAGGGTCTGTGTTAGACAATTGTTATATCAGCAGCCGCCATTTTTCTTACATACAATTAAGAAAGGTTGCCATGTAGTGTAAAATTTCTGAACTGTAGTGTAACGAATTTTCGAATGTTAGATTATTTAAAACATACTATCCATTGGCCAAAGATTGGGGGGGAATGTTTTTCCACTTTCCACTTCAACAGTATAAGTTGTCTGGCTATAGGAGAGGAGCCAAAGCTATCATGGCATTTGCCTGACGACTAAGATTTATATCTCGTGAGATTACTCCGAATAGCGCAATATTGGCCGAAGGTTCTACAGGTTTTGGGCGGGACCAAAACATACTGTATGTGAGCAAGGGTGGCTGGTGCTTGTCGACAATTTTACTTTCGACCAACGAAGACGATGTGAGATCTTGAACTGGATAACTGTATGTCGTGGACAGATCGAGGAGGATATTGTGTCCTATCGGAGGCTTTCTGCCAAATCTCATCAGAAAGTTGTGTTTCCAAATCTCCCTCCCATTGATTGCTGAGTGAATGAAGGGGTTCTAAATGAGTAGATTGTCCCAATAGACCCTTTGGGGCCTGGGTCATAACTCAGGCGGTTTTAATCCAATTTGGATCAAACATCGGCAGGTTTCGCTCGGGGGTGTGGCCAAGACCGGTACTATTTCTTTTCCGACCCATCGAAAGTTTTGTCCAACTCTAATGCACAGGAGAAACAATGAAAGCATGTGTGGTCTTTCATGCAGTTACTGGTCGTATGAATTAGTATTCACATATGTTTCATTGATGTAACACACATCATTTCGTCAGTTCGCAACATTCACCCATGTGCTCAAAAGTTAAAACATTAGTTACTCAAATATTCTTATTTATATATTCATATTGAATATATAAAAGTGATCTTTTTGATCTTGATTTACCTCGAACCGATAACAATATATTTAAATTGCAAAACAGAAAGGAATATATTTTCCATGACATAAATCTCCAGTCAACATAAATCTTGTACGCACATTATTTGGGCTTGAGAAGGGACAGAAAGAAGCAGAAGCTTATCTATTACATATTATTTAAAAAATAAAGCCTCTCTCAAAACCTATATGTTTAATCTTGCAAAGTAAACAGTATTTTTCTACAGTACATTCTCCAATAAATTTTAATATAGAAGTGCTCCATCTTACACTTGTCATTGAGTATTCGTTTAAGTATCTTTTTTTGAAAACTTTAATATTATTGCAAATTTTTGTTTCCTCATCGAGGTCGTTCCAAAGAGAAACTCCCTTCTCTGTTCTCTGGAATGTGTTTTGTAGGTATCCTGGCAAACAATTGTTCACCACTTTGAACATAATTGAATTGAACAAGGTCAGCAATCAGAACAAAAGTCTTTGGGATTAGTGTGATCTTGGTGCCCTGCATAAATCTATCATCCTAATCCTGTGCACATGCTTTTATATGCGTTCCCCCAGACTTCAACACAAATTCAAAATATATTTAGCTTTACTAAGTATTCCAATGGATCTGGCCATCGTCGAACACAAAGTAGCATCTCCCCGTGTGTATTTCTAGTCAGTTCCTCGTCACTTCTTATTTACTGAACGTCCCAGGCAAAGTGATTCACATGCTCTGAAGCATGTCGCTGCTTGTGGAGCCACTTGGCTCTGTAATGTGACGTTTGTTTTGATTTTTTAATTTGTATGAACTTCTGTACTTCTATGCCACAAAAGAAAGATGTGTTTAAAACCTATTCTTAAAATCCTTATCTAACCCGAGTCTTTCCTCAAGGTCTATCTGTTCTGAGGCAGAGCTCTTTGTTGAATGGCACGGAGAAGGAAAAACACGAGCCCATGTTCGTCCAGAGGCCTCTTCTCTGTGTCTTCACGTGTGTCATATTTATCTTTCATAATAGTACAAACAGACTAGTCGCGACGTTTCCAAGAGGATATCATTGTGGTCAATCTGACAGGTTATCCATTTGTATTGTCATTTCATTACAAATTACAACAACAAAGATCATCATCATCCTTGTTTCATGATGTTATCAAAGATGTTATTTGTGGCGGCTATTAAAGAAGCCACATGCACGGTTGTGTATCAGCGTATGTTCGGGTTTAGAAGACTATGACTTGTGACTTCAAAGAGAAACCAACCTTATGCGGTTTGGAAACCGCAAAAAAACCAAAATGCTCAAGTGAAAGTAATGATAAACAATGTTGAAATAGAAAGAGAATTATGAAAATACATGTCTGGGTGTGATTCTTTATCACAAAATCGACTGGAAACCCCATATAAAAAAACATGTGGAGTGACGGGCAAAGCAAGGCACGTTCTGAATGAGAGAGCACTTCCTATTCTGTATAGTCCACTGGTGTTTAAATGACTGTTTCTAAGTTACTGGTTTTGACGAAACGATCAAACAAAGTATAAATATAATGCCAATTTTTGGGGGGAGAATGTAAATCTCACTGATGTTAATGGTGCTTGTTGTTTTGTTCTTGTTTTTTTCTTAATAGCTTGATAGAGCACGACGTCAATCGGTGTAGTATTAAATTGTCTGTTTAGTTTATCTCATTGGACTGTGCACTTGAAATTAGTTTTGTTGTTTTTCTTCTTTTTTAAAATTCTTTTATACATTTTATTTATTTTTAAATCGTTCGAAATAAGCAAAGAAAGAAGAAAAGTCTGATGTTCCCACATTTTGAGTTGACAGAGGCAAGACATGTGAAACTCTTCTGGCCTCAGACTCTCCAAAAGCCACTAGTTGCAAGCCAGTGAGAACCCAGCAGCCCTCCCTGATCAGATCTGTACTGGAGCGCCGACCTCATGCACAAAAACCCCACGATTGCTTTCCACCGCCTCGGGATACCAATGTGCCAACGGTGCACCACAGCTCATTTTAAGACCAACACACCCGTGGGTGCTCGGGTGGGCTCAGATGGGCTATTTAAAACAACGTTGGCACTAGATTGGAAAATTACATCTGCACCAGTCTGGAACTAGCAAAAAAAAAACCCCACTTGCATCACGCTCGACGCCACTTTGCATCCGGTGCCTCTTCAGATCCGTTATATATCACACAAAAGCTTGAAAGTGATGGTGGTGGTATTTTCACATTTATAGATACAACGAATGAACTAACTGAGACTTTATTGGTATGGCATGCACAAGGATAGATGCTCTTGAGAAACGGTCTCACCGCTGTGATGTGAGCTCCGCCTCCGGCTGAAGTCCCCCCGGAGAACTCTCGTCTTTTCATCATCGCCTTCGCGGCCCTGCGTGCAGGTGCTGTGATGGTGGCTGCTCCGTCTGTCGAGGCCCTGGGCCTGCTCCTGCTCCTGCTCCCACTCCTCTGCAGTCTGAGAGCGTGCTCGGCCCTGCCCATCACACAGGAGTCTAGGGATCCGGGGGGGGACTGTGAGCAGATTTGTCCTTCACCGTGAAGGTACTGTCCAGTTCAGCCCGAGGGAAACCTGTGCAACGACTGAGTAGAGCCAGTGAAATCACTTCTTGTGCGTCCCTGCCTTAAAAAATAAGTTGTCAGCCGGATGCCTATAGGTTAAATGTTTTGTCGGTGATGCAAAACTTTTAAATTCTGATCATGACATGCTGCACTATAAAGCAGGGGGATAGCAGGGGCGTGGTTGTGAATGTTTAAATGTGAGGCCTAAAGGACGATCTGCTGGCAAAATACTGAGAGTAAAGACATGGAAAGATTTATCATCTATAAAGATAATTCACTGCTGTTTACATGCACGATTTTCTTTGTTTCACCTAGAGTTAAATGATTTAATCGTTATCCCACATTGATTTCTGAGATCCTTAGCAAGCGTATGCACCCGATCCATTCATATTGCTGTAAAAAAGCTTTTTATTTTTGCCTCTTTGGGTTTCAGTAAACTTGAATGACTATCTTTCAGCATATCCTGCATCTTTATCCTCACCAATATCAGCTGCTGACAACTTGGTGCAGAAATACTTCAGAAAATCAGCAATCTGGTGAAACATGGGTCTCTATAGGACAACTATGAACTATTCAATTCAATTCAATTTTATTTGTATAGCGCCAAATAACAACATACATTGTCTCAAGGCACTTTACATAGTGAGGTCAATATTACGATATTACAGAGAAAACCCAACAGTTCCCACAATGAGCAAAGCACTTGGTGACTGTGGAGAGAAAAAACTCCCTTTTAACAGGAAGAAATCTCTGACAGAACCAGACTCAGTTGTGCACAGAACATCTGCCATGACCGGTTGGGGTGAGGAGGAAAAAAAATACTAACACTTATAGATGCAATGATGTTATTGTTAATAATAATAAAAAAAATTAATATTGCCTAAAGAAAGCATATATAAAATGAAAAGCATCGGTCCCAGCAGAGAACCTTGTGGAACTCCATGGCAAACTTTTGTATGAATGGAAGATTTGTTGTTAACGTTAACAAACTGAAATCTATCAAATAAGACTCATTCCGAATTGTAATGATGTTCCTTTAATCCCAATAATGCATTCTCGTCTCTGTCATAAAATCTTGTGATCAATGGTATCAAATGCAGCACTAAGATCTAATAGGACGAGAATAGAAACATGTCCACTGTCTGAGGTCATGAGAAAGTCGTTGGTCATCAGCATATTTCTGTACTATGATGTTTTCTAAACCCTGACTGAAAGTTTTCAAGCAGACTATTCCTCTGTAAATAGTCACATAAGTTTTTAGCACCAGGTTTTTCAACGACTATCCACCATTGTAAAAGCAAAGGGGAGGATCGTGATTTGTTTTATGCTAAATATTAAATCCAACACTGGATGGGTTCTTCCGTGAGGACAACGGTCCCTGAACGCAGCGACATCAGAAGCTTCAGCAGCTGACTGATCATTTGAAGGGAAGAAAGAACAAACAGTCCAGGAACTAGAAACAAATTTGAGCCTTTATTGGAATGTTGCAAGGCATTAAATACACAAATTCCATTACCTTAATAATTTGGTATTTAATAATAATTAAAAAAAACTTCTAGTCTAACAATACTGGTCTGACAGTTGTTCTTATTGTTTCATTTGTGTAACCTCGGTAAGTCCTGTCTCTTTCCTTTCACTGCATCAGAGAAAGGAAGCCCGACACTGTCTGAAGTGAAAGCAGATGTGAACCAATTTATGAAGAATTAAAGGGGAGACGGCGATGACACATGGGGAGCAGTAGTTCTGCCGCCCAAACGAATACTGCGTCTCGAAGCTGAATCATGGGTTAAAACAGTCTCTTGTTCATATTGTAATCCATTACTTTTTTTTTTACCCCTGGTTTCCCATAGTTTTACATATAAAAACGTTTGTATGAAATATAAACAAGCTCTTGTCGTGATACACAGTCATGTTGCATTTGAAGCGGAAATCATTTGCAGAAATTAAAAGTAGACAATAATATGTTCTAAACTTGTCAATGATCTCCAGTCGTCGTCGGGTCGTGCCTGGACTCGTGTTCTATAAACATAAATAATATGTTCTGGTGTCAGGAAATTACTATCAATGTTACGGTCATCATCTTAGGCCTCCACCAACACCACCTTTACTTGCATCATCCTCATCGTCATCATCTTCATCATCACTCACTGCATGTTGCTCCACAGATCCAGAAATGCTCTTGAAATTATTTTGGCTTACAAACCATTTTCCCTCATTTTGAGAATATAAAGAAAAACAGAAAGAAAAAGGAACATTCACAATAAAATTTCCAGACGGCCTTATTTTGGTCTGGTCTCTTTTCTCTTTTTAATATTCTGGATCTCCTTAGCGTCCCACACATCCATAGCTAAACATATAATCAAAAAGCACAGAAGCGCCACCATCGTCCCACCTCCTGAGCCTGACCTTTATACCGCATAACTTCCATCAATCCCCCAGCCCAACCCAACCCACCCGATATGACCCAACCCAGCCCAGATCCTCCCTCTCCCTTCTTCTGTGAGACTCTGGAGGTCCAAAGTTAAGACATGACTCCGAACACGGGGTTGTGGCGACAGATGCTCGGTCCGATCTCCTCATAGTCCTTTTTGGTGTGGCAAACCTGGTAGAACTCAGGCTGTGGAGACAAGCAGACAAAGGTGAGTAACACGTTATAACACAGATCAATACAAGAACTGGGGGGAAAAAAGAACCATTACTAATATTACATTTTGTTTGCATAAATGTTTCTATTCAATTATCATTATGTCTGCAGGTGGTGCTGTTAACGACAGTTATTGTATTGATTGATTTATTTTAAACTAACTGTTGCTGCAGCACTGTAGTTGGTGGCTTCTCAGAATTACCAAAAGGAAAAAACGGCTTTTAAGTCCAACAGAAATTTTGATTTAAAGTCTGAAATCTTTTGATTTTCTTCATTTTCAAAAAGGAGAAATGTCCTTTTCTTTAAAAATTGATTTGTCTTATGATGGCACCCCATGTCTGTGCATCTCGGTCTCAGGCCACATCCCCACGAACATGCTTCAGTTTGGAAAAAAAACACAAAGTTGACATTTACATCTGACGTCCACACTACTCATAAAACTGAGACCCCAGAGTCTGAAGCCTCTGAACCTCAGACATTCGGAAACGCAGTCAAAATAATTTGCTTTCTGATTGGCTCGTATCAGTCACAACCAGAGACTGTGTTTTAAAAATGGACGGAGTCACTGGGTCCGGAAAGGGATGCAAATGCGGAAGTGCCTGAAGCCTGTTTTATCTGGAATCACCAGCAGAGGGCAACTCGCTAGTTACAAAAATAAGTCAGTATCTGTTGAAGTCTATAAGAACTTGACTCTCCTTCTCACTTAATTTATAACATCAGTAAACATTTTCCTGAGGAGTTTATGGTTCAATCTCGTTTCAAGTCTTCTTCAATACAGCATGATGTTCATTTTGTAAATGATGGTCTCATTTAGAGTAAAATAGATGATAAAGCATCGTATGCATTGGGGCGTAGATACAGCGTGATTGACAGCTAGTACTGTCTAATCAGAGCATGTTTGCAGGTGTAGGTGGGGGCATAGTGGTCCCCTGTACAGTACCCCCACCCCCAAGGGCCAGTAACAGCCGGGCGCCCCAAACAGGGCCAGGACGACGAGTTGTGTCGGCTTTCCTGCTCATGTCCCCGACTGATCTACCACACCAACACGGACACAACATATAGTGTTGCACCGCTGCGTCGCTGAATGAGCTGCGAGAACAAAACATTCACCCATGAAAAAGTTCACCGCTAATGTCGGTTTGCAGCTGAGTAGCTACTTAGCTGCAAGACTTTGAACAGCAGCCGTTTACCGGCAAATGCCAACTCAATCAGTTTGGATGCTAAATGCCACAGCAGCGGCTGGGCCCGGTGTGTACGTCGGTGTTGCCGTGACAGCTCGTTCACATTGTGCCCCTGATTGCTCAGCTGTCAATCAAACATGTAGAGATGCATACAGGTTCGCCCACTTGGAGGCGCGAAGGCTAACAAGGCACTTCTAATGCAACTTGTAGAGCTTTTTTTTTTTCTTCTTTATAAAAATGACTAGGGCTGCAACTAATGATTATTTTCATCATTGTCGATCGTGTTTCCCAAACTCCAAGATCAAGTTTTGTTTTGTCCACACAAAGATATTTAGTTGAAGAGCAAAGGAACCACACAATATTCACATTTAAGAAGCAGAAATAAGAGATTTGACTTTTTTTAAAAATAAAAACTACTTGAACCGATTGATCGATTATCAAAATAGTTGGCGAATAGTTTAGTAGTTGATTACTAATCGATTAACTGTTGCAAATATTATAGGGTTAGGGAAAACTAATTGCATTGGATTCCGGTGTGTTATTGTACAGGTGTAGTTTTATCAATGACAAAATAAAAAGTAGCAAAAATAGCACTGAGATTAAAGTGGTGTGTGTGTGTGAATGTTTGGAATACTTACAGTTGATGCTAACATTGATCCACCAAACCACACGGCATATCTCTGCATATGATGAGTGACGACTTGGACATCGATTGGTTTTGGCTGAGGAGGGAGGACAGAGGGCAAGTTACATTCGATCACCTGGAGACGCCACAGTGTGAGACACAGGAGTAATGGGACAAAGTAGATTAAATGTTAGGCATTTGAAAGAATTCCCATTAATGGAATCTGAATACTGGCCGTGTCGCCGTTATACACACACTTTCTTTACACCAGAGTAAAATCAAGTCAACACCCAGGACACGGTGGAATAGAAACCTGTTCAGGATACTTGTAAAACTCAGCATGTTTTCTATTTATGTCCTGGACCTGGATTAGCTACATTACCATCTGCTTCTTCCACACCTCGGGTGGATTTACAAATGTCAGTCAGCTCCGCCTCAGGCTGGTTACAATAAACATCTCATCGACATGAATCACGGCCACTGCCTTCTCAACTGCACCGGCAGAGGAAGAGGCAGGACAGACCGACTATAAACTTCTTCTTCTTATCTTCCCACCTCCAATCTCAAATGAAGATTTAAGACCCGTCTAGGTTTGTACTCAAATCAATTGCGACTGAACTAAACTGATCTACATTCAATACACATCTGCACCGAGTATACTTGTTGTTGGAAAGCATACACGAACTCTAAAGACACGTTTTGTCTCAGTTTCACCCCTCACAGAGTAATTGTGTTTGGTCGGGGGGTATCGATCTGTGCTGTGTTTAAATGATCGTGTACTCTCACCTTGAGCTTGCCTCCACTCAGCTCCTCGCTCATCTTCAGTCGGGCATCAACACTCCTCTTTAGGTCTCTCTGTAGACGGCGGCCAAAGTCCCTGAACATAGTGGAGCCTCCCGACAGAACAACGTTCTGAGGAAGAAAAGGATGATGGGGATTTACAAAGCTGTGTAATAAGACCCCTGTGACCTGGGGATGTGTGATGGACAGGACTTCGATGGCATGTGCAGCACCACTTGATACCAGTGATCTCATTCTCAAAATGACACCGACCCTGCCAACTTCTGAAGACAAAAACAATGTTGTGCTACGCATGAGTTCATCTGAATACACAAACTAAAATAAAAATATCACCCAATGAAAATAATACAGCAGGATCTTTAAACTGCCCAGAATTTAACAGACCATTAGAGGGGCAGTAAGCGATTTTGGAGAAAGCTAGTTTTTTTCTTTGTTGTCATTGTGATTTTGCTGCTCTGGCTCTGGATCTCGGGTACGGGAGTCCGACGCACTAACCACTAGGCCAAAGCTGCGGAGTTGCAGGTCACACAGAAGCGTCAGCTAATGGACTACAACAGCCTCTTAGGGCCATTGTAGGAAAAAAAAAATTAATTACGGAGCCAGGGAGGGGGGTAATATTTCGAGAAAGAAACACAGAATTTCTTACATTAAAGTCGTAAATTTATGAGAATACAAACTCGGATATTCTCTGAGATTAAAGTGGTAAATTTACTTTAAAGAACTCACAGATCTACTAGAAAAAACTTGGATATTCTCTGAGATTAATGTCGCAAATATACGAGAAAAATTTCTGCTGCCTTTTGTTTGGTAAGTTTATGACTTTAATGTCATAAATTCTGTGTATATGACATTAAAATCCCACCTCGAACAAGATGTCACACCAGTTAATACCAAAGAAAACAAAATTGACTATTGTGTATAGGGAAGGCAGACTGATGTCAGATTACCTTATAGAGAGGGCGCCTGACATCGATAGGGCAGTTCTGAATGACCTCGTCCACGACCTCAGAGATGGGCTGGGTGAAGTCAGGGTTGGCAAACTGGTGAGGAGACAAAGAAAACGTGTTCTTCTGTGCCGTCTATGTGCCAAAGATACCACAGTAGTAAAAAATAATTGTTTGCGTTATTTGAAAGTGTGTTCCCTGCTATGATGAGTCACGCTGCACTGACCCACCTCGGGGTGGAAGAAGATCTCAGGTCCCAGGAAGCGCTCGTAGCCAACATCGATGGTGAACTCCTTCTTGCTGATGGCGTTGATGCCTGTGTACTGCTTGATCCACTTGGAGCCGTCCGTGTCGTACTTGTTGAACTCCTTGACGAGATCTGGGCACACATAGCTGTAGCGCTCCTGGGGTGGGGGGGAGTAACAAGAACAAGTTGTATATTGTTTATAAAGATGATTTGTGGGAACTGTGGTCCACACTGGCAATATGCACGACACGCGTTCACATGATGCCAATCCTAATTATTAGACTCGACATCATTTGCTGTTTGTGTGCCTTGGGGTAATGAAGAATGGTCCTTGACATGGAAAACAAAGTCTTGGACAACAAGCTGTTTAGTAAACATAGGGCAACTGTGGAGAATTGACCTGCATATTGACCTGAATCAATAAAAAGTGGTGAGCGACGGAGGGAGCAACAACAGGGGAGGGCAAATAACATTAAGTCATGTGAGTTTGTGACCCGGAAAGTAGGAAACTTCATTAAAATATACTATCTCAAATACACTTTCAACAGCAAAACAAATTGTCAATCTTTAAACATTTGCATATTATAATGCAAAAATAAAATCATCTATAGCTTGCACTGAGCTCAGTCACAGGCAGACCAATAGCGCCACCTTGTGTCCTCATGCAGATTAAACACTGAAATTGTACCTAATCCACCTAATGAAGAATCCGTCACTGTCACTGTGGTCAGTGCAGCTGGAGTTTGAAGAACTTACCACAGTGAATAAATGTGTCTCTGAGGACATTCAACTCAGATTTCTTTGCTAAACTCTTTTTGCCAATTCCATTTCGGTGCAAATTGAGGTTTAAACGTGAAATGCGATATTTGTTTTGTCAAATATACCATATTTCATTCCAGCTCATTTCAGGTCAATTACAAAACTCCATGTATGATATAATGTTCATGAAAAAGTAAGTTATTCAATTCATCACTGTCATGTTAAAATAATGCGTCTCCTGTTTTCAGCACTCTGACGATGCATTTTTCATAGTCTGGTGGTTTTAAATGGTTGATGTCACATAATTATTCCTTTATATCGGCAGATGTGTGGTTTCTACTGGACAGGGACATTGTGATACTCATGAGCTGCCTCTCAATTCACGGACCGCCTTCATTCAGAGGATGTTCTCCCCGTAGATCGTGACGGCCGAGCCAAAATGAGTAGTTTGGTCTACAGCGGATTTCCTATTTGCCATCACCAGCGTGCTCCGCCCTTATTGCTGTTGCCTTGCGAAGGACTGAGCACACACTGAATTCAGTCGGATTGGTCCTGGAAGGATCCACCCGTTGGATACCTTTCTTATGAGTACCAGAGTAATTTTCAAGTAAGATATCTTTACTTTTACACAAGTATAGAATGTGAGTACTTTATACACCACTGCTGAGGACCTACCTTCACCGCCTTGGCGGTCTCCAGTGACTGCTCGGGTGGGATGCCCACCTCCCTCTCCCTGAGGAGCTGCTGGGTGAAGTAGGTGATGTCTCGTCCTGCGATGGGGATGTGCTTTATACAGCTGCCAATGACGTAACCTTCAGCCTGAGAGACGGACAGAGAGGGAAAGAACAGGAGCTAATGTTGTATCATCTGCAACATAAAGACAATGACAATAATGTAGAAAAATAGAACAGAGACACTGAGTCGACAGTTGTTGTCGTTGGATTTTTCCATTAGATCTTCTCCAAATCCAGCCGTGTTGTGTTTGGCTCGTTTTTTTTGCGCATGTGGCTACAGACAATGCTGATTCAGTTGCACAGCCTTAAATGTATTCTGCAAGCACATTTCCTGAAACTGGGTAGATCCTTCCAAACTCTGAAACACTGTTGCCTGGGTTTTAACATCAACACTATCCGGTTACTAAGCAAGTAGACAGGTGGAAATGTTCTCTTTTTGAAAAAGGGAGAAAAGTGGCCACATACTGTATAAAACCTCAACCTAACACTTCTGTACCCACTGTTCTTGAACACTGCTGCCATTAATCCTAATTAAATGTTAGCCATCGGAGTTTTTTTAAGAGTCAAAAATAAACATAATGAACACAGTTGATTAAAATGCTGGTCTGGCTGACTACCCTGTCTCCCTTCAAAAGTACAACAGCGTGGACAATTCAGGAATGGATTTTTACACAAAGGCCTACCTATAGTTACTGTGAATAGTTAGTATAGTATAAATAAATAAGTATAAATAGCTAGCTGGTATAAAAATATGATAAATGTAACATACATTCTATTAAACACCCAACTCCTGAATGGCCACAAGGGCATGTCCACAGCAAAATATTCCCAAAGAAATGTTGACTATTCAACAACATGGAACTGTGTGCATCTGTAAAGTATAAGTAACGGAGGTGTAAAGTGTGATCTGTGAACTCACCACAGGGATGACGTGGGTGACACCATCTCCACTGTCGATGACGGTGCCCGTCAGCGTCCTCTCTCCCACCTGCCTGGATGTCCAAGAGGCCGCCAGAGCAAGCACGGCCTGTCACACGCACACATACAAGATATGTAACACTGATAATATCCTAACTGTATGTTCACATGTAAATTGGTAAACATTTTTATAGTTTGTCACATAAGGCAGAAGTAGTTTGAAAATACTTTAGCATGAATGGAAATTGGGATACACGCTGAATGGTAAACTGACAGCTGCCTTCACCCACACACATTCATCCACTGATGACACGGCATCAGGAGTTTCATCAGTTGGTTCAGTGTCCTTGTTTGGGGACTTAACCAAGTACTGGGCTACCTCTTGACCCATGACATCCCAATATATATAAAACAAACTAAACCTGCTGCCAGCATATCTCACCTGCACAGCGATGTACAGCCCTGGTACGTTGAAGGACTCAAACATGATCTCCGCTGTGTACTCTCGGTTCTCTGGTGTGTTGAGAGGAGGTTCTGTCTGCAGACACATACACACACACATGCACACACGGTACAGTTCAGTACAGTTATTCTCTAACAAATTGAGACTTAAAAGTAGAAGTCTGGCAAGAATAGAAGCAGAGAGAAATGTTTTTACCATAACAACTATTAGAGATTTTCTGATTCTGATACCAGTATCGGAAATGTTCCAGATACTGCCGAATATGCATCGGCAAATGCACGGATCAATGTACCGATCAGATACCAGGATTTTAAAGTAGTTCCACCTGCACCGACCCAGCTTAAAATATTGCTGACATTTTCAATAGCTTTTGCTAATGCTACACTCCTGCAGATCACCTCTTCTTCGCCGCTCTATAAGAGGTAGGGAAAAATGTCAGCAATTTCGCAATATTTTACACAGCAATGTGCTAAAACATCACTGTTTTACTTGTTTAAATAAATTAGGTCTTCATTTAAATATGTTGGTAACAATCATCACTCCATACATTGTTAGCAGCATGCATATATAAGTTGTTATTCTTTTATTGTTTTTCTAATGTTCTGGTATAGGACCGCTACTAGGTGTCGGCAGATACGCAAAGTCCAGGTATCGGAATGGGTAAGGGGAAAAATTGTATCGGAACATCTCCAACAACTATAGTGTAATGTGTACACTGACCAACTGGTATAACATTAATGTTCCAGTCATGTTGTGACACACATTGTAGCTTCAATTAAGTCCTCAAAATAAAAACCAACAACATAAGACAAAATAAGATTTAAAAGAAGAGGGGCATTTGAAGAGGTGTTATTCATGGCTTCACTTTGTGTTTACTAGCCCTTGACTGGCCACATTCTTACCAGGAGGAAGTAGTGGTCCTCGGGCTCCGCCCTCAGGTACTTGAAGATGATTTGCTCCATGAAGCGCTCCATGAGGTCCCAGTCCTCCACAATCCCATGACGGATCGGCCACTGTACACACAGACGTGCAGGTAATGATTAGAGTTATGTATGTGACGAAATACAAGATGCCACAATGGTGATCCATATGTTGTAAACTGAAACTGCAGGGACACTGGTCCTCAGCTTTCAATCCAATCATTTGGATTCAATTCCTGTCTCTGGGATTTTTCCAGCAACCTTTGTGTTTCTCTGGTTAATGAGAGAGAATATCTAATATTTAAAAGAGAATATCTGTAGAACAGGTCAACAGAGAAGACTCTCGTAATGGAGTCTGATCACAGGACAGCTGCCTCTGCAAATACTGTGACAACAATCTACAAAATACACAGTGTGGCAGTTATGTCATGATATCATACAGTTGTTATGCATGGGCAGCTGGTTGCCATCATCCACAACACTTAGTTCCTCAGGAATGTCACTAGTATATCTCTTTTCATCTCCCGACCTGCAGGTGCCTCTTCAATATACGATGTGGCACACAGGGTTAATGTTTGCATTTTATTTCTCACATTTCCCACAGTCAACGGGAAGACATCAAACATTTTGTACAAACTTGTCAAACTAACACGGGTGTCAGCAACGACAGTCATCCATGTGTTGTGTGGCAGGGCTCCACACTGTGTGTGCCGTACTAATTGTAAATACAGTATTATGTGTGTATGGGCTCAAATTAGGGTCAAATAAGATTTTGAGCTTTTAAAGTGATGTTCAAAAATAAATGAATAAAACCTTTGTAAAACCTGTGAAGTGAAGAAAATAAATGCAAAAGTTTGTATGTGTGAAGAACAGATTTTAATTTTTTTTAAATGATATCAATGTGGTCACTGATTGCAAGGTGTGATTGGGCAGTTATTGTCCAGTCACATTCAAGTGTTAAATTTTTACTTGTTAACTTCATTATCACACACAGTGTGGGAACTTTGAGCACCGAGTTTTACATGCAGTATTTTAATGCAACTTTTCCCCCATATACTGTGTACGTGGTAATGACAAATGAAAAAAACTGATCCGATACAAATATTGTCCACATGATCAACAATTTTATGACTCAAATCATCATCAACCAAGCTGCAATTTTAAAATGCAAATGCAAATGAAATAAAAGGGCAGCAACACATTTTTCATCAAATTTCATTAAATTGAATACTTTTTTTGATTTTAGGTGTAACTCAAGCTGTTTCCCCACCGTCCACAATTAGTTTCAGTATTTGCTTTCTGCATTCCATAGTCCTTCAACATCAAACACACACAAAATCAAGCTTTTTTTGTTGTGAAGCACTCGGACTGGTTTGTATGCATTTCGTTTTGTCACTTCTCTGGTGGGAACACACTCCACATAGAAAAACCTGATTAGAACTAGTAAGTGGATTCAGGGCCCAGCTCTAATATTGTGTGTGCTGCTTTACTGGGACGTTTATATGGAGCAAAGTCATGGCTAATTAAATTAATAACACTTTCAGTACCAAAGAGGAAAAATTAAACACTATGTGTAAGCCTCTGCACATTTCACTTTGTACAGGCCAAGGTGTCAGCAGGAGTGACAGCATCTGATAAACATCTGATTTTACCAGAACACATACCAAAAATGAGCTATCTTATACAGAGACTATCTAAATACAGGCTGTGATTGTTTATCATCACATTACATGTGATGTCATGTTTACCCTGTGAAGTCTCTCCTCTGTCCTACACCATCGCAGGGAGGAAAAGTCTCTCCTTCCCCCTGCTTCTTGTTTACCAGTAGCTAAATGCATTACATACGCCATCGAAACATCAGTTCTCTAAAGAGACGGAAACATTCAAACATGGCAGTTGCTTTGCCAGTGGCATCTGACGTGTACCTTAGTGGAATATGAGGGCTTGTCTACTGCTTCATCTCCAATGTAGAAATCCAAGTCATCCACCCCCTTCATCATTCTCCGCTGGGCCTGGTCTCCGACCTTGGCCGACTCTTTGATGGCGATACCTGAGGAGATGAGAGGATTCAATATATGGCAACAGAGTTGTGTAGTGTACATTTTAGGTATTTTTCAAAATGTATATTACCAAATTATCACAAACTATTTACATGGACAGAATTAAATTGGACATGAAAAAGACTGTTCCAGTTTGAGCCATGATAAGTGTGACGGGGGCAATCAGGTCAAATCTAGAACACTATGGATATTATTATTATTCTTTTAATTATGACATTGTTGGTGTCACCTGCCTGCTTGGCTGGTGTAATGGGAGCTCAATGCATAGTGAAATACTCACATGATGGAACGATGAACTGTGGCTCTGTGTTCCCTGCATACCCCAGTTTGGTGTAACTGCAAGAGACGAGAATTACATTTCACTATGGAGAAGCATGCTGCCTGCTGTGGACAACACCGAGCACCAGCTACACTGCATTTATACGTGTGGAGGTTTACTTCAGCAAACATTATTTTTGGCCGCTTTCTCCTATTGTTTCGATCAATGCCATCCCTGTCCTTTGGGGGGTCGGTTGGTTGGTTGCCAAGAGCAGCGGCGGCTCTAGAGTTTGCTAATACGATGGCCATTAAAAGAGTCATTCATGTCACACTGGGAACTGAGGACTATTCATATTTTTCTGGGGATGAAAACAAGATCACTTCTGTATAAAGTGGCCACTAACCCTTAATGTAAACTAGCTGTGACCTCAGCAGTGTTTGCTGAATCCTGTGTTTCCTGTAAAAGTGCCGACTGCAACATTTTCACCGCCATGCTCCAACCCAAACTAGATGGACGCGGACTTTAAGCCTTGACATCAAAGACTCTAAAACTTGCAGCCTTCTCCATATATCCGCTCTGTATAAAGGTTTCGCGGGGCACATGCTGACCAGATGTAGTCCTCCTGACTGGGGCCGGCTAAGACGAGACTCCATCCCATAATTGCATTCAGGGCCCAAGGGACTGATAGAGGACACTGCTGACAACTGCCAAAGCACTGTGGGCATAGTAGGCCACATCCTGGTCATGATAGTGGCTCCTTTGAATTTAACTTTATGAAAGAAAAACAGAAAAGAAACAAGAAGTTGGAAGGGGCCACATACTGTAAGCTGTCTTAAAGAAATAAACCCGTTGATATCACAGTTCCAATCAATCCATAGATTATTTTGGTTTCTTCACCTGCAGGAGTACAAATCTACAAGTTTTTACATTCAGATTTATGAAACTAAAACATATTTCCTGCCCTGAACATGAATCAAAATTTTTTATCCTGGCAATCATGCTCTAATGTACAGGGAATGGCATATTTTTAAATAAGCAACAACAGATGTTTGTGTATAATAAATAAGAGAGGAAGCAGAAATATGAGTAAGAAACAGAACTCTTGTAAAATACCATTGCATCAACTTCACTCATCACCCGGTGGCTCAGTTCATGACCACACAATTTTGTCTGACATCACTTCCTATGGTTTCTTGAGAGTTGCAATATCGTACCTTCCAACTTCGACTAACACAAATACAGTCTGAATCACTGCTGAACACACTCACCCTCCGAACACACAATGTACAAAATGTACAGGTGCTATATGTAGGTTTTCTCTGCAGTCAAACGTGGTTTCTTTCTAGAAGCGGGTGGTAGTGATAGCTGCTTGCCAAGAGATTCAATCGCTGTTTTGTTTAGAAGGCAAGAGGTTACAACAGGCCCCCTGAACAGCACTTCTTCTTCTTCAGGACAGACTGGTTGCTACCGCGACAAGACAGCCAAGCCAGGCCGGGGCTAGCACGCTCACTTCGGTCGCAACAAAGAAGAGCAACAACAGAAGCAAAACCAAAGTTAACATGGTTGTTGCTTTCCACTCCTGGAGAGAGAACTTGACGAGGTTTTATGTTGCTGGTGCCTGCATTGTCTATACAGCAGGGGCAAAAACGTACACATAGCTGCTTCGTGGCGACACTAACTGATAACAGCCAGCACACGACTATTTTTTCTGCTTCAACTGAGTGACTTTCAGTCTGTCAGCAACTGGAAACAATTCTGTGACGTGAATACAGTTAAATAATGTAACCTGACAACATTACCTATCAGTAAATCACAGCAAAAAACAAACAAGCTGCTCCCTTTATAGATTTTTTAGAAAAACAAGTGCGGGCAAGAGAAAGAACACTACAGGAACATACATCTTCAAATGCTGTAGAAATAACAGTTCACTATGTGAACTATTACTAAAAATAATAACACAAGTTCACACAAAGGAAGTGTCTTCCTTCGTGCTTGATTTTCCCCTTTAGCTGGCTGTAGCTTTCCCAAGAGTGAACCTCATGTGCACATTCGTTTGATGCATGGTCGGAATGGAAAAGAAATAGAGCACCAAGATCAGGGTTTCTACTTCAAATTGGGATTCGAATGGTTGCTTCTTTCTTTCAACAGTAGCCGGGCTGAGAGCAGAGGCCATGTTGCTTAGGCAACCACTAGTAGCTAGAAACAACCATCAGTGATTCATTGTTATAAGTTGATGATTCTTTTATAATCTGAACAAATAAACCTGTAGTGATACAGAGAAGTATCACCTGATGCCAGTTTACCTCTGCTGTTCGGATAATGGGGTCGACCAATGTTTTAGTTTCTGGGCCGATACCGATTATTACTAATCTCCGATATTTGAAACCAATATTTTTTGGCAGTTAAAATATTGAGAATCAAACTCTTAGTTGAAATGCCTTAAAGTATACGTTTAAGTCACAGATCCTTTCAACGTGACCTTAACACAAAAGGTACAGGGAGCTATCATCAACATCTTTAAGAATTTGAACAGACAAACATGGACGGAACATTGTTAGAGTTCAGAGAGAAGCGACAGCGGCTGCATCAGAGTCAAAGTAGCTCATTTTAAAATTAAATTATTTTATCGCCAAATCGGCTTTAAAAAAAATTACCTGATAATCATAAAAATGGTGAATATTGGAGTCGACCCATAACAGATAGTTTTAGCATCTCTTAGGATCCTTCAGCTCAATGCTTTGATTTTATGGCCAGTGGTCTCACTTCACTTTAAAAGTGATAAAACCACTGTACTTCACTTGCCCAGCACCTAAAGGCCGACAGACAGTATGAGCGACTAGCTGGTGGACCTTCAGCTAGTGGAGGCCAAAAGACAGCTGAACGTGCACTTGTAGGATGGAAATATGACTTTCACTGGAATAATGAAGAATGAACTGTTTTCTGTCTCATTCAAAGTTCACGGTAAATTCTTATCACTATAAAAATGGTCATTAGTAGTTAAAAATGGGGTGTCTAATGGCATAACATTAGCAGTTTTTTTCCCCTTGGATTGTTATTCAGCAGTAACAACAGCCGTCTCATGACAGTAACAACAGACTGAAGCAGCACCAACTCTGAAAAGCTTCATACCACAGAACAGTCCCAGCCTGTCTCCCTCAACCTGCCTCAACAGGCGTACAACACACCACATGGCTGACAGTGGACATAACTGCCACAGGATGGCTGGAGCTGAGCACGATAGAAGAGTGAAGTATTCTTGGCAAATGATTATAATATCAGTATATGTTTTGGAATCTTACACAATGTTATATTGTACTTTTTGGCAAATGCTGACAGAAAACCTTCCATCTATGATGTTGGTCTACTGTTGACCTGCGCTCTTTATGAAATTTCAACTGTTTGCTCAAGACAGATGACGAAAGACTCCCCACCCAGGCCCACAAGGCTCGAACACCTGACAATTCTTTTCGGCTAAGGAAAAGCTTGATTTGGCAGTGCCAGTTTTGCACATTGGACCAACTTACACCCAAATCTGGATGTGTGACTGTGTTTGTTTCATTGCATGGTCGATACGTCTCCTCTAATAATAGCAGCCAGGCCACTGAGAAGGCTGATGTGTAAAAAGGAAGTAGAGTTGTCGCCCATTGGACGTCAGGGGCGTGACTCAGAGACAGCTGTTGAACTCTTTGAAAACTTTACAACATCAGCCGACAGCTGGTGCTTTCTGGCTAAGCTGCAAAACTACAGTTTTCACCTAAAAAGACGTAACTGTAAACAAAAGCTCCGTCTAAAATCTCACTTTATGACCAAGAGTTATTTCTAAGGATAGAAGAAATGTAAGTCTTGCAGATACCGATACATGACTTCAAGGCTAGGCCGTTAAAGTTGAAGCCATCTGCTTGATGGGTAGAAAGCAGCACAGGCGGGCTAACCCAATTCTCAGCTGCACTTTCCTCCGCTTGCCCCAGTGCCGTTCTGAAGCAGCAGACTTGTTAACAGCCTGAAGGGAGGAGGGGGGATCCAGTGGGGAGGTATGCAATGTGAAGAGTGTTGAGTTCAAGCCTCAACATGAAAGAAATGCAAACCACTTTTTTTAGCCTCCAAAACTAACCGAGCATACCTATCATCATCATCATCATCTGAGGACTGTTATTTGAGCAAATGTCCACATTGGTTTGAGTACACTTCTCTTCCTAAAAGTGCAAATGTAAAAAAATATTTAAAAAAAGATAAAAGCTAGAAATGATAATAACTGGAGGATATTTCAAATGTCTTACATTGAGTCTTCATTCCTAAATAAAATCAAAAAACAATCAGAAGTGAAAATCTGCCTACTACCGAGCAGGAAAAGGAGGACCACAGAAGCAGCCGAGGTGACATCTACTGTAGCCCTGTGATATTTAGTGTGTCCTTTATTACAACATCATTTGCTGTTAAAGCAAAAAGATTACTGCTCAAATGGAATTGAGACAAATGTGCTCGAGAGAAGAATCAATGGGCCCGGCAGAGGCGAAATTAGAGAAGTTAATCAAAAAAACATGCTCGGATGCCGAGAAACCACCATATATGGACTAAAAAGCGTGAATGAGGAAGTGGAGGCCGTGTGGGAAGTGCTACTGCGCATGCTCAGATCCAAGACTAATGAGCGAAACGATTTATGAATCGCACACTGGCTAAAGACTCCCGTGTCTTTACACTGTGACTGCACGAATCCGCGTGGACAATTTGATTTAAACAACAATAATAGCACAGTGTGTGGCGAAGCGTTGGCAGCGGCGTCTTGGTTGATCTAAATGAATGAAGCCAGACGCGAGGGGAATCCTTCCCCGGCCAGGTCCTCACAGTGCGATCCAAGCGACAGGAGGAAAACACACTCGAGCTCGTCAGTGAACGATGCTAACGATGCGACTAGCTTCGCGTGCAGGGGGGGGGCAACTAGAGAAAAAGCGGCGTGTGTGTGTGTGTTCCCCGGAGCAGCTTGAATTACATGACCGGAGATAGTAGTCATAAAATGTCACCGTTAGCGCATTAGCTCGAAAGCTAGCCGTCGGCTTAATACACAGATACACACACGCACACACCCAGTTGCCGCTGACACTGACAGTCCCTGACCGTACCCAGCCTCTCCATGACACCCCGAGCCCCCCTCGTCTGCACGGCGGTCCCGGTTCGAACGACCTACCCGGTGCCGCAGTCGACAACACACGCCGGTAACCGTCCAGCCATCTCTCCCCGGGGGCGTCTGCGGAGTAGAAAACGGTTCAGTCAGTCGGGGCTGGCAGCGGCTGCGTCGGCGGGCGGATCTGGCAAGCCGTCCACAGGCGGAACCCTGAGCACCGCACAGTGCCGTTTCCACTTCCGCACTCGGCTTGCAGCAGCCAGGCAGGGGAGAGGCAAGATGGCGGAGGCCGGCAGGCGACGCTACACGCAGGGGCTGCGCGCCTGTCAATCACCGACGGAGGACGGCATCACGCGCTCATCCGTAAACTCGACCAGGAAGTAGTAACCTGTCGATTCTTTTTTCGATTAGTTGTTTGGTCCATAAAATGTCATAAAATTCTGAAAAAAATTCAAATTGTGTTTCCCCAAATCTCAAGATGATGTTTTGTTTTTTCCACACACCAAATATATTTGGTTTAGTGTCACAGAGTAGTAGAAATCAGAAAATATTCACATTTCCATTATTGATCACTATTATCGTTATGATTAATAATATTCCTTTTTTTTCTTTTTTTTACGGTTATTAACTTTTTTTTACGGTTAACTCCTGCAGGTCTAATATAGTATTGTAATAATTGCATGTTAGGGCAACCACAATCGTTTTATTCCGTGTATTTAAATTGTTTATTTTAAGTGTATTCCATTATTCTACTATAAATATATTTAATAATAATAATCTGATGTATTCCTCTTGTAACATTCCATAATACCGTAATTGCCCTGTAAATAAAACTTCAATAGAATTTGAACATATAATGATGATAACAATAATAACTTACTATAAGCTATAAATAACTATAGCAA
Organism: Scophthalmus maximus; assembly: GCF_022379125.1. Taxonomy (NCBI): domain Eukaryota; kingdom Metazoa; phylum Chordata; class Actinopteri; order Pleuronectiformes; family Scophthalmidae; genus Scophthalmus; species Scophthalmus maximus. Next base: position 21,618,197 of record NC_061528.1, on the reverse strand, counting down.
TGTACCTAATAACTTCCATTGTTGTGACCGAACCCGCTCAATCTAGTTTCAGAGGGAGTTTGGGATGGGTTTGATTACACTCTGTGTGGTGATGAAGACTGACGCCTTCATGTAAGTTTGGGGAGCAGTCTGCAAGGGTCAAACAATCAGAGGGCATTGGAGGAGAACACGAGAACTAACAATGTTCTGACGCTGGAGACAGTCTGGCTAGCCCTGAAACATTTTGCAGGTCAGATGGAGGGGAGACACGTTCTGATATGGTTTGACAACACCACAATTGTCGGGGGGGGGGGGGGGGGGGGGGGGGGGGGGGGGGGGGGGGCGGTCACTCTTAGGCCATGCACCAGGTAGCGTCGCAAATTTAATCGTGGGTTCACGGCCCTGTAAGCTCATCACATTCAGGGCAAGGGGAACCTGGCGGCCGCTGTTTTGTGGCGGGTCCACCCGCGAAATGGACAGGCGTCTCCACCCACATGTTGTCGAGAGCATTTGGGCCCACTTCAGAAGTAGACATGTTCTCTTCCGGAGACAGCTCACTGTCCACTGAGGTTGTCCATCCAGAACAACAGGAGCCCGATCCCAGCCTCTCCAAGAAGTGGAACTGAATTTTTTTTTGCAAGAAACCACTGTGTTTGTGGCAATAGTTCCAGCAAAACTTGACTCTGTGCATCCGACTTGTCTATAATACTCCCATGATAATAGAAGGGCGACTCTGTGCCTAACTCAGGTTATAACAGCTGGGTTCAAGTCCACTGTCATTGTTTTCTCAGGATTTGCCCCCCTCTGAGCAGTTGCATGCCTTGTGTCCAGTTCGTGCACTAGGGCACTATGGCCCTCTAATCAACAGTTTATTTGTTATGGATCCCAGACAGCAGACAAAGCCTTGTCTGAAGTGCCTGTGGATCTGGATAGTGGAGCCTATTGCCTCTGCGATTTGCCATATTTTAAATGCCATATTTTAGTAGAAGGACAATTTAATAAGCCACAAGACATTGAATAAGAGAGGTCGTCCACAAACTGGAAGGTCGGTGGTTCGATCCCAGCTTCCCCTTGTCAGTATGCCTTGTGCGAGTGTCCTTGGGCAAGACACTTAACCCTGAATAGCCTCTGATGGCTATTTAATGTATGAATGTGACAGAAAAAATACAATAAATTGCAGCGCTGGAGGGATGTGTGTGTGTGAGTGGGTGAATGGGACTAGATATGCAAGAAAAGTTTTATATAAATATAGTCCGTATAAGTATTTTCGTCATTACTTTCTGATACAAAATATGCTGCAGCGTAATTTTGTGGATTTTCTATTATGAATAATATTCAATAATTTCACTCGTGCCATGTATAATCATTAAAATCACTTCAAACATAAATGATCTCCTCTTGGTCAGACGATTACTCTTACCATAGTCAGACTACACCTTTATTTGGAAAAATGTCCTTTTGCATAATCTGGGGTCATTTTTTATTTGGAATAATGATTAATCACTTCACTTTTGTGTGTAGTCTTACCAAAATAACCTCACACATAAATGATCTCATCTTGATCAGACGACAAGTCTTATTTATGATTTGTGGGAGTGTTATATTGGCAATAAGGGTTAATAATATAAATACCTAAAATCTGAAACTGCCCAACTCCACAATCCAGAAAGCCTTTGTCAAGGAATTGAACCTATTGTCATCAAACTCAATTTGTCAATATTTCTCTAATGATCAATCACACCAAAAGCGAAGGGGGTCCACTTAAAAATTCTATTGGAGAATCTTTAAGATGCCAATTTGATATAGATCACAACAGTTATACCTTTTGTGATGAAGACATTGAAAAAACAGAACATTTATTTTCATTCATTCAATCAAATTTTATAGCTTTTATTCACAAATCACAATTTGCCTCATATGGTTTAACAAGCTGTACGAGGTGTGACATCCTCTTTTCATTTCATGTCAGTAGTGCCTTTTGGGAAGATCTGCATCACTGGCTATTTCCTAAATTTGTTGATCTATCTGAACGTAAATGTGATGTTTATAAAAAAAATGGAACACATAATTTAGTGTGATTATTGTTCATAGGACAGAGACATAAATCTCTGTCTGTACCCACTGGAGGTCACTACTCATTTTCCTGTAGATGTTAACAACAGCATCTGTTTGTAAGGCAAATTTGATTTCCAAATGCTGAATGTTCTACTGAATATTCTACAGTATAACAACACTATATTACCATATAAATTACTCCAAAATATATTACTGTGTCCATTACTCCTCCCAGGTTCTGGTTAATGTTTTATTTAATTTTTAAGATTTATAGATAATGATAATGGCGTATTCATTCCTTTTTTTATTTACATTTACATGGAAGAAAGATTTTTGAGTAAGCGTTTGTCTTGCACAAGTCTTGTAACAAGACATGCTAAGTGTGTTTGCATTGAACATGTTTTCGATGTTTAAAGTCATCTAAAGAGTACATTTGTGGAACTCAAAATTTTGTGGATGCATCAATTTTCTTTAGCATAAGGTGCAGTATTTTCAATATTTGATTTTGAAGTAGTTAAAAAGTATTCCAATTGGATTAAATAATATTTATAATCAAATGGATTGCGTTACGGATTTAAAAAAAATGTGACAGACTACATTTCAAAGGAATTCCTACACAAACCCTTCTTGCGAGGTCCTTCGGATTTTCAATCAGGCGATGCAAAGCGGTCCCTCGGAGGGGTCCTGCACGCCACACACATTCACACGTGTGCTCTCCGCCGTAATCATGGCGGACCTGCAGATGAAGCTTCTCCGCAAAAAGATTCAGAAGAGAAGCGATAAGAACAAGGAGCGGAAGCTACTCAACAAGCCCACAGAAGACGAGGAGACGGGTATGTGCTGTAAATAAAGCAAAGCGGCTCTTGTCGCTGCTCGTTTGTGTTTCCGAGGCGGCGACGAACGTCACCTGCTAAAGCTAGCTGCGCTAGCTGCTCGCGGCGTGTTTTCGATCGCGAGCTCTTGTCGCAGTGGTTAAGTCTTACTTTACATTTTGGGGTTTACACGCAGATATGTGATAACAGCTTATTGTGCGTGACATCATTGTCTGTCAAGCATTTCTGTCAATAACGGACTTGCTTCGCTAACATTTAGCATAGTCGCACGGTAGCTAATCCAAAAATTAGCATCAGTAAGACCCCCTTTAATTTTTACATGACTCCGACCTACTCAAAAGCAAAGACTCGTTTAAGATCATGTCGAATCATAACGATGGCATGTATCATAAGTAGTCACATTGTTTCTTGTCTAACACGTTATGGTGTTGTGTGTTTGATAGTAAACGGACTGGAAGAGGAGCCAGCTACTTCCTGTAAGACAGCCAGCGTGCCCAAGAAGAAACAGAAGAAGCAGAACGGGGCGCCAGTAGAAGAGACCCTAACAGAGAAACCAACTCCTCAGAAGAATAAAAAGAAGAAACGGAAGCTCACCGACACTGCAGGATCACCAGGTGAGGGCATCAGTGTTTGCCTATTTGAACCCAAGTTTCTTTTAATGTATAACTTACATGAATATCCCAATTTTCACTCTAGCTGAAAAGAAGAACAAACCAGTGGAAGAAGAAGAAGAAAAAGAGGAGGAGGAGGAGGAAGAAGAAGATGTGGAGGAAGCCGGACTAGCAGATGGCGATGGAGAAGAGGCTGCTGATGACCTAGAGGTAGCTACAGATGAAGATGACGATGATGAGGAGGAGGATGAGGAGGAGGACGAGGAGGAGGAAGATGGATCTATAAAAGGAGATAACGAAGAGGAAGATCAACCTGAATTACCATCTGGCCTAACAGGTATTTTTTTTTTCAATCTCAGCTCCCCTTCGCTCTCCCGTGGAGTTTCATTCTGCACCATGAGACCAGTAGCAGACACTGTTTCTACTGTTAGCTGTTGGTATTTTAAAGCACACGGACTCATTTGGTAACTGTCAGTTGTAGCAAAAACATTGAATTGCTAATTTGATTCAGGCTAATTCAAGTGTTTTTTACATGTATCATTTAAGAAAATTGGAATTAAACAAGACAACTGGAGAATGTTTGACCTGGTGCAGGTTTAGTCGGATATCTCCCTATTAGTTTTTTTTCAGTTTTTAAAAAAACACATTGCAAATAAGAGATAAACAAGAGCACTCAGTGTCGAGCCATCCCCCACCTATGTGCCACTTCACCTACAAACAGTTCCTCCAAAATATAATCACCTGTTACCATGGCAGAGACCTGTCTTTGATAAAATTTCATGCAAAATCCTCCATAACTTTTAACAGACAAACCAACCACATAGCCTCCTTGTTAGGGGTAATGCATATGTCTTTCACTGCACTTTTGTCTTAAGCAGGTCTTATTACGTTTTTAGCACTGCTCTCTTTTTTATGTTTTAATGTTTTCTTATGTTGCATGGATAATGTGTCTTATTTTGGGGTATGGCATTTTGCTCCCATGTTTGCTGTAATGTGCATTATAGAAGTGATAAATTAGAAAATCATAACAATTGACACAGGATCAAAAATGGAAATATTTATTTTTGTTTTCATGAGGACTTAAAGAAATTAGTTATTCTATAAAACGGAGCACAACTAGGCTACTGTAGTTCCCCCCGACCTCCCTTAACTTCTGTTTTGACATCTGATATTAAAAATCTTAACTGTTGAGTCAAAAAACCCATACACTCACTAAGAGAGTGAAACAAAGAGCCAAATCTAGCAGTGTTGCCTTTATGTGTTGCCCTTTCAGTGTTCCCATCGTGAACAGGGTGTCAACTAAGGCATACAGAGACTCTTGTGGTTCCTTTAGGAGGCGTCACCTGTGATTCCTCTGACAGGAGCAACCGCAAGGACACGTCGGTCCATGACGACTTAGATTACCTTGTCCTCTCCAGGAGAATAAACTTTACTGCTCTTAAAATTCAATCTGCTTTTAGGAAAGGCCTGCGATTAATTTTAACTGATATCAACTGTCTTCAGGAGCATTTGAGGACACATCATTTGCCTCTCTCGCCGAGTTGGTGAGTGACAGCACTCTGAAAGGCGTGAAGGAGATGGGCTTTGAACACATGACTGAGATCCAGCACAAGAGTATTCGTCCCCTGCTGGAGGGAAGGTAAAACCCTGATTGGTGCACTAACATGTGATAATGATGATGTCAAGTATTTCAGCATCAGCGTTTTGAAAGCAATGTTATTAATCATTTTGTGATTCTGATGCTTTTGTAGGGATGTGCTCGCTGCAGCCAAGACGGGCAGTGGTAAAACCTTGGCCTTCCTCATCCCGTCTATAGAGCTCATCTACAAACTCAAGTTCATGCCAAGGAATGGTAATCCTCCTGTTCATTTATCCTTTCCCCACAATGTTTCATGGCTTTAGCACTGTATGTGCTGCTGAGAGGGGACAGCAATTATTTTTGTACCCTGCAAACTATTATTTTATGAGCTTTGTAAATCTTTGTTGTACGAGTCCCTCCATAATTTCTAGACCTGTGGTCAACCAAAGGAAATCTTGAATGACTGAAATCATACCCAATCTTAGACATTCGAAAAGTTGCATGACCAATTATACTGCAGGTTCTGATTTTCACACTCAAATCCTCATGAGTTAAACACTAAGTTAACAGTGCATCTGAGGTAAACTCACTTTTTTTAAGATGTGCCAAGTTGATTATTGAGCGGTGATCTGAAAGCTGCTGTCTGCAAAGGTCTTACTCTCACACAAACTATTTAGTTAACATGACGTCAAATGGTTTGGAGCGGATCCTTAGTAAATGTCAGTTAGACCAAGCAGTCTCCATTAAGTTGGGCAAATCCAAAAATGAGAAAACAAAATAAGGTGACCTGTCTGTCCCGCCACAAAAAAAATAATCGATTAATCCTGGAAGGCTCAACATGTAGAGCTTTTCTCCCTTTTAGTGTCACAACTGTCTGACCAATGAGAGTATTTCCACCAACCAGTCCTCCTCTTTTTTCCAGGCACCGGTGTGGTGATCCTCTCGCCCACACGTGAGTTGGCGATGCAGACCTACGGTGTGATGAAGGAGCTGATGACGCACCACGTGCACACCTACGGTCTGATCATGGGCGGTAGCAACCGCTCGGCCGAGGCCCAAAGACTGGCCAATGGTGTCAACATTCTGGTGGCCACACCTGGTCGTCTGCTGGACCACCTGCAGGTGAGCTGGGGGGAGGTCCTGAAGGGTCTGGTCAAACAGTTCACGATCCAATGTTATTATTTCTCACTATCAACTTATCAGCTTATCAACACAGAATCACAGTTTTATTAATGCACTCCTATATATATATATATATATGTTTTTTTTTAAATACCTAAAATACATTTTAAAATGTCATTGTTGTGTCTGCAGAATACCCCCGGGTTCATGTTCAAGAACCTGCAGTGTCTGATTATCGACGAGGCCGACCGCATCTTGGAGGTGGGCTTCGAGGAGGAACTGAAGCAGATCATCAAACTTCTGCCGAGTACGTATCTGTTGTTGTCGTCGGGTTCTTTTCCTCTGTCCTGTTGTTGTTGAAGCAGCGCTCCAGCTGTTAAAGCTCAAAATCGACAGCGCAAAAGCAGAATTATGTTGACCTATAGTTGACCTTTTGTCCAAAATACCAACACAAGAGATCCTTTCAAGACCGCCCCGCCTGCTAACACTCACACCTCCAGATTGTTACACTGGCTCTGTGTTAAACAGTCGAACCCCAGTCAGGGTTGTTTTCTCTGCTTTCACTGTCGTGTGCCGTGAACTCCCCATGAACATGTTACTGTCTACAGTATGAAACACGTATGTGCTCAAACCTTTTTGTTTCCAGAGAAGAGACAGACCATGCTGTTCTCAGCCACTCAGACACGTAAGGTGGAGGACTTGGCTCGCATCTCCCTGAAGAAAGAGCCCCTGTACGTCGGGGTGGATGACAACAAAGACAATGCGACAGTCGATGGCCTGGAGCAGGTACTTTGCACTGCACCGTGGTGGTATCGGTAATGTTCTCCTTTAACAACGCTGGGCAGTGACGTGACCCGGCTTGTGTTCCAGGGTTATGTGGTGTGTCCATCGGAGAAGAGATTCCTGCTGCTCTTCACCTTCCTGAAGAAGAACCGCAAGAAGAAGCTGATGGTCTTCTTCTCCTCTTGTATGTCTGTGAAATTCCACTATGAGCTCCTCAACTACATTGACCTGCCTGTAATGGCCATCCATGTGAGTCATACCTCCCAGCATCCTTAAAGACCCTTTTATTAACGCAGCTTAAAGAAATCAAATGTTTCTTATTTTTTTAAACAGCTATGTGTCATGTAGGCCTGTACATTGCTCTAAATAAAAAGGTCTATGAAAGTAAAATTGTATTAGGCAGTCAGGTGGAACACTTGACATTACTCCTCTCATCTATGGACATATTTGCTGTCGTTGAAGAGAAAGCCAGATGCTTCAAACAAAGACGACAAAAAATGTACTGATTATTCCTTGAAGGCTAAACGTGTACGGCTTTTCTCATTTTGAACGCATCAATTTTCTGACCAATGAGAATTCGGTCCCATTAGCGTCTCATTTCAATGTCGTCCCGAGTTCAAATATTTCTACTCGAGCGATGGATGCGCTGCGTATTTCGCCTGATTCATATCGTGCATATTGCCACATTCTTTTTCAAGAAATCATAATTTGAATCACAATATTTAAAAATCGCAGTACATCATGATAATTATCAATTGCGAGATAAGCATCTCGTCCCAGCTTAAGTACTGAGATGTCAGACTCATCCACAGCTGCAGCCATTTGAAGGATTCTTCTTTTTCTTCTCCGTGTGGTTCCGTGTCCCAGGGCAAGCAGAAGCAGACCAAACGGACCACCACCTTCTTCCAGTTCTGCAACGCCGATTCAGGCATCCTGCTGTGTACGGACGTGGCAGCTCGAGGACTGGACATCCCCGAGGTGGACTGGATCGTCCAGTACGACCCCCCAGACGACCCCAAGGTATCGACACTGACCACTGAGCGCTTTTATTTATAACCTAAAAATGGTTTAAAAAAGAATCACTCACAATTACTTGGCTCTCAAATACTAGATTTGTGGCATCTGTTGGTAATTGTTCGGGGTCACTTTGGGGCGGATGATGTTAAACTTTACTTTGCGTCCACAGGAGTACATCCACAGGGTGGGCAGGACAGCCCGAGGCATCAACGGAATAGGCCACGCCCTCCTCATCCTCAGACCAGAGGAGCTTGGCTTCCTGCGCTTCCTCAAACAGGCCAAGGTAAAACCACGTCTGCTGCGCAGTATAGGTCATAAAGCTCACCCCCTCCAAACAAAAATGGACATACACGTGAAGTAAATTTTTACAAAGATGGTTCCTGTCATTTTGGGTTGTTCTTATCACATTGACGTTCAAGTTTTCACGTATCTGATAAGTTTGGTTTTAATGAGTTGTTCGATGCTGTAAAACTGTGGTTACACATCGTGGTGTAGGGGGTGCAGGGTTCCTACGCAGTATGGATGAATTTGGAATTTGATTTCAGCTATGTCCAGATCGGGATAAGTATGAAGAAAAGAGAGTATGGAAAAATATTTGTTTTCAGGCTTAAGTCTAAACAGTTGTGAATCCAAGGAAGGAAAAGTAGTTCCTATGAACTGGGCATTATTTAAATTATTCAGTTTATTCAGACAGTTAGTTTCTTTGTCTTTCCTGTTGATGATAAAATACATATTTACTGAGTTTAAATATCAATCTTTTAATATGAGGATCAGTCCTGGAACAGGCAAAGTCAGAATTGGAAGTATTAATATCTCAATAACAATCCGCAACATTATAGCTACACAGTCAGAATGTAATATGTTAACAGTTGGATTTTAAAATGATTTATTTACATTATAATATTCATTTATATAATATTTACTTTTAATTATAGTATTTATTTACCTATAAACATCTTGCTATTTTTACTCTGAAAAATCAAGAGGGGGAGGACATTTGAGTCTGTAATTTTTAAATTGAAAATGTGTAGGAACCCTGCGACTCCACTGCAGTGTCACTACGGCGCAGCCCTCGTTTCTGGAGTGGAGATGTCGTCCATTTTTATAATGGGCAGGACAGCCCGAGGCATCAACGAAATAGGCCACGCCCTCCTCATCCTCAGACCAGAGGAGCTTCTGGTTATCCCCAGCGATCTGCGGATGTGTTCCACTGAAGCTGCAGTGTGACTCCATGTCTTTAAGATTTTGCTCCATTCACTTGGATCTTTTGTTCTTTAGGTCCCCTTGAGCGAGTTTGAATTTTCCTGGACCAAAATCTCTGACATCCAGTCTCAGGTAAAGAATCAACAATACTCCCTAATGTGTAGTAAATCCAATGAAAATGTCTGAGCAGGTTCAGCATGCGATTGTATTAAGTCTCACATAAGACTGTTGTTGTTCCTCAGCTGGACAAACTGATTGAGAAGAACTACTACCTCCACAAGTCGGCGCAGGAGGCCTACAAGTCCTACGTGAGGGCGTACGACTCCCACTCGCTCAAACAGATCTACAGCGTCAACACCCTCAACCTGCCAATGGTGGCGCTCTCGTTTGGCTTCAAAGTTCCTCCATACGTCGATCTGAGTATCCTTCCCGGTGGTCCCACTCTCATTAAACAGTGCATGTTGATTTTTGGTTTGTTAAAATGTAGTTACTTGTTTTTTTGGTGCAGCCTGATTGACTTTGTGAATCCCGAGCGCTGTTTCCCTTAACCCCGCTCTTCCCTCACAGACGTCCACAGCAGTAGAGGCGTAAAGCTCCAGAAGCGAGGCGGCGGAGGTGGGTTTGGATACCAGAAGTCCAAGAATGTGCATAAATCCAAGATCTTCAAGCACGTCAACAAAGGAAAGGGCGACAGGAGGCAGTTCTCCCGTTGAAGTCACTCTCTCTGGATCAGAGAACTGACCCTTTTCATCAAACAGACTTCTACTTTGAAGACAGACGTGTAGGACTTGTCTCCAACTTAATTTCTGACCCCAGTTTTTTCCCCCAATAAGTTGTGTAAGAGATGTTTTGTAAATGTCGACAAACGTGGTTGTGATCAACAAAAAACTTGTAGAATTTCATCATTGCATCTGACAAATGTTAAATATCTCTATTTACTCAGAATGTATACTCTGCTTCATTCAACTTTGTAAATGCTTATTACAATTAAATCACTTGATATAAACCACGTGTAGTGATGAACTCTTTTCTTTATCGGAGGCAGGGAGAAGTCACATTTGTTACAGTATCTGTACATTCCTGAAGAAGTGTCTGTGCATTTTATAAAACAAATGACAAAAGAAAAGCACAATGCAAACAAGATCCAGGGAAAAAGTAATTAGTACCAAATCAAAATTCTGTACCTACTAAACTACAGATGAATCAGAAACCAAATGTTCTGCTCTAAATATATCTGGATACAAATGTTACTCACAAAAATAAGTGATTTAATCTGTCTTTGTTTCTGGATTAGAATGAAAGCTGATATGAATCAAAATGTACGGTGTTGAGTTGACTTCTCCATAGACTCTTTGCGCTGACCCCAGCTCGAATCTTCCCTTCAGGTTAACGCACTTTCCATTTTCAAAAATAATCCTGTGTGGCTACCATATTCTCACAGGATAAATGATTAATGCTTGATGTCGGGTTATTTAACATTAAGACGTTAAAACACCCTGTCAATTTAAATGAGAAAGTAAATAACAAATCAACACTATACAGAAGAAACAAACAGTACTGTTACAGAGATGAGGTACAACTGTGTGACACTGCATCATGACTACAAACACGACTTTCCCCTCAAATTGACTGTAGGAGGTTAATTCATAGTTTCAACAGGATGGTTAGAGAACGAACACTCTTCCCCCACAAAAAAAAGTCCATTAAAAAGTTGACCTCGTTACTTCAATAAAGCTGCAGAGGTCACTTGATTCCAGCGGGCACTTCAGTTCGACCACGACCTGTGTTCAAACACCACAGCCATGAGATGCTACTGTACACTGCATAATGCAGCTGCAGTATCCACAGGGGGCACACTTCCTCTTCCACATGCAGCTCACGTCCTACAGGTACGTTTCTGTTACTGCTGCTGGTCTGTGGGGTAGAAACAAGAAAGGATCATTCTCAGACTAACAGACAAGAATGCAGATCAGATAGACAGATGTTGTTTTTGTCTAAGATGATGGTGTAATGGTTAGTGATGCTGTCTGAAAAACGTGCAATGTTATTTAATTATTTTTTATTTAGGTTTCAATCCCACACGGACAAAAATGACGTGGCTGCAGCTGAAAATTAATTCTAAGAATATAGTGCAGATTGGCAAGGGATGTGGTTTTATGCATATGGTTCACAGAGTCAGTCACCGTGGTAACTGACCTTAAGTTCACTCGCTTTCTGGAATGGGAAAAAAAACAGTTTCTCTCTATTCAGGATTAACAAACTAACAAACTTTTAGCAAAACCTGCTTTCTGGCATACACCAGTGGTGTTTAAATGATTTATGGTTTATTAAACCCATCGCAAACTGCGGCGGAGCTAATGACGGCGCAGTAGTCCCCTCTCTGTGAGCAGGAAGACAAAATAATAAATACAGTAACATGCACACCCATCCAACAGAAACACAGTGGGCTGGACCGATACAGAGTTGCTTTGTTGGCCGATCTGACGGACGTCCTCTTTAACCAAAACTACATCAAATGTAGGGATTATTGTTCTTTTTTTTTTTTTTACAGGTACTCAACTGTTTAATTTGTGTCAAAAGTTATTTAGTTCATTTAGAGACACACTAATTCCCCTTTCAACGGGTACATTGGATTCCTCTGTCATAATCCAGAGAGGCCATCATTCATCAGTGGAGAGTCAGTATGCATTTATGGATGGGATAATTTTTTTAATCTAGAAATATCTCTCATCGGTTTGGAAAACTCTGTGTCGGTCCAACCCCTCCACACACGGTGTTAGTGATGCCTTGTGATGTGACCGTGCCACAGTCAGCCCCCGTCAAAAGACAAAGACGTTAGTTTCAGCACTTCAAAAAATAAAATAAAAAAAAGAAGGTCACCAACGACATGCATCATTAAAATGTTGGACCTTAGGGGTCCGCTCTGGTGGGGGGAGGAGAGGGAGGTACCCCCCAGGGGGCACCGTTAATCTTCTTCCCAAAACCTGTCGGTGAAAGGAAAGAGAGCATCCAAGATGGAAGACGGTCACAAACAATCAACTCATACCTCACTGATTAAGGTATCAGATAAGGACCAATGGGTGATATTTGCAAATCATGAATATGTATGTATCAGTGTATATGTCTTCTAATATGCGCCAATGTCAATTTTCCTCTTTCTTTTTACAGTGCATTGAGTGGAAAAAGAATCTTAATTTAGAAATGGTGTCATCAGAGTTCGTCAATAGTGCAGTCACGTGGTGTCTTAGTAGTCAGTTGCTCACGGCTTTGTGAAATACACTGCTGGAGAGTTAATGAACAATGACCTCATCCGTTTCCCGTTTCAGTGGAATTCTAACACGACACTGTCTCTTTGCACTAGGTCAGCGATGAATCCGGCAGCTACAGTGTGTCAGTACAGTACACTCTTGGACTGAGTCTGTTGTGATGGAATCAGTCCAGAAATGCTGGATAGTGAAATAATCGTCCCCATCTTTTATTTTCCCATGACAACTATCAGGTGGCGGGTGTAGTAAGCATGTCCACCAATCAGAGACGTTGATGTTACACTATTAGGATTGTGGGGAGTGTAGTGTTTCTCAATGAAATCGCGAACAAAATGTGTTTATCTTTAAACAAGGTTGATTTCATACAGACTTGTATTGACCGTCACACATTTATAGTTCAATATTGGTAAAGATGACACTGATACCCAAGAGGAAGAAAAAAACATTTCTGGTTGGTGTTAAATCCTCTGAAATAATGGTTGGGAACAAAGCTCTAGAATGAATTTCACAGCTGGAGTAGAAAGTTCGAGGTTAAGTAGGAAAGGGAATCTAACGGTTGCATACCAGGGCAATTGCAGCTAGGCTCTGTGGTCTCCCAGTTCATGGCCTTCTGCACGGCCTTCTTCCAGCGAGCGAAGCGGAACTCGCTCTCTGTTTGTGAGGAAGACACAAACATAAGTTAAAGAAATAACATCATTTTCCCCCCATTTTAAATAGACAGTCATGACAGTGATGTCCACTAGATGGCAGCAGATCAAACTAAAGTGACTACTGCCCTCTGACAACAGATCTACAGTTTGACTGAGCAGAAGCGTGTTTTTTTTCTTTCAGTGTAGATTTGGGCACATTTTTTTTCCAGAGAATCACATGCGGAGATAATCAAATACGGTTTTCAGCATCTAAAAAACAGGTCCTTGGTTTCCGTTTTTCTTACCATCAGAGTTGATCTGAGGTTCGAATTTCTCACAAGTTACATGCGGGAGGTGACTGGGGCTGAGGCTCCACACGTCCACCCCCTCTGCCGCCCCTGCTGCCATGGCTGCACCCAGAGCTGTGGTCTCCGACATGACGGGTCGCACTGGACAGACGCACACAAGCAGACACAAAAAATGAAATTAGAAGCGAGAGCCCTTGTCCTTATATGTGAACCAATAAATGACATATCCTCCCTGAATTCTACCATTCGGAAAATGTCAAATCTAATTGCAAATGCAGCAATGTCAAAGACTCCTGTCTTCAGCCGGGCCTCTGATCATAGTGATTCAGTGCGTAGGTGTCGAGTATTGAGTGATCCTGTACTTCACTTCTAGTGATAACAAGTTACTCCCTCCATATCCATACTCTGTAAACAGAGCGCTGTCTCTGTTGCTCACTGGTGACGAGTTCTGAGTAAAGAGTCTAATCTCAATTTGGTCAAGTCAAACTCATCGCCATGGAAATACAAAATAAAGAATCATGGCACCCAAAATATCAAAAGGCAGCCCTTCGTGACCTTAATAACACCGTTTAGGAGCTCTGCTCCAGGAATAAACTGTTTACAGATACGACGAGCAGATGGACATTCTGATCATTTTTATTCCCCCAGCATTATAATGTAGGTGAATAAAAATGCCAAACTAGGCAATTAAAAAATGTCATTTACTGAATGAAAAAGTGACTTATGTGTGTTTATTATGATCTAGATCCCCCGTTCATGTACGCTTGCTCTGCAGTTCCCATCTTTCACTTACAACTCATCAGACAAATATGGATCAATGTGGACTTTGTCATGTCAGTTAAGTTTTGTGTAAAAATGGACATGTTGGTGAGGACACAGGTCAAATCTGTGCTCTTTGCCTACTCCTGTGATTCAAAATTCAAGGTTCGTTCATTCGTGTGTTTAAAATGGGACAAGAGTCGGGGAAGACGGAACGGTGCACAGTCCACGTTCAGACTCGTGCCAGTGCTTGCACATTGAAAAACTGATTTGCAGTTGTTGCTTGAGCTACGAGAGAAAACTTTTATGAAGCCGTTTTTGCTGCCATAAAGTACTGCGGTCTTTTAGCTACATCCCTCAAGAACAAGGAGATTCAACTTCTCAGCTCTGGTTTAAAATAAAGTTGCATTTCTTTACAATTTTGCTTAACTGTCCAGACATTATGAAGTTTTGAAGTTTCATGCCTGGATGGTGAAACACCACAACCATGAACAAATACAGTACATGTAGATTCCTTGTGTGCGTGCTGCGGCCCACTTACCGACGGGCATGCAGAGGATGTCGGCCTGCAGCTGCATCAGTAACCTGTTGGACGTCATGCCTCCGTCCACCTGCAGCTCCGTCAGAGGGACACCGCTGTCCTGGTTCATCGCATCGAGGATCTGATACACACACATGTACTATTATTACACTATTACACCACCTGACGATCAGCCAATGCCTTAAAGCTCACATACAACCCACATCACAAGGGTCACATATTCAACAGGGTGAGAAGGAGCCGCTCACCTCTCTGGTCTGGAAACAGACGGCCTCCAGAGCAGCAAACGCCAAATGGTTCCTGTTGGTGAACTGAGTCAGCCCACAGATGATGCTGGAAACACGGAGAGAAAAATAAAGTCAATCCACAGTTACAGGTCATCTGATACCTCCTTTTATTGTTTCAGATCACTGACAAGTCTTTGAGAAAGAAAAAGAGAATCTAGCTTCAAGTAGGTATCACGTTACTATAAATAAGATAATGTCTTTTTCCCCTCAGATAATTGACAGTTCGGATGATCAGCCGGCGGACTCACCCTCTAGCACTGGGCTCCCAGTAGGGGGCGTAGAGCCCAGAGAAAGCCGGCACAAAGTAGCATCCGTAAGACGTGCCGACTGCGGCTGCCAGTGTCTCTGAGACGAGAGGATGACAGAGGACAGACGGAAGATTGTTAATTCAAAATCTTTTCTCTACATTGTATTCAGGGCAAAGTCGTCAAGTTGCAACAGTGACATTTTTAAAGAATCACAGACTATGGTATTTGGTTGTCAGTACCGATCTCTGAGGAGGATTGCACGATGCCCATGTTGTCCTTCAGCCACCGCACCACCGCCCCCGCGATGGCCACGGAACCCTGGGAGGGCGAGAGCAAAGAACCAGGATTCAGACTTGCACTGCAACATGAAGGTGCATTTATTAGAGACTAAATGGACTGGTGAAAACACTCACACACCTCCAGTGCGTAGCAGGCGGGCTCGTCCTTTCCCATTTTGTACGCAACTGTGGTGAGCAGGCCGTGCTCGGACATAACAGGCTGATACAGAAAAAACATTACACTTAATGTGAAGTAACAACAGGACAGAAGACATCAATGCATTTTAAAATATTAGTCCAACGCAATATTTTACCTTGGTCCCTGTATTTCTGAGCAGGAAGCAACCAGTCCCATACCTTCACACAATGAGAGAGGAGGACAGATTAGAGACCCATGTAAATATCATCAGTAAATATTCACTTATTATCAATTCTGCCCAATATGCTTTCGAAGTTGATTAAAGAGGTTAAACCTGCTCTGATGTGTCCGCGACTCTGGACAGAAGGGAGAGCAGTAGCCTGGTCAGGCCACCGATCACTGTGTGTTATGACCAATGAATTTGTCCGAGGAACCCTCTCCGCTTTCTTTTTGTTCCAAATGTTTTATCGTGATGATGCAAGTTTTAAACACGAGTTTACAAGAGTGACTTTGCTCCAGGGTCATAAAATGGGAGGTGGTGGATTTAAATGCACATTGAAAAGATCAGACAGTTCATGAAGCTAGTTGTAAATTTAGGATAATCTGTCGGGGAAAAAACAGCACAGCAGAAGGAAATGCCAACACTGTTGTGGTAGAATGAAGAGAGCGACAGACAACTTACGTGTTTTTGGCCTGACCTTCCTTGAAGCACATCTGACCAACTAGAGCCGCCGACTGGTCACCGAGACACTGCAAGACACAAGGCGGCTGTTAGAGGACACGAAATGAATCATTATACCTACTGTATATATCAGGACAATGCATTAGAGGAACTCTCTTGTCCATTGAATACTCCGTCTCTTAATTCTCATTTATTATTCATGGAATGATAGCTTTGCTCACTTCTTAAACAATTAACTACCTTTGGAAGAGGCTGTGTGAAACCAGGAAGTGCTCCTGAGTCGGCGGCTTTTGAAACATTTTTTACAACCACAATTTTTTTAATCTTTTGACACACGTTGGACATATGGGTTTATAAGGAATCATGTTCATGTATCCCTACAGTCATTCCTCGAGTGCCCGAGCGCCCGGTAGCACTTACTGTGTTAAGTGTGATGATGACTGAAGAAAAAAGAATCTTATCTGCAAGTTTGAGCTTTTTTCAGCATAAAATATTGCTAACTGCAGATTCTTACTTTTATAATTATGGATTTCATTGTTTAACCATCATGTGCCAATTCAGGAGACATCACTGTAAAGATGTGTACTGGGTCAATTATAAAATCAGTTATATCAGAAACAACAATTACTACAAAGATCAATGAGAAGACAATTCACATACATATAGATATAGAGACAAAAAAACCTTTCACTACACTAGTAAATATTAATGAAGTAGTGTATGGTGAGAATTACATTAATTTGACCTGTGTGTACAAACCAGATCAGAAAAATTTGAGTTTTGCGTCACTTAAAAACAGACGTATGCACAGACACAATAAATCTGTCAACAATAAGTATTGGTGCGGCTCAAGTGGAGCATCTGTCCCACGCGACAAACCACAGCCCAGCGACAGCCTCCACCACAGAGCAAAAGACAAAGGTCACCGTCCCAACAAAGTTATGAACATGCGCAGGCACTCACCCCAGAGATTGGAACTCCCGCTAGAGAGCTGGATTTCTGGTGAGGAGACAGAGATGGATGAATGACTGCAGGGTGATACTTTTGGATCAAACAAGAATGTTTCATTGTCGACATGTCACCAGCACATAGTGCTGTTGTGGGGGATCGTACACGTGTTATGTCACTGGGCAAATAACTGTAATCTGTAGCTCAGTATTCAATAAAACAGTATTTTAAATTAGAGCCCGACCAACATGAATTTTTGGAGGCCAATGTCGATATTAGGGAGTACAAGATTCATATTCGGACCTTTATGACAAAGAAATGTAATTGAGGCTTGATATTTTAGTTTAACCATTACCTTTATCATAAAAAACTAATAAAAATGACAAAGACAACCAAATAAATAGAACTTGAATTCAGAAAAAAACATTTATTTTACCTAAAATGTAAACATAAATGCACATTTAAATGCTCAAATCTGTTGGACGATAATATCGGTCGGGCTTTAAACGGCCGATACAGATATGACTGTGAAAGGCTAATATCGCCCAATATTATCGGCCAACAGATATATCAGTTGGGCTCGAATTTAAATTCATTCATTATAAGAGGATAAAATCATAGAAATGTTCATAGCTAAACAAATGAGCCAGAAACTGATAAGTTTCTCTGTTATCAGTATACATTTCCAACTTAATGTAATATATCCATGATCCACAATCACAGGGATGAACAGAGACGAGTCATCAAAGGAGTCAGGGCTTCTTTATGAGCTAATGGGAAACTGATTATGTTTGTGTTCAACAATATGTATCGGCTGACCAGCAGCAACACTGAGCACTGCACGTTCTCCTTGTGTCTCTTTTTGACAGAATTTGACGATTTGTAAGATTAGGCACAAACATCCAGATACTTCTGCTCAGCGAAGCAAGAGCAGCCGCAACCACAGGACCAGAATCCGTACCTATCCCCAGGTTTCCTCTAATATTACTGATCCACATAATTGTTACAATTTGTTGCAGAACCCATTTTTCTTTTCCAAATGGACAAGCTGCCATCAAAAGGTAAAGTACACATGGGAAAATAACAACAACGAATAAAATCCTTGAAGGCAAAACTCAAATCTGACCAATAAAATGTGCAAACAAACACAGTTACCATGTCGCTGACCCCTGGACCCGAGGGCAAGGTGCGCGTTGTATAAAGAAAAGGCTCAACAACAGACAGATACCAGGTCCCGGTCAGGAGATAAGACACGAGCACAGGTAAACAAAGACGTATGATAACAGAAGCTGTTATTTTATAATTCAGCTCGCTGGAATATGACTTCATCGACCGGAACGGCCCCTTCTTTCTATTCTCTCTAATGCTGGCGTGACGAAAACAACAGAGAAACTTGACAACTGTCATAACAACAAATAGTCCATGCAGCATGTGGAACAATATTAAAGTCATTTGCAAAGAGTGTGCATAAAACTGAGAAAAATATGGTATTACTTAAAACAAAAAAAAGGAGACTACTCTTTGTGTACGTTGCCTTCTCCGATATGATTCTTTATCTCTTTCATCAACAAACTAGAATGGCCCTCAGCGCCGACCTCCGCCAGTCAACCTTAAATTCAATAACGCAGATTATTTACTCATAATCTCCATTGCGGAAGATAAGATAAACCAATTTAGACTAACAACAGCATTTATTCACAACATTAAAAAAAACACACGCTAATGAGACACAAAGTATGTATTTTGATACGCACCGATGTGCACAGACTCATAGATATCAGTCTCCTAAATATGCCTTATTTATTTCCACCAAGATCCATGTTTTATTCCCTAGGAGATCTGTGAACCCTGTCAAAAAAAGGCCTCATCTCAGAATGTCAAAGAAAGTGATTAAAATAAATCCTGGATCCAAAATGTAATGGGTTCTCTCTCGGACCATATCCCATGTTTCATAGAAGTCCACTCAAAGGTTTTGTGTAGTCCTGTCGGAAAAAAACCACCATAACCTCTCAAATCATTTTATTGAGGTTGACTTACCTGCCCAGCAGTACTTGGGTCATAGGTTATGTCAAAAAGACAATCATAAATAATAATTCACTCAATTAACCGGAATTCCTGTTAACATCACCTATCATCTCTTATCAGTGCATTACCGGATATTCAGATGAATTACACATCTAAATACACATCTTATCAAGTTATATGGTCATTGCAGTGATTCAAATATTTCATGAGACCACAATGAGTCAGTAGAACATTCTATCATGACTATAGTTAGCTTGAATTTTGATTGACAGGTGGGTCAGGTCCACGTCACAACACAATCATGAGAGGCAAAAATGCATGCACAAGCATGCACGCACGCACACACAGTGACCTCTGGTAATCTGAGCTCACCATCCAGCCGTAGATTTCAGAGGAGCTCCGGACTTTGGGGAGGATTTCTATGGGGACGTCAAAGTACCTGGAAGAAGCAGAGCAAACAATCACCACGATGCAGATTCTATATAACGTTTAAAACCCAAGGGATTTTACTGTAACCAAAGTTCATTCAAGTGTTTGGACAGTGATTTGAATTGTTTGGGTTATTAAAGCTGAAAGTCCTTAAAATGACCTTGTGGTAAACAAGTGTACCCTCAAGGCCTGACAGATACATTAAACAGATGTTTTAATTATGTTTCACCCCTGTCCATTTGTTAGATGGTTGCTTGGTTTTGTTTGTATGTTTGCTTGTTGCACAACGTATTTTCATGAAATTTGATGGAAGGATGGGACAAGGGCCAAGAAAGAACCCATTCACTTTTTGATGTGGATCTGGACAAAGGAGTGGATCCAGGAATTTCTTTCAAATCTCTTTCTTCACACATCCCATTGGAAGTTTCCGGTTTCTTTGCTTCACATTTGCATATTCGACAGCGATTGATTT
Source organism: Scophthalmus maximus (assembly GCF_022379125.1). NCBI lineage: Eukaryota > Metazoa > Chordata > Actinopteri > Pleuronectiformes > Scophthalmidae > Scophthalmus > Scophthalmus maximus. The sequence continues at coordinate 21,598,004 of NC_061528.1, read as the reverse complement.
TCTGTATTTGTGACGTACCAAATCTAGCTTGCCCAGGATTCGTTTTTACATTAAATTACATTTATTTATGAGATGCTTTTGTCCAAAGTGACTTACAATAAGTGCATTCAACCATTAAGATATTACTCAAAAGTTCATACACATTCATCAAATAGGCAAAAAACGCTTCAAGTACTATTTTTTTGGGGGGGTGTGTTTATAATAAATTCAGTGAGTTTTCAGTCTGCGACGAAAGCATTGAATGGATTGAGGAACCAGGACAGAAAACAGAGGGGATTTAGATGAGCGGTGGCTGCCCACCCCAGTTTTTTGAATGAGGGACTTTAATATTGCAAGTTTGTTTTTTGACATTTACACTGATGTCCAGGGAATAAAACATGGATCGTGATGAAAAATCTGGCATATTAGGGGAACTGCTATCTACGAGTTTGTGCAATTTGGTGTGACTTGATTCGATTTAAATTTAAAGGAATGGGCGCTGGTATGCGCTCTACTTTGTGCCATTCTAGCATTCAAATGTGTTTGTTTACCTGCACAGTTCAGGATCCCAGTCCATGGTGTTAATGTTGAAGAGCATGGTGCGACTGGCGTTGGACACATCGGTGCAGTGGACCCCCCCGTTCCTGCCCCCCGTCAGGCACTGAGGAAAAACAACTAAGGACTGAGTGTCTTTCACACGTTGCCAATGAAAGAGACTGTGCCCAGTTGCAGGATATAAACGGATCTTACCCAGATGATCCAGGAGTCCACCGTGCCGAACATGGCACGCTCGCTCACTACCGCCTGTCGCACCTCCTCCACATTGTCAAGAAGCCAACGCAGCTTCACTGCACTGAAGTAGGTGCTGATGGGAAGGCCTGTCTTGTGCTGCAGAGACGAGGACAGCAGCAACAAAGATTAGAGGGAGTGTTGTCCTTATGTTCAGACCAACGACTGCAGGGTGCAGTAGAGGTCTTGAAACCCCACCTCCGACATATTAGCAAATGGGACATGGACCATACAAAAAAAAAATGTACACGTCAAATACAAAATGGTTTCTGTCATTTAAGGTAGTTTTGAATTATACTGATGACTATGAAAACGGGGTGAAATGTCTTGATTGACAGCTGAGACTGGCACGTGATTGGTGGAGTGTGTGTCTGGGCGGGACCTCATTGCCGCAGCTGCACTCTGGGGTGAATTGGGATTGTCCAGTCTATGTAAGTACATCGTCTATACCTGCCATTGCACTTTCTACTTCCTTTGTAAACACTGCTGAATCAAAGGGACTTCTGGTCCATCGTCTCTCACCTTGAGGTGGTTCTTGTTTTGGCCCGGAGTCTTGTTGATGAGCCTCTCCACTGTCGACTGCGTTCGCAGGTCCAACCAAACTACCCACAGGGCAGAGAACAAAGGCTTACACATACTGAAGGAGTCGGACATCTCGGATTCACACTTTTGACCTGCATGATGTGACCCTGAAACCTTTCAGCAGACTTTAAAATTTGTATATTGGGACTGAAGTCAAAATGTTGCTCCGATAGTTTCATGTTAATCTTTTTTACTCACATTCATTGTTTGAGACCCTGGGCGGATAAAAAGAAAAACATCCCTAACAATTATTTTACAGGATATTGCATGTGGACATCAAACGGCCTGCAGCTGTAAAGCTACGAGGAACCAGTAGCATCGGTTCTACAGAGAGTCACCTCCAGGAGGAGCGGTAAAGCCAGAGACTACACCTGGGCCAGGGGTCTATCAGCTGCTCTGAGACCACCACTCTGATTCAAACTGAACCGTCTCCACAACTGCTGGACGTCCTGCCTGTGGTGATCTGACTGTTCCATGAGCGCCTCCACAGTGGCTCAAACCCATCCTGACAAGTCTTGTATAGACTGCCTCGAAATAAGGGCTTTACAGATTATTTGCTTTTTGATTATTCTGTTGGTCATCTTTTTCAATCAATCTATGAATCAATTATTTTATAAGGTGTCAGAAATTTGGATTTTCCCAGTGACATCGTTACATTTCAGATTTTTTTTACTAATCAATATTCTGAAACCCAAAGTTCAGTTTCTAATTATATTAAACGTGACCTATTGTGCAAAAATCAATGTTTCAGTGTTTGTGCACATAAATGTGTGTATCTGTGGAGCCTGTTGGCCCACAAACTGTGAAAAAAGACCACCCTGTGGGTTTTTTGTGAGCTGGCTAACCCCTACAGCCTGGCTCTGAACAACTGGTTCAGGTTTCTCTCCCACTGTGATGTCACAGTCGGACTCTTTTGAGGTAACCCCGCCTGCAATCTGAGAATCTCCACTTCTGTGGTGAAGTCGTATGACAATTCCTACACATTTTAGATCGGTTGACCAATCGCAACAGACTGGGCCAGCTGGCCAATCAGAGCAGACTGGGGTTTATCGGGAGGCGGGGCTAAAATAAATCCAGGTGTTTTAGACAGAGGGTGAAAAGAGGAGCTGCAGGAATGGGCAGTGTGAGAACACTGATGCCTTTTCTGAACACTGGAACATGTAAACCTTTTCATGGTTACTCAAAGTAAAAGCATGAACCTGAATATGAGCATAATATGAAACTTTTAAAGAAGAAACCCCTCAGATGAGGAGAAGCTGAAATCAGAGAATATTTTGCAGTTTTTTTGCCAAATATTTTGTAATGCTTGAAAGCCATACACATATTGCACCGATTGTCACTGGGATTTCCTACACACAAAACATTATGCCATCAAAATGATTCTGAAGACGTTTTTGGAATTGAATTAGATTGGATGTTAGAGTTGCTGTGCACCCCGTCGGGCTGATGACCCGCACCCCCCAAAACACATTGCCCACATTCCATCTGAACAGTGACTGAACTGTGGCAGACAAACTGGCCTATCAAGCTGAAATGAAAGGCCTGGGAGTCTGAATAGATTCATTTGATGGTAATATTAGCGCACAAGGCTCGAGTGGGCAGTGACCCTGGTGCTCAGCTCCGACACCACGTGTTGCCGGGTGGAGGGGAAGACACACGACACCACAGTCTGACGCAAGTCAGTCATGCACTGTGCCGTTTTCCTAGATGACATTTGGAAGAAGTATGGAGTGGTGTGTCTGTCACGCCTCTCTATAAATACAGTTACATTCAGTCCTCCTATTTGTTTGGTCAGTTTATTACTGATACTGAGATCTTTTAACCATATAAAGTACTTTGTTACAAAGTGTGTCTGGAAACTCCTCATTTTAATTATTAAAACAGAAATAAAATCAATAAAAATTGAAATATTTTACAGCGACATGTGTTTATTCAGATGTAACATGCACTTACCTATGGCATTGTAGAGTGGCTCTCCAGTCTCTTTGTCCCACACCAGGGTTGTCTCTCTCTGATTCGTCACTCCCACCGCTGAGAAGACAATGACATACATGTGAAGAAAACCCCCGCATTTAGCAGCTACTTTGGTTTCTCTCAGGCAGCTGCGGGTCAGAATGTGTATGTGGTGGACACACCCAGCCACAGCCTTAGGTTTCAGCGAGTGGACGAGCAGTGACCAACCTTTTATGTCGGAGACGTCGATGTTCAGTTGGCAGAGTTTCTCACAAGTCCTCTCCATGCACTCGTAGACAGACTGCATGATCTCCTTGGGGTCTTCCTCCACCCAGCTGATGGAGACACACAAACGGACAAGTAAACACACGACTAAATCCAAAATCATCTTTACACACACACACACACACACACACACACACACACACACACACACACACACACACACACACACACACACACACACACACACACACACACACACACACACACACACACACACACACACACACACACACACACACACACACACACACACACACACACTTCAAAACCCATATGGCCACCTGCTTAAAGGGCCAGGCTTGGCTCGTAACACTGAGTTTGTAAACCTTGAAAGAGTGACAAGTACAAGATATAAGGTAACGTTGACCACCGGCTCACTGGCGACCATGCTTTCTGTTGTTTACTACACTGTTCTTCTTCTTTGTTTTACGGCAGATTCTCATCTCTCATCTTCTTTTTGTTGTGTGTAAATGTAAAGAGATACATACTAGTAGTATAGTTTTCTATACTACGTTGTGTACGTTCCGAGATATGTGCCTAGAATTATTGTATTTGTACTTTTTTACAAAGTTTATAGTTTTGTTATTATCTGCTTGTTGTTTTTTTTGGGACTTGTGTTTGCATGTGTGCTCTTTATTTCATTTTTAGATTAGATTTTAGATTACATTCATTGTGCTGACGCTTTTGTCCAAAGCGACAAGGCAGGTAACATTTAAGGGGCAGTAAGATATTTTAGAGAAAGCTCGTCTTTCTCTTTTTTGTTGATGAGGGATCGACCGATACAGATTTTTTAGGGCCGATGCCGATCCCGATTTTTTTTTCATCAGCCTTAGCCGATGACCGATACGGACTGCCCATTTTCTTGAGCCGATATTTGGAGCCAATACTACTTTTGCTCCCTCAATTTAATAGTTAAATAGAATTAAATTCAGCGGGTTGTCTCGTCTGATCTGAGTCTTAGTCAAAGTGGGGTTATGGCCAAGGCCGTGGCTCGCCTCCCTGGGTCGAGGGAGACGAGGCTCACGTCGCTCTGGAGCATCTCGGGAGTTCCCAACGCACCAGGACTCGTCCGCCTGCGAACGGGATCCCCTGCACAAAGCCTGCGGCGCGGTCAGCGCGGAGACCGCAATAGTCCACCGGCAGCAGCGCCCGACTCTGTGCGGGGCCAGACGGGGGACGCCGCCAGTCGCAGCCTGCCGAAGCAGAGAGGGGAAAGGTGGGGAAGAGAGGGAGGGTACGGGGGGAGAAGAGCCAGCCGACGAGCAGAGAGAGCGCGAGGACGTGGAGGATGCGTAAAACAGCAACCACGAGCCTCGCGCCCGGCCGTCGGCGGCGGCCCCCAGAGATTAAAAAGTCAATTTCCACGAGGCAAAGGGTTTGGAGAAAAAGGAGAAAGACACAAACCCACGACTAAGCCGGCCGGAGCCAGCGAGAAGTCATTGTGGCATTGAATCCCCCTCCCGCTCTCCGGAGGAGAAGGGAGAGTTGGGTACCCGGCGGGCGTGCAGACCCCAGTGCACACACAGAACCGACAGCTAGCGGACAGTGAGGAAATATTTGCTGATTTTTAAAAAATAAAAGTATTGGATTAAAATGGCTTACTGCCCCTTTAAGGGCATGGCCTAAGAGCCCACACTGGGCCAAAGTCAGCGGTTACATTGCCCTATACAAAATTGTTACACCCTATATATATCCTCTGGTTATATACACAGTATAGTGTTCATCGACTAGATTTTTATTGGAATAGTCTTTTCCAATAAAATGAATATGTACCAATAAAATCGAAAGCTGGACCTTGGGCTCAATTACGTTGCGCATGTCAAAAAATGTCAAACATTCATCTACAATTCTGTTAAAGTATAACTGAACCCAGTAAACACGAGGTAGGAACTGCAACTCATTGATTTCTTGTTCAGGCATACAGAATGGATTGTTTTCATATTTATTTTTATACAAAGTTTAATCTATTAATCAAATCTCTTAATCAAAGATTTTCTGTATAAATACTGAATCTCAAAATAAACCAAAGTCAAAATCTCTATGTCCTTTCTGTACAACCAATTATACAAGGAGCATGTGGTGTGTTGGCAGCCCAACGTGTTATATTGTGACTCACCCCTCCCTGGGGAAACTCTGCGTGATTTCTACTTGATGGTGACTGATCAGTTTGGCCGTCTTTGCGTTGAACACCTATGGAGGACAAAGGAGTTTGTAAGAAAACATACAGAAAAGGAAAGGTGGCAGGAAGGTGTGTGGAGAACGGAAAAACAGGTTCAAGCTATCTCTGTAGGACAACACAGCACCGGGGTGCAGTGGTGAGGGGACAATGGGTTTTTCTGGGTCACCCTGCACCGGGCATGAACGTCAGCCCAGGGTTCCGTTAGGTACGGGACAAACAAACCACGGCTCTCGAACAATGAGCAGGAGGCCGCAGAGTCAGACAGACAGAGGATCCGCCTCCATGTTTAATAATAATGACACGCATTGGCGGGCCGACGCATTTTCTGTACATGTTGTATATAGGCAACTATGTACACTTTCATCTTTCCCGCCACAGTTTCATTATGATTCAAAATGTTTCTGCAACTTAAATGTTTTGGGTCTTTATGCTTCATTGAAGAGTGTGTGCAGTGTTCTCTCTCTCTCTCACACACACACACACACACGCGCACACGGACCCCATTTGCCATTACTGATGAACCCATCTTACCATAGAGACCTTAGATAAAAGGTATCCAAAGTGAAAACTGTACTTGATTAATCCTATGAAAATGCGTGGCCTATGTTGTTTTTCATCACTTGGGGCCTTGGAACGAAAATCACAGCAACAGCCTTCTGGGCTAAAGTTGAACTTCAGGTCGGAGTTTCCTTTTCTGTGCATAACCTGAGTGCCGAGGTGAATGTTCATCCAGGGGCGCCACAGACGGTCAGAGGTCATTTGAAAAGAACCTTCCAGAGCAGAGTAACGGCATCTATATTTCTGTGGACATCTACAGTATAGTCGTTGACCACATGCATTCAAAAAATGTCCCTGAGCAAAATGGAAGAGACAGACGGAACATCTCTGATGAATCATTCTCTAGAGTTAGTTCATGTTTCATAACCACGACAGTCAATTTAAAAGTAAAAGCAGGTTCCAGCCTTCAGGCAAAAGCAAACAATGGCCCTGTTCACACACACTCCGACTATACAGATGGGTCCGTTGTCAATGTTTGCGTGTGTGTGTGTGTGTGTGTGTGAGAGAGAGAGAGAAAGAAAAAAAAGAAAATCAATACGTGGATATGTCAATATTGTGGTTGAGGCTACAGATAAATCAGTGTGCGGAGCACTGACAAGTGTGCGAACACTTTGGGTGCAATATGAAACTGCAGTGGGTCCGAGGTCAAGTCAGCAGGGGAGGCTGTGGTCTGAGGGACACGATCTGAAATGCATCCTGAATGCCTCATGGATGCATTCACACCTGTCCACTTCAGAACGGACCAGGAGGTTAACACCAGGTCTGAGCGGGGCCAGTGACTCCTGGCACTGGTTAACCAAATGGGGAAAAAAAGGTTAATATTTATCATAAAAACCTTTACTAGATCAAATTAAAATGAAGTACCCAAAATCATTCTATTCAAGTCTATCCTTTGGAAACTACCCACTAACCCTAACAGAAGCTCCACACTGCTGCCCGCTCTGTGCCAAGGCTCTTCCAGCTGACCTACTTGAGGACACAACTTTTTTTTCCGCAGTGAATCACTGAACAGAACACGTCCATGTTTTCCATAAAAACATTCGCATTGAGTACATTGATACAGCATTTTCAATACTTAAATCTGTTCTGAACAATTACTTTTGAAAGCATTACTTGATTTTCATATATATATATATATATATCCTGTGGAGAGCTGCAAAAGTTAATCGAAAAGTAATCATCTACTAAATGAATCGCCAACTATTCTGATAATCGATAAATAGGTTCAAGTAGTTTTTATGGAAAAAAAGTCATAATTCTCAGATTTCAGCTTCTGAAAGGTGGTGCTGGTTTCTTTGTTCCTCTGTGACAGTAAACTGAATATCTTTGGTGTGTGGACAAAAAAACCCCCATCATCTTGGAGTTTGGGAAACACGATCGACATTTTGCGGACCAAGCAACTAATCGAGAAAATAACCGACAGATGAATAGATTAAGAAAATAATCGTAAGTTGCAGCCCGAGTGGGCTGGAGATGGTGGATACAACACTGAGGCCTCTACAGGAAGGGACAGAGGAGTAGGGGCTGCAACCAACGATTATTTTCATTGTCGATTATTTTCTTGAATAAATTGATGAGTCCATAAAATGGTGGGAAATAAAGTCAATTGTGTTTCCAAATCCCCAACATGATGTTTTGTTTTGTCCACCAAAGATGTTTAGTTCACTGTCACAGAGGAGCAAAGAAACCAGAAAATATCCATATTCAAGAATCTGAAATCAGCTCCCACAGTCTAAAGACTCCAATCAAAGTCTCAACTGCACAATCACTTCATTTTTATTGCAGGGTATTTCTATTTAACCTCATTCACCTCAGATTCTGTCTCTCTTCTGTCACTTCCCCCTGTGCTGCCATGTCCACTTTCTAAATGCCCCTAAGGGTGATCGATAAAGGTTCATCTTATCTAATATCTGACCGGGAAATGTTGTGATGCCATGTAACTGGGTGCCCTGGGGGAGTTGATGACACAAGCTGGTTTCTGGCTCCTTGACTGCTAGTTCAAGTGAAACAAATCAAGTGTGTGTGTGTGTGTGTGTGAGTGTGTGTGTGTGTGAGTGTGAGTGTGTGTGTGAGTGTGTGTTTGTGAGAGAGTGTGAGTGTGTGGACGTGTGTGTGTGGACGTGTGTGTCTGTGTGTGTGTGAGTGTGTGAGTGTGTGTGTGTGTGTGTGTGTGTGTGTGTGTGTGAGTGTGTGTGTGTGTGTGTGAGTGAGTGAGTGAGTGAGTGAGTGAGTGAGTGAGTGAGTGAGTGAGTGAGTGAGTGAGTGTGTGTGTGTGTGTGTGTGTGTGAGTGTGTGTGTGTGAGTGTGTGTGTGTGAGAGAGTGTGAGTGTGTGGACGTGTGTGTCTGTGTGTGTGTGTGAGTGTGTGTGTGTGTGTGTGTCTGTGTGTGTGTGTGTGTGTGTGTGTGAGTGTGTGGACGTGGGACGCGTCACTCACCAGAAACCTCGTCGAGCTAGTGCCCTGGTCGATCGCGGCCACCAGCGGATCCATGCTCGCTCCGTCTTCCTGTCTCTCCCCGTCGCCGGTAGCACGTTGAACACAGCCGGTCGACTGACTGACCACGAGGGCCTTCTTCCTTGTGTTTTGTTTCCCACACGTACCACGTCCCACCGTGAGGGGTGGGCCTACAAGCAGCCGCCGGCCGGTCGGCCTGACCCCTCCGCCTTATGTAGGGTGACGCACGGGAGTCGGCTCGCCCTGCGATTGGCCGCTCGTCCGAAGGCGTCGCCACGCCCTGTCCAATCAGGTGTGGGGGCGCGTTCTCACGGGAAAAGTGTGTGGTCGCGGGGAAGGGAGGGGGAGGGATCTATGGGAGGGATCCACGTCCACCCTAAAAAGAATAATGTGTACCATATGATTGATATGTAAACCTGTATCTCTTGAATGACCAGGAGTCTACTGTACTTCTTGATTCATAATGTCAGTAAACATCTTGAGGAGTTCATGGTTCAATCGCTAGTTTCAGGGCTTCTTCAATACAGCATGATGTTCATTTTGTAACTGATTGTCTCATTTAGAGTGAAATAGACAATACAGCACTGTGTGCATAGAGGCAAGGGTATGCAGAGTGATTGGCAGCTCTAAAGCATCCAATCAGTGAACGGTCGCAGTTGTGGATGGATGTGCTGTGAGTGGACTAGCTCTCAGTCAGACCCACCCCTCGATCCTCCTAATATGGCTACCTCAGGTTCCACAAACTAAACTTGACAAGAGGGTCCGGCTGCAGACCGCTGGAGCTTTTTTTGAATGTGGTCCATGTCCCATCCACTAACGTGGAGGAGGTGGGGTTTATGACAGATACAGCAGCCAACCACCAGGGGGCGATCAAGATGATTTGGCTTAACTTTTGGGGAGCTGTCATGTCCTCCATCTTTATGTACAGTCTAGTGGATACTTGGGCATGGAGACTTGAATGTATAACGACACCAGGCCACATTCATAGGTTCACTAGCTTCATCAGTAAAGAGGAGTGTCTGTAAAGCGTGAGTTCACAGTCTGAGAGAATGCAAGGTATTTAAATAATTTTTCCTTTTTGAGTGTGCACAGCCTTGCTTGTCTTTTTCATTTTCCCTGGACATGAACTGTTTAAAATTGAATACCAAACTGGACAAATGGGGATGTTCTAAACCCTTTGAGCAGTAGTGTAGTTTCAGACATCTGCTTCGACTCGGAAGCATGTCACCTCCAGAAGTTCTTACACGATTCCCAGGTTGTCGGCTGCATCAAAGACGACAAGGAGGTGGAGTACAAAGACGTGTTCGAGAGCTTTCTAGGATGGTGCGATAGAAACCAGCTGCAGATCAACATCTGGATCATCAAGGAGCTGGTCATTCCCAGTCGAACAATGTTGTCAAATGTCAGATGTTAGTGAAGCGGTGAAGGATTTGAGAGGAAGAAAGGACTCAAACCAGGCCACAAAATGTCAGGAAGGTCAAGACTAAAGAAATCCACAATGAAACAACTACATGACACTTGAGTTTGGATGTTAGACTTGTGTCTATAAAGTGTGAAACTTAAAGAGCAAAACATCCCAGAAACGTGAATGGAAGAAACTGAAGCTCGGGAAGGGGAGGTTTAGATTCACTGATTTGAACGGAGCTGTGCATTAAAGGTACCTTGACACGTGACGGTAAATAACCCACCTCTGCAGGGCAGGGTTAAAAGGCCTGTCCCCTTCTCTTCTCTCAGTCAGGTGGGTCTCTTCTTCTGGTGACAATAACAGCTTAAAGTCTTAAAATAGCACAGATCTTTATGTGGATTTATGAGTTGTCTGTCTCTCTTCTGGAGGCAGAATGTGAGCCTACAGGTTTGGTGCTACTGAAGGGCTAACCGCTAATTTTCATGGCCGTATAAGTATAGGGTGAACTGGTTCTTCCCTCAGCAGCAGCATAACTTTTTGGTTGCTTTGCCCGTTTTTTTTTTCTGGATGATTTATTTTTATTCATGCCTGAAGCACCAATCCCCTGACAGAGGGCACTTTTTCTAATTCCCCCCACTGTCCGCTCTGTCCCACTTGACAGTTGACAGCCGCAACAACACGTCGCCTCTCGCACTGCTTCTTTTTATTAGTGATCCGCTGCTGTGGCACCAAATAACACTGTTTTCTGGCCGTCCACCTCCCCACAGGCGAGTCTGTGTCAGTGTCTGAGAAGTGAGGTTTTTTTTCTTCTCTCACCTGTCGGAACGAAAGAACAATTGGATGCCAGGGTCATTAATATACGGATCAGCATTCATGAGGTGATTTGCATTGACTATTTATTTTTAAAATGGTCATGTACAGGGCGGGATATGAGGCCCACAGAACCCCCTGACAGAGGGCCCCAACACCAAGTTTTCCTCATGAGGAACAACAGGACCTCTGGAAAAAATAGGAACGTCACACAAAAAAATGTGTGTCCATATTTCAGACATGTTCAACATTTTTTTAATTAATGTCCCCTTTCACCCATCCAAGCAATTTCTGTGCTTTTTGAAAGGTACATAATTGTAGTCGTGTAATTTTAGTCGTGTATACTGATGACAGTGAAAGTAAAATTATTTCAATCTAGTATTTCCCATAACCATATGTAAAAATGTAGACAAAAAGATTTCCATGCCTAACAACTTAAGACACACAGCTTGCCTTGCAGGTTTGATGCAGCTTTCTCCTATAGGTTAAAGCCCCAGTGTGTAATTTTTGTACTTTTCTGGCGGCATCTGGTGGTAATGTTGCAAACCGTTCCCAGCTGAGCACCTGATAGGGGACACTTTATGGTGGCGCACCACTAAGTCCATTTCCGGTTTCCTGCTGCACTGGAAATTCAAGGCGATTACGACTTACTCTGGCCCGTTTTCTGCAACAGTATTTATTGCTGCGTTCCATTATACCCCGGAACTCAGACCCCGGAGGTCAGGGTGGTGATTTCTTTTCGCATCTCCTGAGTCCCAGTGGAACCGGAACGCAGCACAACACGACGTAGCACACATGGCGACTTACACAGAGGTCGGGTCCCCCTCATGTTACTACATTTAACTCATTCAAAGTCGACGAAAAAACATGGTTTCTTTGTTGCAGATGATTATACATATATGAACACATAGTTATGGACAATATATTCAATTTCTGTTAATACGTTCTTCTAAATATTACACACTGTAGCTTCAATGTTGCCTGGTAGGTTTTAGGAAATAGTGAGAGGGAAAGTGATTGGGTCTTTAACCAATATGGTTTTTAAACATTAAAACACAAAGACTTGTAAGCAGCCATCCACTGTCAGGATATTAAGTAAACACTAGCTTTACGTGTTTATTGTGTGGAGCACTGAGTTAAATGGAAACTGACATAAAACCCTCTAAATATATATCTGTGATTTATCTGTGAGAAATAGCCCACATTTTGCTGCATCATATTTATTTAAACTTCTTTAAATTCTGCAACTAGTTCAGCATGCACAGGTTATTCTTGGTACATTAAAGCGGACACATAATTCTATTATCAATGTAAAGTTTGCTCATACGCGACCAGGACAGTTCTGGTCAATTACACACGAGAGATGTAGAAGAAGTGTCTCGGTGCTTCTGCCACGTTGTTGTCTTTCACTCTGATTGTCTGTCGGTGTCGTGTGAGTGATGGACAGTGGTGATCGTCACGTCCATCCCATCACAGGACCTTTAGTGACACCTACAGTTCAGTAGCCTCTTCTACACCTTTTGACGTCCAAACTCAGGCTTGGTATTAAAATGGACTTGTTCCTATCAGTCATAGTGTTTTTCGAATGTCCGTTATTAAGGTGAGTTTTAAGTTCGCTGCAATTTATGATGCTGGTGCTAGTCACAGCAATAGTTGGACATGCATCAGGCATGTTGGATGTGAAGCCTATGTCTGACTGTTACTTGAAGTAAAATCACATGATCACACTGGATCTGAGGTAGACGTGGGGACAATGATCCACAGGTCAGTGTCTGGACTCCAACACAAAGTTCAGACAGTCATAGAAATAACAGTGCAAACGTTAAAAATCAACTCTACAGTTTGTCATTTCTACATCTATCATCCAGGTTGTCCTTTGCAGCTGCTGTAAATGGAAAGAAAAATGAGAGCAAAGATTCGAGTCTCAGTTAGACATGGTCATTATTTATTTCATATCATAATCCCCTGTTGTGTATTTGTCAAATTGACCAATGCACCTTTGAATATATTGTTTATTATTTCCTAAAAGAAGAAAAGAAAAGGAATTGAAATGTAAAATTTGAGTGTATCATATTTTTTTTACTTGTTGACTCCAGGTTCCAGCAGGTTCCAGGGTGTTCGTATTATACATCATAATGGCTGGAAAAAGAGCATTACTGTACAGTATTTGTGGCAATACTTTACCTTACATGATTAATAACGTATAAAGATGGTCACACTTACAATAGATGACTCCCAAATGTTGTTCTGCACTCTGGAAATACTCTTTTGACATAAAAAGATATTACTCTTTAAAAATTGTAAACAAAATATCCAGTCGAATCATAAATCAAAATCAGTTCAATTTCCTCACGTCATTTAATACTGCATCCACCAAAACTACAGCACAAGCTGCTTAGAACAGCATACAGTGCTTATAGCCCAGTAAATAAACAAGTAAATGTCCAAATTATCTCGGTTCACATTCAACTTAATTCAATATCAAGTTGCACAATCGTGCAACACGTGCTGCTGTGCGTCTGGTTCGGGGGCCTCAGGTCCAGCCTCCGTGTGGCTCTCAGCTGTGGTTCTGCTGTGCGTCTGGTTCGGGGGCCTCAGGTCCAGCCTCCGTGTGGCTCTCAGCTGTGCACTGGGAGCCCACGGCTGAGTCCCTGCCCTTGGCTGCGACCTCACTCTGAGCTCGGATCTGTTTCTCCCTCTCCAAAGCTTTCTCCATCTCTGTGTAGTAGTCAAGAGCCTTGCGGACTGGGTTGATAATGTGTTGCTGCAGAACAAAAAAATAACAATTGACTACATCTTCCAGAGCAACCAATACCCCAAAATGATCTACACAGTATATATGTATATATTTGTTTGTTTGATTTTTAACATAAATGACCTCCAGGCAGGGGAAGAGGTTTGCCAGTTCGATGAAGAGAGGCAGAAGGACAAATCTGATGAAGCCTGTTTGGGATGAAGGCTTTGTTACTTTGTCCCGATCCATGAAGGGGGTGACTGGAAGACCCTCTAGTTTCTCCACGTCACTCTGAGGACAGACACATGGAACTGCTGGGATTAATGGGACCAGTTTTTATTTTAATTTAATTTTTTATCAACCATAATTTGAATCAACTTCAATTCACACCTCAGAAAATTAGGTTCAAATTAGGGTTAGAAATTACAATAAATATGACATACACACAATTGATTTTCAGATTGGATCATGACAGGCAAACACGGAAACAATCCGTAACGGCGTTGTTGCATGTCTTGTCTTTACATGCAGTCTGTCGGAAGCAGTACCTGGTTGTAGAATTCCTGCAGAAGACAGTCCAGCCAGGGCTCGGCCACCTCCATGGGCCGCGCCTCGTTGGATATGTCACTCACTTTGATGAGGATCATCATCAGCTGCAGACACAAGGAGACGTTACCAACATTTTACTGCATTTTACGTAGTGTCTTTAAAGGTGACAAAATCACCTTTTCTGTGTTTGGCACATAAATGTGTGTATCGGTTGAGCCTGCCAGCCCACAAACTGGGAAATAAGACCACCCTGTGCTTGTGAGCTGGTTAAACCCGACAGCTTGGCTCTGAACAACTGGTTCAGATATCTCTCTCACTGTGATGTCACAGTCGGACCCCTTTGGGGTAACCCCACCTGCAATCTGAGAATCTCCACTTCTCTGCTGAGGGGCCGTGACATTTCCTACACATTTTGAAATCGGTTGACCAATCACAAAAGACTCGGCAGGCTGGCCAATCAGAGCAGACTGGTGTTTATTGGGAGGCGGGGCTAAATGAAATCCAGGCGTTTTAGACAGAGGGTGAAAAGAGGAGCTGCAGGAATTGGCAGTATGAGACAATGATGCCTTTTCTGAACATTAGAGCATGTAAACCTTATCAAGTGGTAACCCAAATTAAAGTATGAACCTGAATATGAGCTTCGTATGTCACCTTTAACGTATGTCATGGGACAGGACAATGTCATAAAGTAAATACCAGCCTAAATATAATAATAGCATAGATCAGGGTTGAGAGAAAACATTTCACACAAATACAACAGAAACATGATACAATTTTTTTTTTAATCAAACTCAATCTCTGTATGTCATTGTATATAAATGAATGAAGTAATAATTCATGGTATGAAAAAAATCTGTTTACACATTGTGCAAATGTGATGCTGTCTCTCAGCTGGCCTGGACATGATAATGCATTGATTTGCATCAACTCAAACATGCTCAGTGTCTTCATATGGTAAACAGACGTGACAATCCCACAGATGAGTGGTTCCAGTGTGTTCAGTTACGTTTACTGCAGCATTTCTAATGCGACGATGACTAATATATAACAATATCCCCTGGGGACGATCGTCCAATACAAGCACTAAGTAAATGCATTGAGGAAATCAAGGACTGGATGCATCAGCATTTTCTTCAAATAAACAAAGAGAAAACAGACATAAGTGTTTTTTTCGGAGCCAAGGATCAGCGATCTAAAGTTAGCACCCAGCTTCAAACGGTAATGTTAAGAACCACAGAACAAGCCGGAAATCCGGGCGTAGTCATGGACTCAGACCTGAACTTCAACAATCCCATGAAAATGATGTCCTCGCAGGTCTTCCTAAAAAGTCATCAGACAGCTGCAGTGAATTCAGACCGCAGCTGCTCGAGTCCTCACCAAGACCAAAGAAGTAGATCATATCACTCCAGTCCTCCGATCTTTAAACTGGCTTCCTGTTTGTCAAAGAATTGACTTCAAAATACTACTGTTGGTTTACAAAGCACCGCAAGGTTTAGGGCCAAAATACATTTCTGATCTTCTGCTTTGCTGTGACGTCTCCGGTCGTCTGGGACACGTCTGCTCTCTGTCTCCAGAGTCAGAACTAAACATGGAGAGGCAGCGTTCAGTTTCTATGCTCCACATATCTGGAACAAACTGTAGAAAACTGCAGGACAGCTGCGACTCTCAGTTCCTTTACATCAAGACTGAAGACTTTTCTGTCTGCCTCTGCCTTTCAGTACATAAACTATCTTTGCATTTCTTTTTACTGCACTGTAACTTTAACACCTGTCTAATTCTACTTTAACATGTTTTCATTTTCTCTTTCAATTATTGTTTTTTAATGTGATTTTATGTGTTTCTTCCCAACGCTTGTAATGTTTTATGTGAAGCACTTTGAATTGCCTTGTTGTTGAAATGTGCTATACAAATACACTTGCCTTGCCTTGCCTTGCCTAACGTAAGAATTAAAGATTCAATCAAATAAAAGTCAGTTTGGCAAACTTATTTTGTCTATTACTGTGTAAAAAAGTAGTTTATTCTTTTGTTCTTACTTTCTTTCAAATACAAAAGAAGATGACACTTGCCAAACATGACGTTGCATGAAATTCTTAATGCCTGTGCCCATTGATCACGTTGCCACAGTGTCGAGTTCTGTTGTGTTCACGCCTGCTGTCCCCTTACCACGTCTTTGTGGTCCGTGTTGGTGAAGTCGAAGGAAGGCAGGATGGACTTGAACTTGTTGAGAATGTCATTGTGTCTCGTCATGTCAGTGGCCAGAATGCATCTGCGATGACAACGGAAAAGGAAAGCGTTCTGCGTATTGTCGAGTCATCGTGAGGAAATAACGTGAGAAAATGTGCACGATCTTACTTGATGATTCCCTCCCTTATCCGTTTGTATTGATCCATGGACAGATTTCTGAAGATGTTGCACTCTGTCTGCACAACAGACAATCCTTGTGTCTTTTTTTGTTAAACTAAAACGTTTGATTTACGGCAACTTAGACAAAGAGTTTTCCTCAATACCTTCTCCAGTAGCTCAAAAGCTACAGCACAGTGATGGTTCTCCAGCGGAGAGATGTCATTGTAGCGAAGAGCTAGTTCGGTTCTGGCGTTGATCTGAAATGGAAAAAGGTCAGAGGTCAATTTGGTGCTTTTGATTAGAATTCAACATTGTTAATTTAGGTACATCAGGGACCGTATCTCCATTACATGATATGTCCACCAGGATGCACTGACAACTTTTTCCCACACATTTCATGGAAAGGTGGAGTTCTATTTTCACACCTGATAGGCATTGTTGTACCCTGTGTGGTCGAGGTCGTGGCACACTGCAGAGGTCAGCATGATCAGCAGGTCGATGCCGTCCATTTTGCTCCTGAGGTCGGTCAGCCAGATCAGACCGTACATCTGTTCAGAGATAAACACACAGCGGAGCACAGGATGGGAACGCCATCTACTCTTATGAAAAGATTTAAGCTGCATTCAGTGATTTCCTTTGGTCCACCTTGCTATAAGCACATTTACCTACCAGGTAGTCGGTTCTGGACAGAGAGAATTCAGCAGTCTCATTGGGTCTTTGTCCTGATACCAGCTGGAACTGGGGATGACTGGAGAGTGACTCTATTCTAAATACTCCGCTGACCAGACAGACTTGTCCAGGGGCTCGGGATGGACACAGGGTCGTCCCCGTGTCAATGTGTCCTTGGGCCAGACACTGAGCCCTAAATTGCCCCCTCATCAGTGTGTGTACTATATATAGAAGCACTGTATGGTTGTGTTACTAGCAGAGTGCTAGATAAATGCAGCCCGTTCCCCATTAACTTCTGTCTGCCCTGAGGGCAAGATGTCCTTCACCAATTAGCCATCATGATTGCACTATTTCATAATTACAGACACAACTGGGCTCTCCATGATTTGCCCTGATAAAACACACACACAAACGCACACAGACGAACACACACTTACCATCTGGGTAACACAGAAGCAGTGTTTGAAGTTGTGAAAGGGGATGTTGTTGTATCTTCGGTAGACCTCGAACAGAAACTGTTGCAATACCTCGGGCTCAATGTTGAACGTGGCGTTGAAATCCAAATCTGTGTACATGACCTGCAGGAGCACCATGATCTCTGCGTCCTCCCACTGCCTGCACACACACACACACACACACACACACACACACACACACACAAAATACAACACCAGGACAGAGAGTGTCTTTCTCTTTGAGTGATGAAGGGTTTTCAATGTGTTGAGCTTAGATCAAATGCGCTCACTACGCACTTGTCTGAAATGAAAGCGAGTATAAAAAAGGTTGAAAAGCAGGTAAAGGGGTGTCTCAGCTCTTTGTAGCGTCTCACCACATGACCCACCGCATCCGCTTTCATCTCTCTTCCTTGCCCGCGTTCTATTCAAATCAAGCCAGATAAGCTGATACCTGGGACATTTTGGGAAATTTTTTTTAATATATCCTTCGATATGATGTAGTTTATTTAAAATTGCATGACCTCTCTAAAGTGCGGTTGTGGCAGAATCTTTACAGTATGTTTCACTTCAAACAGAACCAATAGGCTGTTAAGAAAAAGTCGACAGTGGTTGCAATTTTAATGCGGATGAATTAAAAACCTTAATGCGTTAATGAAGGCATCTCACAAAACAATTGATAGCAAGTGTTGTCCAAAGCTAGATATATTATTCAGCATATTCCTCTGAGCTCATTTCTTGCTCACATGTATATGTGTTCATTATCAGGAAGACATACACAAGAAATATGTTTCTATATTGTACAATATGAAAGAATCCCCTTTATTATTATTACATTTATTATGATAATGTGATTCCACAAGTTCTTGGTCTCAGCCTGCGCACCGTTCTCATATCTATCCACCTCCGTCGTCGTGGGTTTGGTTTAAAAGCAAATGAATGGGACAAATAAAACGCTGAACAAGCCCCAGTGAATGGAGAGTGCACTCTCTCTCCTTGAAGCCCACTTCGAACGGGGTGGGTTGATTAAGCCTTTTATGAAGACCCTCTTTTGATTTGCGAGCGCTCCACGGTCCCATTCATATTGAGATGAGCGTGCTAATGTGTGTAAGAGAAAAGGGCGAGGGCTCCGATCCTCATTCGAAATGCGTCAGAGGTGCTGGCTGGCCGCGGCCGCCATTAGCCGACCATCTGCCTCAGCGTCTGTACACGGGGGAAACAGGCGCACCGGTTGTTTGCCTGTGCTCTCGCCGGTGCACAGACGGCCGGCACCTCACGGTGATGAATAATGGCGCTGCAGGTGATGTTAAAACGTCTCCACCACCTTTAGGATCCTGATGTTCAGGTTTCACTCACCAGTTATCAAAGGTCGGGGTCTTTAAGTACTGCCTCACTTCTTCTGAAACCTCCAGGGAGCTGCAGGGCGACGACGTAACCATTAATGACAACGATAGTGTTACAAACACAACGTAGGACACATCATAGTTTTGGGGGCCTGTCCGTTTACCTCATTTGAAGGAACTTTTCCCGCACGTGCTCACACTCCTCCCTGGTTTTCCGCAGGGTTCTCTTGTGGTAGAAGGGCGAGGGCTTGTGAGTTCCCTCTGACAGGTCTTTAAAGAGTCCAAGCCAGCTCAGGTGCTCCACACTCTGAAAAGGAGTCAATCCAAAATGAATGACAAAATATCATGAACATCATTTTTACTGCACCGATGAGAAGAAGGGCCTTATTACAGGCTCATCATCCACACAACGTCCAGCGTTGTGGCCACAAGCTCGATAAGAAGGTAGCAACAATGACAACACAATGACCAACTGATGACATTTCACTTAAAACCGCAAGTGTCAGCCTCATGATCGCACTATGAGGAGGACCAGGAAGATCCCACCTCCCCCTCTTCACATCATGGGTGACGAGCTGGAGAGTGTGAACATCAAAATTCCTGCAGGACCCACATCACAACAGTCACGGACAGTTGTGGACTCATGGGATCTCGAGTAGATTTGTCAATGAATCATAATCCATTTTTGTAGCCATTTAACGGATCTAAGTCTAACATTCACTCAACCTTTAACGGCGTTTGGATCTCCACCAGCTCCTGAGACAAAACCTTTAGTAGCTGCACGCTCCAGCAGGTCGGTAACTTTGTGTTTTTCGCTCGGTGCTCGCCATGTGTAGCAATGGATTTATTGAATTTCGGGCCATAAACAAAAATATTGGGACACTTATCATTGTCATTTGAGCAATTGTTAGAATAAATCACTGACGAGTACAGTTTTAAATTCCAAATAAATCAAACACCCCTAAAATGTGAGAACGCCCTTTTCTGACAGTTGGCGTAATCATGCCATTGTATTATTTTGATGCGTTCCTTTCCACACATATCATGAGCAGCTCTAAAGCCACAGTACACTTTGGCCGTACCTCTAGTTTTTCCCGGAATGAATCCACTTGTTTCTTCAGCTCATACACGACTGCAGGAGTCTCACTGGCCTCGATCAGGATCTTCTTCTCCAGGCCCTGCAGTCTGAAGTCACACGCCATCAGTGTGCTCCGTGTTCACAGTGCTACACCCAAAGGCCAAATATCTGACCATTCACAAAAACTGTTTTTAACTTTTAACTAGATCCTATGGACATCATAACCTATATTCTGTTTCTATGATTTCCCACCCTGCCTACCTTTTCTCCATGGATGAGAGGTCGAATCCTAGTGCACCAGCAAGCTCCACACCTGAAATGCCAAGAGAAGAGGGAGACTGTCGACAGTTTTGGAATATATCCAAGCAGTGCGATTCCCATGGTTCAAAGGTCAAGCTACCTAGCGGCTCACTGTTGCAGTCAGCGGCCACCACCTCCAGCTTGTAGCAGGAGGTTGGACTGTTGGGCTCGAGACCCGGCGAGATGTTGATGATGTTGCCTTTGGGATTGTACAGCTTCAGGATGTCGTGAGGCCCGGCCTCGGCTGCGGAGCGGAAAAGATCTGGAAGAACAGTTCCGCATTTATTTCACACGATCCCCTCATTAAATATTTGAAGGGGTTTTTTTTTGTGCTTCTGAGGAAGACCACTTGGTGTGGTTGAAAGCACAAGAAAATGCTTTAAGAGCTCCTTCAGCTTTTTTTGTCATGCTTTTAGTGAGGGTACCACATTTTAACATGGCACTTTAATAAGGCACTTATTATAAAAGGTTTGATATTTAAATTGTGAATACCATTTTTTTCCCCGTCAAACCATCTTGGTTGATTTTCAGTGAAGTAACAGTGATTGAGGGCATCACATGGAACTGTAATTTTAAGGAACACAGTCGAAGCAGCTTACTTTTACTTCGTATGTGTGTTCAATTTACAATCAAATCATTTAAAAACCCAATCAATAGTGTTCTTGGATGTAGAGGAAAAACTCATTCACCTAACTTTATGTTATTATAATATATTTTATTATCATTCATCATATATCATCATCATTATTTGGTTCGACATGATCAAACTAAAGTTTTAAAAACACAAAATGCTTAACACAAGCTGTTGCATTAAATATAATTGTTGGGAAAAAATATTTGTTCTCAGACTGTAATAACCATTTTATCCTTAGTTTCAATAAAGTTTTCAAACAGCTGTCCATTCAAGCTCGTAGAACGTGGGGATTTATGCCTTTGTCTTGTAATCATTTCTATTAATTGTATCAAACCAGCAGTGTCAGGGTGTCTGTTACTTTGGGTAATATTAGGCAGATTTCATCAAGTTTATTCAAGTTTTTACAAACAGAACAATTTATCTGCTAATTGGGGAAATAATCAGCAGATTGATCCTTGTGAAAATAAGAATTAGCTCCATTTCACTTCAACAGTAAAATGCCACAAAGACGTTAATGCATGAGTAATAATAGTTTACCGTTATATCATTAAAACAGTCTTAGGAGTAATTTTGCTGCACTTTAAATTTGACACTTGAATTGCATGTTCCTTTACTTCACCACTTCCTCCACCACTGCCAGACCACAAACTCCCTAACACTGGGACACAACTTTGATCACATACTGTACAAGACGGTGTACATTGCTTTCCTTTGCCCGCCTCACCACTTGAATGAGAACATATATAAAGAACAACTCAATGTGACAAGTGAGGAGCTGTCAGTGGCAGCTGTATCGCTGTCTGCGGTTCAGACAAGCTGCACGACACCAACGCAGTTCTCTCCTGTGCTTGTGTGACGACTGATCTGTGAATGTAAACCCCATGTATTCATCAGGAGTCTTTGAGCTGTTAAGAATGTTTGTCTGTCCCTGATTAATCCTGTCCATAAGAAATGATGATTTGTATAAAATGACAGACCAGAAATTATATTTGCCTTCTTTCAATTAGTTGAAAATCACAGGTAGCGTGGAAGACGTTTGCCGTGGCTGCCTCTCAATTAAAGAAATGGATCATATCACAGTAGCAGATATTGACACCTGGATACGTGTGGATATGGGTTCTGTCCGACATACCACAAAGACCATGAAATACTTTTCTAAAGAGATATGTGAACTGTTTTTCCGCTCCTACCTTTAACATCCTGGGCAGGGCAATCCACCGGGAACTCAGCCTGCTCTGGTCTCCCGTTCACCGTGAAATAGAGGATTTTTGTTGCCATGTCATGAATTTGGAACCACTGTCTACACAGCGTGCACCACTGATCTGTATTTAATGTCTGCCTCACCTCATTATTTGACTGGATAACACTCCACCCCCTTGTTATTATTCTCTCCACCTCCTCTCCTGACCCTCCTTCCTTTTTACTTCCCCTGGACTGTGAAATTTTTTTCCCTGTAGCAGTAGAAATTATTAATTTAAAGTATCACCCAGTTATATATTAAAATTTGATTTGTTCAATATGGAAGCTCATTTACACCACGTGTAGAAAAAATTTCAAGTGAATTTCCTCATTTGAACAATTATCTGATTACTATTAAGCATCTCATATTTCTATTATATCATCATTATTATTAAAATATGCAATAGATTCCCAGAGGGGAAATTCACATCCCAAAAGTTGCAAAATTGTTTTTGGTTCTTCTAGGGATCCTTGGCCCGTGGGAGTGGACTGGCCAGACTTGGGCCGAGGAGCCAAGTATATACTGGGCCAGAAGATCCCCCCCCCCTCCCAAATTGCTGTATGGGATATCACAATAAATAAAATAAGGGATTAAAGAAATTAAAAGCTATTTGCATTATAAACACCTTACTACATATATGTGAAGTGTGCATTGTGAAAATGTAAAGGTAGATAATAATTAATTATGACACACTAATACATATATACATACATACTTTCCAGCCTCTAACAACAACAGCATTTAGTATGTAGGTATCTTGCAAATACAAAAATGATGCACTCTGTTGTAATGCTGATATTTATAATACAAGAATAGAATGCTGAAATCACCCCATAAATGTCTTGAACAAATTTGAATCGTTCAAATATAATTGAGATGAAACTATATTTCCCCTGGTGTCTAAGGTTATTAATTCATCCACCCATCTCCATAGTAACACTCTGTATTTACCACTATGTGTCTTGCACAAATACTGCGACTATGACACAGCCTTCAGGTACCCACCGACTGCCTCGGCCTGCCACAGATAAGATGACCTTGCATAGTGCCTGAGAACGCTCATCTTTTCAGTTTCTCAGGAGAGGACCGAAATTCCATGACAGTTATTATGTTGCTGCTCTCTGTTTGTGCTTCCTGGTGTCTGTGTTGATGAGCATCCGACAGGGGACATTTTATGGTGGTGCGCCGCCGAATCCATTTCCGGTTTCCCACAGCGCAGGAAATTCAACGCGGATGCAACGTATTCTGGACCGTTTTCTGCAACCGTAATTAATGCTGCATTCCTTATACATCGGAGCCGCTCGAAACTCGGACCCCGGACCCCAGAAGTCAGGGTGGTGTTTTTTTTTTTTCGACCCCCCGAGTTGCAGTGGAACTGGAATGCAGCACAACACGACACAGCAAACATGGCGATTTACACGGAGGCCGGGTCTAATGTTATTAAATTCAACTCATTCAAAGTTGACAAAAGAACATATACATATACATATACGAACACCTAGTTATATATAATATATTCAATTTCTGTGAATACTAAATATTACACACTGTAGCTTTAAAGTCGAGGGTACTGCAGTGCTTGAGTTCTTGTCATGAATTTGGAACCACTGTCTACACAGCGTGCACCACTGATATGTATTTAATGTCTCACCTCATTATTTGACTGGATAACACTGCACCCCCTTGTTATTATTCTCTCCACCTCCTCTTCTGACCCTCCTTCCTTTTTACTTCCCCTGGACTGTGACATTTTATTCCCTATAGCAGTAGAAATTATTAATTTAAAGTACCACCAAGTTATTTATTAGAATTTGATTTGTCATATATGGAAGCTCATTTACACCACTTGCAGAAAAAAAATCTCAAGTGAATTTCCTCATTTGAACAATTATCTGATAACTATTGAGCATCTGATACTACTTTAATATCATCATTATTATCAAAAGACGTGATAGATTCCCAGAGGGGAACTTCACATCCCAAAAGTTGCAAAATTATTCTAAATACATGTTTGTGGTTCTTCTTGGGATCCTTGGCCCGTGGGAGTGGACTGGCCGGACGAGGAGCCAAGTATATACTGGGCCAGAGGACAAATTGCTGTCTGGGATATCACAATAAATAAAATAAGGGATTAGAGAAATTAAAGGTATTTGCGTTATAAAGTCCACCACCTTACTACTGCTGTTGACAGGACATTCCCTCTCCGCGCCGTTAGATGGCGCTGTGGCGGGTGCACGGCTGTAGATGACGCTCAGGCGAACCTTCCCCCCGCGCGGCTTTCTTTCGTTGAGCGGTCACCGCGTGTGCAACCGGAAGACCAGTCCAACGTGGTGTCAAGTTAGCGGAGAGTCGTGCTGCCCCTCTGTCTTTCTACTGGTAACGTGTCCGCCGATGTCTCTGATTAAGTGAAATGACCGAGAGTACAGCGGAGACGGCGGCCCAGCCCGCCAAGCAGCTGCTGGCGCTGAACCCCAAGCAAGAGACCGAGTTCAAGAAGAAGGTCCAGGAGGTGAAGAAGAAGAAGAACAAATCGGGCAAGGTGGGTCGAGAGGAAGAAAAAAAAAAACCCGACAAACGTGGAGCGATTAAAAAAAAAAACTTAGTTAGCCCAACGATACAGTTTGTGTCATGGTCGAGAACTGCCATTTAGGCAGCTACAGGTAACACACGGCGCCCATAGCGCCAGTGTTTCCACACGGACCAGTGTTTTAGCAGTTAGCTAATTAAAATGGCGACTCGCCTGCGTCTGATAAGTGCGTAACACGGAGACCCGTGAAGCTAGCTGCGCTCCGGCTAGCTGCGCTAGCGCGCGTCACGCAGCGCGTGCATACATGTGGGGTCGCGCATCGCAGTTTGAACCAGATGACCAGCGCGGCATCAACCGTCGTCCAGGGGGCCAGTCGTAGCGTGCACAGGTGTGTAACACGTGGCTGGAGGTATAATGAAATGCAGGACAGATTCTGGCTCTTCTTCACAGATGTCACGTGTTACCGTACCGTGTGAGAGCCCGTCTTTTGTGTGCCCCTCCTCAGGTGAGCCCTCTGACCCCAGGAGTGATCTATGTGGGCCACCTGCCGCAGGGGCTGTTCGAGCCCCAGCTCAGGTCTTACTTCGGACAGTTCGGGAAGGTGTCGAGGCTGCGGCTGTCCAGGAGTAAGAAGGTAAGGCGGTACACAATCACATATCTTATGTGTCTTATGGGACTTTGAGGTACCCATGACGACCGGGGAGGAGAATTGATGAAAGAGGATTGTGGCTTTTCCTAACGTGGCTTTTAATAAAACACCCGTGCCGTCGGTGAAGATGAGATATACCTTTATTGGGCCCACAGTGGGGAAATTTGGGCAGCTCAGCTCGATCTCGCTGATACTTCTCCCTCTGTCACCGGCGGTTTGGCTCAGACTGAAAATGATCCCAGATGTGACCGTGATCTGCGGTCAGACAACTGATCCTAGAGTATTTTTGGTGCGTTTAAGCTTATCGCCTGCTCGCTCATTTGCACAGTGATAAAACCCACGTGCCAACAGAAACATGAGGAAATGTGGAATGTGTATTAAATGGAAAAGTGTTTTTGTGTAAGCCAGCGTAACGTGTGCTATGAGACAACTCGGACGTGTGATGTTCACCAGTTTTCTGCCTGTTCCATCCGCAGACAGGTGGGAGCAAAGGCTATGCGTTCATAGAGTTCGACTGCGATGAAGTGGCAAAAATTGTCGCAGAGACAATGAACAACTACCTCATGGGAGAGAGACTCATCAAATGTGAGTATTGTTTATGTCCGAGCCTGTCAATGACCAGCACGATTTCTGTTTCCAAGATACAAGTCATGTTGTCGCTACCTGACACACACACACGGATTAAAGCAGATTATAAAAGAAAACCTAATGTAAGTAGTGCTGTAAAAGGTAATCCATGGGTAATCGACTGCTAAACGAATCGCCAACTATTTTGACAATATTTTCAAATAGTTTCAATTAAAGAAAAAGTCAAAATTCTATATATTCAGCTTCTTAAATGTGAATATTTTCTTTATACTTTGCTCCTCTATGACAGTTAACTGAATATCTTTGGTTTGTGGACAAAACAAAAACGTCATTTTGGGAAACACGATTGACAGTTTTTGCCATTTTATGGACCAAAAACTTAATCGAGAATAGTTGTAGCCCTAAATGTGAGTGCCACTGATACAAATAGAATTATCATATAGTCAGTATTAAGGTATGTTCACATTAAATATTACCACAAAACCATTATTTTCTGTTTTAGTTTCACAGCCCATGCCAACCTTTACACTTGTTGCCTTTTCCTGTTTCCACAGGTCATGTGATGGCACCAGAGAAAGTGCACGAGAAGATGTTTGTCGGCTCCGAAAGGGAATTTAAGAAACCCTCACACCCTGCCGTGGCACGCTACAACAAGCAGCGCACAGCCGAGCAGCTCGAGAAGATGAAGGGGAAACTCCTGCGGAAAGAAACGAAGCTCCGCAAGAGGCTGGCAGCACACGGCATCGAATACGACTTCCCCGGATTTGTAAGTGTTATGTGTATTTGTGTTGGATAAATAGTAAACACTGATCATGTGGAGCTTCAGATTAAGAATTTAAGCAAGATTCATCACCTAGAAACATCAGGTGAATCATGAAAAATCCTCTTCCAGTCAGAGCGTTGGTTTTTATGTGCTCAACATACTAGAGGTGATCTCCGTGGACTCATGCTGTGTTTGCATCATGTTAATTCTAGTGCTCGTTTTGCTTTTGCAGGCTTCCCAGGTGCCTCTGAAGAAAAAGTCATCCGACTCCATGGACGCGTCAACATGTAGCGACGTAAGGCCAACACTAGTGAAATGCCATTTCATTTTGGCACAGACTGAAAATGACCCCAGGTGTATCAGTGGCCTGCGGTCAGATAACTGTGCCCATAGTACTGTGGTGCATTAAGCTTATTGCGTGTGTCTTTTGGTGGCCGCGTGATAAAACCCATGTACCAACATACCAAAAAACAAAGGGAAAACTTGAAACCAGATAAATCATAAATCATCATAGCACCACATTGGTCGTGTGTGGGCTGATAAACTTCTCTTTTCCACTGCAGGACACCACACCGTTCTGCACCCCCTCCCTCCTGGAGAGGAGGAAGTCCATGGTGATCGGCGACGACGATGTGGACGACGAGATTGTCATTAAGATCCCAGATGTAGAGAAAGACGAAGAGTGCTCCTCAGAGGAGGAGGAAGACTGTGGACAGGACGAGGAGTTGGAGGGCGAAGAAGCCTCCGAGGAGGCCACAGAGGAGAAGTGAAAGCCCTCACTGTCTCATAGTGGACTTGAGCTGCGAGAGCTGAGATGGCACACGTTAAAGATAATGTATTTGAGAGTGACGAGGACAACGTTGAACTGTGCTCACGAATAGGTGTCTTTCTGTGTGTTGAAATCCCATTACAATGTAGAGAGAATCTCTTACGACAGAGTTCACTGTAATTGTGGGTAGATGGTGAGCATCGTGAGCGCTGTTCACGAAAATCATCATCATGAGCCCGATTAATGGGTCAAAAGCTTTTCCTGTATGTGTTTGACAAAGGTTGCGTCTGTCTTTGAGCAGTTGTTTCATTTGCAGTACCAGGCTCTAAGTGTTGATGTATATAAGAAGAAGCAACACTGTGTTGTGCTCCATAACCACACTTGTTTAAAAGGCTGGTGGAATTTATTAATGTTATGGTCTTTAATAATAAACGACGTCAGAATAGTTCCCCTGACAGTATCTTCAGTACACTGGAAGATAAAAAAACACGCATGCACACCGGCAGTAAAATACTGAAGACATTTTAATGAAACTCATGTCTAAAAAGTAAAATGTCTGTCACAGTCATGGCTGATGGGACACTTGAATACAACCATACCATCTTTCAAGACAGTAATATTGTCTGTGATTTTGCTGCACCGACAGGTTTGAGTGCCACTCACTTACATTGGGATTGTAAGTAGTTGCCTTCAGTGACTCAGTGAAATTAACTATTTTTCCCCCCCACAACCAAATGAAAGGTATTGCAGCTTTGACTCCTATATAATTAATCCTCCATATAGGTAGGTAATAAAAAGTAGACCATTGACAGTAAAATGGTCAATTAAGGTATATGAATAGTATTTTAATCCTTAGGGGTTTTTATGAAGTAAAGACAGTGAGACATTGATACTGAAAATAAGAAGAATGGATATGAGCAGGTATGTACTGCAGGGCGTCAGAAATGAGGATACAAAGCAAAGATGAATCATCATTGATGCCAGTTCACAGAGCAGAAGATTGAAGATATTCTGCAAAATGACGCTGAAAAAACAATGTTAAACATTGAACACTCATGTAAACGTCATGGGGACGAGGAAGACGTTTTTTGTTAAATACTTGGCAAAGGCAATTTATTATAGTCAAACTCCAAACCATTACAAAGTAGCACAATACAATATAAAATAGACAATTTGATAAAACATTTTTTATTTTACCTTAAATATCCTCTTATTTGTATGTTAATGTAAATGTAACTATTTGAAATACTAAAAGGGTTCATTTTATTTGACCTTTTTCATGTCCATGTTTGTGATATAATTTTTCAATATCGAAAAACGAATAGATAAAAAATCCCCAGGTTTGTGGATTTTGCGCCATTCTTTTATTTTGACATTACACATATTTTAATATCAAATGAATGAATGAACATCCTTGTGTTATAACAAGTTATTTTACAGACGGTGTATCAATAAACTGCGAGTTTATGGTTGAGCCAGACAAAGTGAATTCAAGACGCTGACTCCACGTGTCCAGCAGATGTCGCCACACGTCGAGTTATACGCGATGCACATCAACAGGGGTTTTCTTTTTTTCGAATTGCCATGCGACAGTTTTCCAAGTGCCAACATCATCCCTGGACCCACTGCGCATGCGCGCGACGGCCCATTCTTGTCCTGCAGGCAGCATTCCGGGTGGAGAGAGTGAGTGAGAGAGAGAGAGAGAGAGAGAGAAAGAGAAAGACACCGGAGCTCTGAGGCCGCACACTTCCAACATTCACAGCTGGAAACACGAGCTGTGTGTCGGAGGGCAGCTGCCACGTTCGAGCGGGATATGGTGAGTAGAGACACGGGGGACGTGGAGACTCGTCCTCGCCCCGTCGTGTCTTTGTGCCGCCTGTCTGTCTGCGAACGGACGTTCCCATTGAGAGGAAGGGAGGGCTCCGCCAGAGGTTAGCTTTAGCTCCTGCCCCCCCCCCCCCCCCCCTTGTGTCCGGGAGAGCGGAGAGAAGACCAGACAGGTTAGTCCACGTAGTGAGGGGGAGAGGAGACGGGCGGTGTTCCGTGGCCGCGGAGGTGAAATACAGAGGGGGAGGAGGAGGAGGAGGAGGGAGGAGGCGGGGGGGGGCTTTGTTTCACGTCGCCGGTGTCAGGGAGTGATGGGCAGGCTCCGAGCTAGCTGCAGTTCGGCTAGCCTTGCACAAAAGCAAAGGTGTGTGTGTGTGTGTGTGTGTGTGTGTTGTTTGGGTGTGTGTCTGTGTGGTTGTGTGTGTGTGTGTGTGTGTGTGTGTGTGTGTGTGTGTGTGAGTGAGTGTGTGAGTGTGTGAGTGAGTGAGTGAGTGAGTGAGTGTGTGTGTGTGTGTGTGAGTGAGTGAGTGAGTGTGAGTGTGTGAGTGAGTGAGTGAGTGTGTGAGTGAGTGAGTGAGTGTGTGAGTGAGTGAGTGAGTGAGTTGTGGTGTGTGTGTGAGTGTGTTGTTTGTGTGTCTGTGTGTGTGTGTGTGTGTGTGTGTGTGTGTGTGTGAGTGTGTGTGTGAGTGTGTGAGTGTGTGAGTGAGTGAGTGAGTGAGTGAGTGAGTGTGTGTGTGTGTGTGTGTGTGTGTGTGTGAGTGTGTTGTTTGTGTGTCTGTGTGTGTGTGTGTGTGAGACCAAGCAAAACAGTGTGATGAGGCTGGGTGGCCTGTCAAAGGTCTGCTGAACAAAGGTGATAATTACACTATATATATTTTTTTAATGTTTCTGCAACAATAACATGTTGTTTACACGTTATGAGTCCCTTCAATTTAGCCTTACAGAGCCTCATTATGATATACCATTATGTTAGTGCTGAAATGGATCTCTCACACACAGAAGGCTGCAATAGTTAATCGATCAATCGAGTAGTTATCGACTGCTAAATGAATCGCCAACTGTTTTGAAAAATTGTTAAATTGGTTCAAGTTGTTTTTATTAAAAAGTGAGTCAAAATACTCTGATTTCAGCTTCTTAAATGTGAATATTTTCTGCTTTCTTTGGTGTGTGGACAAAACAAAACAATGCCACGAAACACGATCGACATTGTTCACCATTTTATGATATTTTATGGACCAAACAACTAATCGATTAATCGAAAAAAACCCGATTGTATATATGAATCGATAATGAAAATAATCGTTGGTTGCAGCACTACACGCACACACACACACACACACACACACACACACACACACACACACACACACCAGACGAGCTCAGGAGCTGCGTCTCCCCGCGTGTCAGTGTCTGTCTGCATTGTCCCTGTTGAATAAACTAACCAGTATATTCACTGATGTACCTGCTGCTACCGTAGATCATCAGTACAAAGTGGGACGTTATTTATTGACATGGCATAATTTCATTAATAAGGAGAAAGTACTTTGCACAGCATGAGACCGAGGAGGGCAGTCCAGTGAATCTGGTCCATATCTTGCCATTCAGGTTTTAATGGGAAGGAGCCGTCCCCAGTATATAATCGGACAGACTGGAACTGGATCTAATAAACTAACTGCAGTGACATGCTTGAGTCATTTTACAATTTTTTGAGTTGCTCCTGAAGCTCAACCTCTCTACCCAGAACTATCCAGACACAAAAACATTACAGCAACACGTTATTTGCAACACATCTACTTCCCGAACCTTGGTGATGGATGTGCTTCTATAGCAGCCTCCATTCTCTATCCTAAGGCTTAGTTTCCACCAGGTTTTGGGACCCGGTGGCGGGGATTTGTTCCCATTCAGCTGTAAGAGCATTAGTGTGGTTTACCACGAATGTTGGACAACACGGCCCGTGCTTCACGGTCGGCTTTCGCCCCAGAGGTCAGGTGTTGGTTGTGGTTGAGGTCTTGGCTCTCTTCTCCCTCACCAGACCTCACTGTGTGGACAAGAACATGGCCTTTTGCAGTCAGGCCACAAAGTTACACACTATTGTCTGGAGCGGACACTGTTACTGGATCGATTGATTACTCAATGGACAGATGGATAACCTACAACTAATTTCATTATTGATTGGTATGTCATTTAAGCCACTTTCAAGCAAAATGCCACACGATCCAGGTTCCCACACATGATGACGTGTTGCTCTTCTTTTCTTAATGTCGTCTGTTTATTAAATATATTTTTGGTTTTGAAATTTGGAACGGACTAAACCATCAATTTGAAGACACAGTTTTGACTTGTTTTTTCATTGCTTTCTGACAGTTTAGTCCAAATAAATAATCACAAAAACAATCTGCAGATTTATCCATAATGAATATGGTTAAATGCAGGTGTAGGCAAGGTTAATTCTGCTCGATGAACTGCTCTACTTCTACTCTGAAATTAAGCTAAATGTGATGAATGAAAGCATATTTTCATGTTCCGTGAGCATAATCACTAATCCTGTGTCTAATTTAAATCAAGAGATTTGATGGTGGATTGACTCTGTCCTACCCTTAAATGGATAAAGCGGTAGACGATGAATGAATGAATGAATGAATGAATGAATTGACTCTGTCCTTTCTGCTCCTCTAGGGCTCTCCAGGCCAGATACCAGGACAAGACATGGATCTGTAAAGCTCGTCCTCCCCATCCATCTCCATTTACTGCCGTGCCTGCTGCCTGAACCATCCCATCTACCCCTGCTAAAGCTCTTTGGCTCAGACTCCTCTCAGAAAAGGGGAGAGGGAAAAGAAAACCCAAGTGGGAGGGCGAAGTGAACCCCCCCCCAGCTGCTGTGCCGACACACACATGCTGCATTACTGCCATTCCCCAAGCCCTGCTCCATCCATCCCGAGGGCACAGCCACTAGCCTGCTAGCAAACTAGCAGTTGGCACAACAAGAAAGCCCGTCCTCTGTTACAAGGGAAAAAAATACAAGCAGGCTGTTTACACTCCTTCTCCGGGTCAGCCAGCCACATTGTCACCGACTGGGGGCTCCTTTTGTTTAGCCGTCACTCCCGCTGCTTTTGAGCAGTTGAGGATTGCCCGTTGGTCAGTCGGTCACCCAGCGAGGCAGACTGAGGAAGCCGGGGGGGGGGGGTTATTTATCAGCGGCCAGGAGGATGGAGCCCAGCATGGAGAACTGCCTGGCGCAGGTCCTGCAGAAGGACATGGGCCGGCGGCTGCAGTTGGGACAGGAGATCATCGATTACATCTTGGACAAGGAGAAGTCCCACGACCTGGAGCAGGATCAGACGGCGCTGGACAAGATGGTCGACGGCATCGCCAGCTCCTGGGTCAACTGCAGCAACTTTAAGGTAAATGTCACTGATTAGTCATCAAACAGGGGATTATGGGATTATGCGTCAAAAAAACCACGACAACTGTCTTAACTTCTATATTGTGGACTTTTATTTTTTCCTTCTTCCTATCAGGAATTGTCTGTCAAAGCTCATTCGACTGTTCTTTTGTCTCATCTTGGAGATCAAGTGTTCAGAGTAACTTGATTGTCTAGTTGCCAATCATTTAGACACGGTGTGCTGTCAGATGTCCAAATGGGCATTTTTCCTTCTACTTCTGGGCTTTTGAGTCAAAACAACTCTTCTGCGCTGCAAGTTTTAACAGCTTTGTGTGTTTCGACAGCACTTCCGATTCATTGTGCAGCCGTATAATGGCCTCTCTTTGGTTTGTTTAAGGAGGAATTTCCAGTTTTTCTGACTTGTTTGCTGTGCAGCAAAGCCAAATTCTCCCAGGCAGGCGAAGGCACCTCACATTATTGTTTCCGCCACACCACGGCTCTCACATTCTCCTCCTGTGACTGACGGTGCTTTATTTCAAAGTTCAATCGAGAGCACAGTTTTATCTGTAGCAGTTCTTTTCTGTATCCAGCCACAGGTTGCTTTTCTCTGCCATAACTGCAAAAAACGCATTGTTTACCAGAGGCTGGATTTCATGCTGGGATCTGCTGCATTTGTATGTGTGCCTAAAAATGCCAGAGATCTCTGCCCGGACAAAGCCGAGCCTGCTCCCAATGCCCTACATACTGGCAAAGACCAGGAAAGCTTTTAGTTGTTTTGTTTTTCGCTCCCTCTCAGTGTCTGTGCAGTCTCTGCAGTTTTGTGGTGCTAAGTTGTGCCTGCGCGGTGCTTTTTTCTTTTGCTGCAAATTACCACGTTTGTTGCGCTCCTGTGTTTTTTTGCACTCAGAGGTCTGGCACATGCCTGAGTGAAATGGTGAAGAAGAGGCCAGGGGGAGTTTGAAAGCGAGCAAGAGAGAGAGAGAGAGAGAGCTTAATTGGATCTGGCCTGGGTACAGCTCAGATGAAGGGGGCACTGGGAGGCCAGAGCTGGCAGATATGGGGCTTCACAAAGTGAAGTCAACAGACAAACCTTCCTTACATTCCTATTTTAGTTCTACCTAAGAAATTTAAAGGGCTCTGAAATGTGCAACAAATGAGTTTTCCTACTGCATGCAACGGGGTAAAGCATTGTTACAGATGAGGTTCCTAACAGTTTGTGTGATTGTTTGTGCCAAAAGTACAGAACGGGTTTTCACAAAACCCATTAAACTTTGGCACAGATCCAGGAATCCTTTTAATAACTTTCTTTAAAATTTGCACTCATTTCCCATGGAAATTATTCATGGACCTTGATGAGACACATCAGGCATTTTTAGCGGACGGATGTCGATGAATGTGTATGATTTGCTGCAGATCCAAATAAAAAGTCCGGATCAAGCAGATTTAAAATGTTTTCTCGCTACTAAAAAGCCTGTCGAGGCTTAAGTGAGTCAATCTGTCAAACTTTATGGAGCAGGTAAAACTGTCTCCTCTTTTTGGCTGCTGTGAAACCACATCTTGACTTTTTTGAGTGGAACTATATGTGTTGTTAGTTAGGCCAAGCCGATCACTCGGTAACTAATGTGGAAACTATGTAATTCGAGAGAGGGAGAGAGATGGATTCATTTGCCATAAATGGATGTTTTGTCTAATACTAGGCAAGTGTTTGAAGAAGGGGCTTTACAGTCTTTCACACTCTTCTCATCTTAACCTCAGAGCGGGGTTCAGTCCAGCGGTGTGCTTTCTTTGCCACACGTACCTTTTTTGTGTTGAGCTACAAAAACATCAGAGTGTTGTGCTGCCTCGGTGACGGACAAGGACAGAATCACTCGGTGAACTCTTCTTTCCTTGTACGTCTCCGACTGGAACGGGTTTAGCGTCTTACCGATATGTTTCAGTTTGCAAGGCAGAGTGAAAAGTGTTGTGCACTGTATCTCTCAAACACAACAGAATGCCCTGCCATGGTTACTGAAAGAGAAGAGAAGTACAGTTGTTTGTTTCAGGCTCTTACTTTTCTGAAGTTCAAATGATTACCTCAACATACATACATAGTATGTTGGCACACATTAAGTCTCAGGTGTTGTCCAATGGAGTCTCGTGCTGTTTTGGTTTATTCTAGTATCGTAGTTAATAACCTAGGATTTTATCTTTTATGTGCCTTGGTACAGCCACTAACATCCTGCCTAACAAATGATCTCCTCACAGGTTCCACTTGCTTCCAGGGAAACCTTGAATGTTTTTGGTTTTGGCAACACACTGCTAAACATATTGGAAATATATCACAGTAGATTTCATTCGACTTTGTCCAGTGTCACCCCTTCACCAATCTCTTTGTTTTCTTCCATATTATCCATTTTTTTTATCAGTGACTCAGCCTGGGACCCAGAGGAGTTCTGGGAGCTCATTTAAATTTGCTCTTCCAGAATACAGTCTGGATCCCCTCTGCTGGCAGAAAACTTGCCTGTCCAATCACAACGGATTGTCTGATAATGGGCGGGGTTTTATTACCATGACGCGGACGGAAGCGACTTTTGTAAACAACCAAGATGGCTGCCGAGCATTTGACTAAAAGTACCCCATATTTCAAAATTCTCCCACAGAAACATCAACACTGGTTCACAGACACTGTGGATTCATCATCACATCATCTCCTCTCTGCTCTAGTCTGTTGACATGCGTCACTGAGCAGACGTCACTCTTGGAAATCGAAAATGAACCCGAGAGGTCCCAGACTCATACGTTTTAGAGTATTAGTCTGGCTATGCCGGGCTAGTAGTGACTATGATGAGACTGGTCTTTGTGTGCGATGTGACCAGTGGTGTCTTGACAGGAGCAGGAAGTGTGGACCATCGCTGATTGCCACTGCGAGGCTATTTTGATCGTTTTATAATCGGGTGGTTGAATGATGGCTGTACTAAAGTTCCAGATGGAAGGAGTGGTGTAGACCGACAACTCTCAGTGCAGTTGTCATTTTCTGTGTCCCGTCCATCTCAGGGTGTGTCGGGCTTAGCAGCCACCTCCCACGTGTGGCTTCAGCTGCTAAATCACTCCGAGTGAAGTCGGCGTAATGTCTAATGACCGGCTCATCACGGAGGTGTGACGCTGAAGCAAGACCCAGTGAGGAGCGGCGGGTTTGTCAGAAACACACTGAGGTCACTGCGAGGTGTTTAGTGCATCGTTGCAGTCTCTAAAGTTCTATTTCGTCTGGTGTTGTGTTT
Source organism: Scophthalmus maximus (assembly GCF_022379125.1). Taxonomy (NCBI): domain Eukaryota; kingdom Metazoa; phylum Chordata; class Actinopteri; order Pleuronectiformes; family Scophthalmidae; genus Scophthalmus; species Scophthalmus maximus. The sequence continues at coordinate 21,561,906 of NC_061528.1, read as the reverse complement.
GTGTTCCAGCTTGCCCTGTGAAGTATTCCCTTTGTTTTCCATAATTAGTGGTTCATCCTGAGGTACGTGCAGCGACCACGCCCACCTCAGGATTCACACTGATGTAGTATCCCACGAGCCGGGATGACAGGCTTGTGTCAGGCTTGTATCAGGCTTGTATCAGGCTTGTATCAGGCTTGTATCAGGCTTATATCAGGCTTATATCAGGCTTAATGCAGTTTTCCACCCTACAATTGCCAGTCAAGCAAAAAAAAAACCTCAGAAAAATGAAAAGCATTGAATAAAAAAACCACAGCACTTCAGGCTGTTGCTTACTGTCACTCCTGTTCATTCTTTGATTTAAACAGAACTTAATTGGGATATTCTGAGAATGTTAAATAATCAATCTTCCAAAAAGGCCTGCAGCCAGAAAAGACTACCAGAAGCTATGTCTTATATTTGATGGACATTGTCGACAACAACGTCGCCTCCAGTGGGGATTACTGTTGACAGATTTAGCCCCACGTGTAACTCACAATGCTGCAGGACGACAAAACGGCAGCAAAAAAACGATAAACAAGGATGTGATTTGCTGTTCAGTTAGGCTTTTGTCAGTAACCGTGCATCACGTCCCCCTCCTCCTTCCATCGTTTTCTCCTGTGGCCCTGCCTGTGCAGAGCTGAGCCCGGGAGCAGAGCTGCCTCACTAGCTGAATCGATGCAGGCTGGCAGGGCCAGGGCAGGGAAGTGATGGCTCAGACAAACTGGTGCCACCTGTAATGTGGAGGGACATTTACAGGATCAGTACTGATGTCCAGTCCACTCCAAGTGCTGAGACTTTTGTGTTGTAGATTTATTATGAAATGGGGTTTTACACTCAGTAACCCATACGATGACATCCAAACATCTGCATATTCATCGAAAATCAAACATTGAACTCTTACATAACGTGCAGGAACCAAACAAAGAACAAAAGAACCAAATCAGTATTTGTCTTCAACATGTCCAAATAACAGTTGTTTCATTGTTGCGCTGAATTCAATGTGATTTGAGCTGAACTGGTTTGGACATTTAATTAGATTAGTTGATCGTTATTATCGGTATTTAATAGCTATTTGTAGCATGTCAGAGTTTTTTCTGTCCTTTTTCAAAAAAAAAAAACAGTGAAACAATTAGAGGTCTAGGCCAGTTAACGGAGCCGATATTCAACATTTTTACAATTATCGGTACCGGCCATTTTATAAGCCGATTTGCCGATAAGATCATTTGAGTTTACACTACTCTCTGCACTTTAGCAATGTCCCGTAGATGTTTGTTTGTTCACCTTCTTAATAATGCTGCTGACAGCTCCCTGCACTTTTTCGGTTAAGGTCACGTTGAAAGGTTCTGTGACTTAAACATTAAAGGCATTTCAATCACTTATTTTGTATTTCATTTTAACTTTATCAAACTTCAGGAAACTATTTTATTAATTTGTTTGTTTGTTCAACTTCATAAGAATGCTGCTGATAGCTACCTGCACTTTGTGTGTGAAGGTCATGTTGAAAGGTTCTGTGACTTAAACATAATGCTGAAGGCATTTCAACAAAAATGTATTTAAAATTAATTTTTGTTATTCTAAATTTTGAAAACTTCTGACACTTTTAATAGTCGATATCGGCCTGGAAAAAGCAGTATCGGTCGACCCCTGGAAACAATACCATACTGTCCTGATTCCAGTCATTCGTATGAGAGGACCAAATACTTGATGTATTTCCACTTTTAATCAGACAAAATACTTTATCTGAACATGTCCCGTTGACTCTGCAAAGTTGTGTTGGTTCATTGTTGACAATCTTTTGTTTGCACAACCGTACATGTACACGTGGTCTTCTCTCAGGCTTTTGAAAATAAATGGTGATGGCACATTGCAGCAAGTTGCTTTTAATGTGAAACGTCAGGAAATAATGGAAATTTAAGGGCATGGACAGAAGAGTCAGGGCCGTGCGTTTTGTGTGGGGATGTGGATGTTGTGTGTGGCTGGTGGGAGGACTGACCAGCTTACGTGACCAGAGACTGGACAGACGAGTAGCTGCAAGTCGGCCAGACTCTGAGGCAGCTAAATGCTCCAGGGCGCAGCTGAATGAGACCACTTTGAAGTTGTGCACTTGAAAGGCTCTTTCTGTTGCCCTTTCTCATGTCTCAACAGCAAATAATGTGGCTTGTTAAGGCCAGAAACCCCTTTCCCCCCGGCAACTTTACTACCACTACTAAATGTGACGTGGCTGTACACGAGCAGGAGTAATGACCCTGTGTAACAGGGCTAACTCCATGTCAGAGTGATGAATGGTTCACAATCCTGGCTCACTTGGTGTATTGGCCCTGATCCCAAGCTGAATTGTGATTAAATATGTATTCGACATATTGAAATAACAGTTTGAGTCCACTGAATGTGACAAAGCTTATTTTTTGACATGCTACTCGATCCAAATATTGTAATAAACACATGCATTTTGTAATTATAAATGATTGCCATGTCTGAATCAAGACATTCACACTGTGTGAGTGTGTGTTGTGTGTGTGTGTTTATACACACACATGCATACATATGCAATATTTTTCAGTTTTTGTTCAGTTTATCAATTAGTTATCCCTAAATGCATGATATCCATATCATCTCTATCATGTCACTCCACATGTGTTACAGTCTGTTTTGTCTTGTCTCAACTATTATGCCAATTATGTCCGTTATGTCTGTTAGGTCTATTCTCACGTACTCAAATTCTGAAAATAATTTATTTTTTTTATTTTTTACTTTCATGTATGCAACATTTTGGATTAATAACGTATTTGACACATTGAAATAACAGTCGTAGTCCACTGAATCTGAACGATATTGAATCTGTAACTTCGTAGAGTGTGATTACTTTAATGTTTGAGGTCTTCAGTCTTAAACTGATCAGTGGAAAAAAACCTCCAAATATCAGAAAGTATAACGCGACAATTAATTCAAGGGAGACCTAATCGAAAAAGGTCCCACGAGTCGGTTCAAACAGACCCAGTAAGGTTCACATTCATCTAAACTGCAGTTGACTTAAAAGTGACATATTATGCAAAAATCACCTTTTCAATGTTTGTGTACTAAATCTGTGGAGCCTGCCAGCCCACAACCTGTGAACAAAGACCACCCTGTATTTCTTTGTGGGCTGGCTAAACTCTACAGCCTAGCTCTGAACCACAGATTTCTCTCCCACTGTGATGCGAAAGGAAAAGAGAAATAGAGGTCCCACAATTCATTGCAGCAGCAGCAATATTTAACGTGATGCGCCATGCATGAACTTCAACGATTAAATCCGAAGTATAAGTAAAAGAAGAAGAGTATGAATATGATCCAGAAGGGCCGCACGTCATCATGTAAGTTACAGTTACATATGAATAATTTACATCTGATGTCACACGGTGGTAAAACACTGAAACATGCTGGATGGAGCCGCTGCATTTTTTGTAGTCCATCTTCGGATACATTTGTAGTTTAACCACGTGTGTGTGGGTGTATACCCACACACATACACTTGTTGATTCTCACCACTGTGATTTTTCCTCCAGAGATTTACGACTCCTCGCATGTGACACGTTTCACACGTTATCGGTCACAGTGCGAGGTCGCGGCTTGTACGTAGGTAAACCTCAAGGTCCACCTCCTGTGGACATTGCAGCCTGAGGGGGAACTTTGGATCCTTGGCATGGCCCCCACGTTAAATGTTAATCCTAAGCCTTGTTGACTTAGTGAACCCTGCGGAGAGCAGAGACTTGTGCAGAGCTCAGAGGAAAAAGCAGCAACACTAAACGCTCTACCATAAAAAAAGGCTCCATGTATAAATGTGTAGACTCTGGGTTTAGATTTATAAGCAGTGCTCTCTGATTCATAGTCCCTGTCCTCAGATTTATCAGCTGCGCCCTCGGATCCATACGCTCAAACGAGTTGGTCAGATAGTGGGAAGCACAGTAAACACAACACCCTGTAAATCGTGCGGGTGCCCTCATAGTGCAGTTCCACAAACAGACACACACACACACCGAGTTTGAATTCGATCGTATGAACAGTTGTGGAGAAAGTTAAAGGACCGACATGAAGACAGGGATTCCTCAGTTTTACATTTGGATGATGTGACCGTTATGCCTGAAAAGACTTTCAAAAGACTTCAGTCTGAAGCCCTCTCACATCTAAAGACAATGTATCACTAGTCGCAGTTTTTAGTTGCAGTCTAGGATCTTGTCGGGTCACTATTTGCAAAGCTGCAACTAGATTCCTTTGGAGATTGTTTCCTATCATGCTCCTGGTGGAAGTTTACTGGAAGATAAATTGTTGAACAGCGGAGAAGAAACAGCAGCTTTTAGCCACTAGGTGCCCTAGTGTGTGTGATCGTTTGTGCAGAAAATAAGCCAACAAGAAAGAGAGAAGACCAGCGCTGTCCCCGTTCATCAGCGTATCCATGCGACGTTGCAGCATGTATTCTCCTGTTTGGTTCTTAAAAGAGCTCACCTATTTGGTTATTGACAATGTTCACGTCACTATCTGCATGAGCAGATACTGAAAACTTAGGATTTTATCAGAACGCAAAGACGAGAAAAAGACTAAAAACCGCTCTGACCACCACCTTACACCAAACGATCGAGGTGACGGGAGCTCGCCTCAACTGTAGCAAAACTCTCATGATTTTATACCGACATTGGAAATTTGTCTGCGACAGTGAAATCGCTTGAAAGTCGTTTGGTGTAAGGCCGGCATTAGTTGTGCCATGTACAGTGAACCTGCCTATGGTGGGTGTGAGTGCTGTGCACGGCGCAGTGTGTGTGTGTTTGTGTGTGCATGTCCGACTACAGTGGAGCCAGCTCGGCAGCAGGGTTGTGCCCTGATGTGAATGACGCAGCACAAAGCAGGAGGAAGAGGAGGAGGAGGAGTGTAGTGATGGACCTGATGTTAAAGAGCCCTGCGCCTGGATCTGTTCCAACCTTTTCTCTCTTCTTCTGTCTCTCTGTATTTGCAGCTACTCATTCTTTCTTTCCTTCCCACAAAAACACAGTTCTCTGCTTTCCCTGACCTATTCTCACTCGTACTACAAACATCCCATCTCCTCGTGTCGCCTCTCTCTCACTGAAAGCAGTCTCAGTTCTCCTGCTGTGTTGAGAGACAACATCGGTAAAAGACAACCCCTCACTGCCACCGTCACTGCCACCAACCGGCAGCGAAATTTCCATGTCCTGATGCTCGCCCCCTCCCACCAGTAAAATTCTGTCCAATGATGGGACACTTTGCAGCACTGACTGACTCCAGTCATAATCTGCTCTCTTACTTAACCTGTTCAACTCCAGGCTTTCCCCCTTTTTTCCCCTCACTTAATCTAACTTTCCCCCTGTGTCTCAATGCACAATTCATCAGGTCGGTCAGCTGATGCATGTCATGTCAACTATGTATTTCCTAATGTTGTCAGCAAATCCACATTTTTGGGTGAACTGAGTAATAATAATAATAATAAATTTCATTTATAGAGCACTTTACATTGCTAAAAGCAATCGCATGAGTGACATGTGCTTCCCATTTCGTGTGTTTAGTCTACCCCTGCCCGTTGACTCTCATTAGGGCACACTGAGGGACGAATCAGGGGCCACGCTGGGTCCATAACAGGCAGCGCAGCGTGGCGACATCCGGACATGACTCATGACTCTTGATAAATTGTCGCCACACGCCCCCGAGGGAGCTGATGTAGTGAATGTTTGACCGTGTGTCTGTCTATAGGGTTTGTGGTCCTCCTTGGTATATTTCACACGACAAAAACAGACAAAGAAAAGACAACAACGTATGAAAGAAAATGGGAACATAATTTTTTGTGTCGGTGAAAATAAATTCAATTTTTTTATGCTTAACATGACTCTGATGTCAATATCTGTGAAAACATTCACAATATGAAATTTTCAGCTATCGTGTGATCACACTTAAATCGAAGTTTGAGAGTCAGAAAGGCGATGCTTACCCTGCAGGCCAGTTTTATGTAGGCTATTATACACAATATATAGGATTTAGTGATTTGTGCCATTGCTTAATTGTACAGCTGTTTGCAGTGATATCTCTCTCTCTCTGTCTCTCTCTCACACAAACACATTGATCAGTCTGTTTCTGTCCGGGGCGGCTGTGGATCAGGTAAATAGCAGCGCTGTATGAGTGTGTGAGAATACTGTAAAAACGCTTTTGAGTTGTCGATAACACCAGAACAGCGTACTAAGAATACAGACCATTGACCATCGGCAGCACCAGGAGAAATCCTGCCCCATAGATGGCCCGTTAAAACAACCATAAAGTCCTCGGCAGGTAGGATTCAACATGAACTCTGTACTTTAACACTTTCACTTTGTGTGTACAATTTTCAGCAGTCAGAGCTCAGCTTAAGGGGATAGGTCAGTGATTTTGAAGTGGGGTTGTATGAGGGACTTGTGCATAGTTAATGTTACTCATGGAGGTGGTGATCAGCGTTGTCATTTTACGGAGTTTGGAGGAGAAGTGGATGTAGTGAAAGTCAGTCCCACTTTTGCAGAGGGGACCGCAGAAAAAACATATTTTTCGCCACATCTTTAAACGTTACCTAAAAAAAATTTTGTTCAATTGTATGCTAAATACTGTATTTTTTCACTGCTTTAGTTTACTGTCAGACAGCCGTTTTTGCACTTTTTTTCAAGCGTGCTTCGTCCACGTATTACTGCGCCGACTCGCGCCGGTGCAGAGCAGCAGCGTATCACTCAAATCAGCTGTTCGACTCAGCTACCACGGCTTATTCGAGAGACACAAGAAAACATAATGAGTGATTATGAAAGCGACAAAGACATGCCATTCACTGTGGACAAAAGATGATTCCTTTATGAGCCAGAGTATACAGAAGAAGAACTGCAGACTGATACGCTGCTGCTCTGCACCGGCACGAGTTGGTGTAGTAATACATGGCCGAATAAAACTTTAAAAAAGTGCAAAAATAAACCACTTTCATTGTTGGCAAACTAAAGAAGTAAAAAAATACATTATTTTGCGTACAATTGAACAGATTTTTTTTTTAGGTAAACAATTAAAAAATCCAGAGAAAAAGACAGTTTTTGGTGGTCCCCTCTGCAACAGTAGGACTCTGACTTTCGCTACTTCCACTTCTCCTCCAAACTCCGTAAAATGACAGCGTGCGTGCGTTTGAGTCGTCATGCACAGTTCAAAAATGCATTTGTCCAGGTATCTCTGCATCCAATTGGACTACAGACACGACCTAAATCTTCGATAGATTGAAAAATCATTCATGATCATATGTTTGGATAATATATGCCATTCATAGATGACATAGATGAAAAACCTAGCACTGCCTGTATGGGGTGTATATACAGCATGCAAGCAGGGAATGCATCGCCACCCTTCGTAACTTTTCATTGCAGGTGGGCGTCAGAGGCCCTATTCAACTTATCTCAGTTATAATCTTTTTATGTGTTTTTTGGCGTACAGTTCATGCCTTGATTAAAACAAATCCTGCAAGGGATTAGTCAGCTGATCGTCAGTGGGAGTTTGTGTTTTATTCATTCATCAGAACACTGGCCCTAATTGTGTGCGTGTGCAACTCTATTTCGCAAACATGGGGTAGTTTACTGTGTGGAGGCATTCTGCCAGTCTTATAGTTGTGCTTCTGCGTGTTGTTCACTGATGGGTGCTCATTTCCAGACTGACTCAAGAAGAAAACCCTGATCCTCCAGACACCATAAATACTCTCCATCGCTCGCTGGTTATCTGAACTCCGTTTCCCCTCGGCTCTTTCACTCGAGAGCTGCGTCACTCCGTCTACATTGTTAATCCCCCTCAAGTCAGACAACACACGGCTCATATTTTATTTTCTCAAAGCAGCACTATGTAACTTCCTCTGACGAACAGCAGCCTCTGCAGCCGCAAGTGATACTGTCGGGGGTTCAGCGCTTTTCATCTTCACAGTTCCAACAGCGTCATGCCACTCACTGAACTGAAACACCAAACTACATTAGAAATGTTCAATATTTTCAAAGTTTACTCTCTGAGTATGAAAGATGTTCTAATTCTACAGTTGAGCATTACTCATGAACTTGCTGGACCTGATTCAGGCGGTTTGAGCCGCTGACTATCCCTCAGGAGAATGTAGCTGCCTTCCAAAGTCACATAAGAGTTAAAACAGGTATTCAGGGTGCAAAATTCTTACTATTACAAGTCAGCTTACTATCGCTATTTGTTTGGAGCCGTTATTTTATGGTAAAATAGTTGTATAATTTTGCTTTCAAAAATCTGTTGTCTTAGAAAATAAGCATAAGAGACAGAGACCTTAGTTATAACTGCACAGCAGTGCTTTTATCAGTGCTCCTATCATAACTGCAGACTCGTTATGCTTTATTCTTTTGCATGGAAAAACAACATGAAATATTAGAGCTGCAACAGTTAATAGTAATTGCCAACTATTTTTATAATAGATTAATCATTCTCATTTTTATGGGGGAAAAAGTCTAAATTCTCTGATTTCAGCTTCTTAAATGTGAATAAGTTTTCTTTGCTCCTCTATGACAGTAAACTGAATATATTTGGTTAGTGGACAAAACCAAACATTATTTTTGGGTTTGGGAAAAAACACGATGGACATTTCTGACATTTTAGGGACCAAACAACTAATCGATTAATCGAGAAAACAATCAACAGATGGAATCGATTAGAAAAATAATCGTTAGTCACCGTGGTCCGTGGGTCAAGAATAGACTCCAACTGGATTGACACCCAGCAGCCACTGTTGTAACCCTCCAACCCATAGTTACCTCTGACTCCCAGTCTCCCAGAAGAGGGAGGCCTCCCTCTCATTCCCTGCTTCATGTGTTGTTTCAGCGACCTGCCAGCGATGTTATCTCTGCGGCTTCTTTACCTTTAGGCGTGTAACCAAGCTACACGACATTGACGATAACCGCAGCCTCTCCTTAATTAGCTTCATGACATCATGAGTGGTTGAGTGCCCAGTCGGCCCTGCCCCGGCAGACCTTGGCCCTGCCCCGGCAGACCTTGTCCCCTCCCTGCGCAGCTCCTCAATACAACACTGACTAGTCCAGCTCGGTGATCTGCTACTATTCTGACAGACTCTGACACCCCTTCCCTTTTAGTTTACCGACACTGAAAAACTGTATTTCAGTACTATACTGACACTAAACAGAAACTAAACAGGGCCCATTTTGTGCAGTTTAGCCTTAAAGAACTTCTAATGAATGCCTTTTACCAACAACTTCTTTTGTACTAAATGTAAACAGTAAGTCAAGTATATGTACATTAGTAAAGTGTGCCTGAGTGACACCAACCTGCACCAGTGTTCTGTTTCCAACTCCTCTTGGGAGGTAGGAGCCCTGCAACACTTGGGATAATGTAGGGGATTTTACTCATGAAATACTGAAGAGTTTTTTTATTCCAGTCAGTTTCCCTTTGATCATCTGTCCTCCGTGTCATGTTCCGTATCAGCCCAGCGCCGCAGCACTAACAGCCCCATCATGTTATCGGTTTGTCCGTTAGTTCTGCTGAATCAGCAGCGCCCAGGAAGGAAGCTGCAGAGAGGATTGTGCAGCTAATGTGCCCTGTCATGGTCTGAACTGAAAGTGTGCTGTGTCAGGGATGACTAGGCGAATTGTACAGCACAGGAATATCCTGTGAAATGTGCCGCGAAGCAGATGAAACAGTCCTTTGTATTTTGTACTGGGTATCAAAAAAAAAAGCAGGATTATGAAGGGCAATAAGTAAAATCTTTATAACCTAGAAATGCCATGTCATACATAAACTAGTGGCTAGGTGTCCACGGAGGTTACAATATTCAGAGAAAACTGAGTGGAGTTCAGCGTGTAGCATTCATTTCTGTAAATTATAATTATTATGCTCATTTGTCACAAATTAGTTGACTTTAGTAGAGTATTCATCTCATCTTAAGATAGGTATTCCAAAGGTTCATCATCAAATTATTAGATATTGATTTGACTTGGATCATCTTACTCGAACATTAGAATTCAACAGTCTGATTCAACTAGGGGTGTCACTATACCAATAATCTAGTGGTCGGTAACGATACCACCAAAAGTACATGATACTCTGTACCAAATTCGATACCACAAAAAAAACAACTAAAGAACAAGAACAATAATACTTAAAAAATAACTCCTTTATTAAAAAATATCTGTACATAACACAAAACAACAACAATAGTGTCATGTAGCCTTCAAATAATAAATAAAAAGAAACAATTTAGCCTTACAAAAAAAGACGTGCAATACTATGCAATCAACTTTCCTATGGCACAGTTTTACTATTTTAATACACACCCATTTGAAGTCATGGCTTATATAATAAATATAATGAATAAAATTTAGCAACTGTCAATATGGCAAAAAAGAAAAAGTGGGCTACAGCCTTCCAGTGTTTAAAACAATATTGATAGATTTAGAATTAATAATAATGTCGCTGTCATCCGCCTCGAACGCATCTGACTCTTGTAAACAAGTCTCGAATAAAATCAGTTCGAAACATGTGAACAACCAAATTATGAGTATTCTAAAAATAAATGTTTTGGTGTTTGAGGCAAATGTTCGAACTGTGAATAGACCATCTCAACTGGGTTTCAATACAATGCACAATGGTCGCCATGTTTTTCTGAAATGCGAGCAGTGAAAACCCTGAATGTGTTCCTCACAAGCGGAGTGGTTCCTCCAAGCCGTGCCTCAGGTTTTCCCCTGGAAACCGGCCACATGACTCCTGCAAGTTCTCACAGGACTCCCTGTCATTAAGGAGTTTCGTTGTCCGTGTTTAGTTCGGATTTGTTTTTAATGATGAAGGCGTTGACTCTGGTTCCCTGGGAGGTCTGTAAGAGTGAGCTGTATGGTGATGGAGTGATATCTCTCTGAGAGATCTTCTGAAACACCGAAACGAGGAGTTCAGAAATTTGGACGCCGACGCGAAAATGGTGTTGAATTATTAAAAAAAATGTATTTGGTCAAAGCATTCAGTATGGCAAGCTTTAGCTACTTGTTACCTAGTCTGATTTTCTTTGATGATATAGCAAAACTTGGGGTTTGGTTATAATATGCTAATGGTGAACAAACTTGCTCATAAAAAAATTGTAATAATGAGTGGGGCTTCAACTAACGATTATTTTCATTATCCATTAAACTGTTGATTCTTTTCTCGGTAAATCGATTAGTTGCTTCGGTCCATAAAATGGTGAAAAATATTGATCATGTTTCCCAAACCTCAAGATGATGTTTTGATTTGTCCACGCCAAAGATATTCAGTTTACTGTCATAGAGGAGCAAAGAAAATATTCACATTTAAGAAACGGAAATCAGAGAAGTTTGACTTTTTCTTTCGTACAAACTACTTGGAACAGATTAATCGATTATGTAATTAGTTTAGCGATTAAATTAGTAGTCTATTACTTATCGGTTAATTGATTAACTGTTGCAGCTCTAATAATGATGTTGCAAATAATGAACTGTGTTCCACTGCTACAATGTCACGATTCTTGGGTACATATTGATATTTATTGCAAAGTGATTCGATATTACGATTTGTTTACTTTTTACACTCAACCAGCAAGAATTATACATTTCTAGAGACCATGTACAGTATATGTACAGTGTATTTTATAATTTTAAAAACAAGGCAAATCAGACGTCAGTCCGTTCTTCTGAGTTTCGTTTCAGCAGCATCAGTGCTATAAATCCTTGGGCTCTTGTCTTCGAGCTCAAGCATCAATCATTAGGATGAACTCTGAAGAGGTAAGCAATCCTCAGGTCAAAGTTATGAATCAAAGTAAAGTTGAATAAAGTTCCCCTTTGATCAAATTGTGTCATAATGACATGAATCAAAACAGAACCGTCACCCGGCTCGTCTCGGACAGGAAGTGTTCGAGTAGTCGCTGTGATCTTGAAGCTGCACTTCTTAAAGTGTTATGTGGGATGTTGAGTGTAAATTGAGAAACATTATAGTCAGTAACATCACGTGCACACTTTTTAAACATTGACAACACAAGTTGCTTTACATTTTATCTTTTTAAAAGAACCAACATTGTCCTGGGACATGCACTACTTTTCATCGAGCAAATCTCTGACACAGGGATCAACACTAGTGTTGATGATATTGTCACATAATCCGACTGTCATGTCAATATGGATGCTGTTGGAGCCGCACCGCATTAGCACAAATGGTACTCTGCCAAATGACTGGAAACTTGTCAGAGACCTTCACCAGCCACAAACACACGACCACCCTCCGTGTTGTTGTGCACATGTTATTTCAGCTGACTTTCTGCCTCCACGTCCACTTGTTTTTGGTCAGCACGTTAGTTTGCTGCCACTTTTCGTTTAGTTTCCTGCCAACAGAGCGATGTCCTCCTATCCTGTCCAGCAGTTGCCGTGGCAGTGCATGCGTGACAGACACTGCTCCACAGTCCAAACAATGCTAAGAACAGCAATCCAACTTGAGTTTGAGCAACTTGCACCTGCAGCAGGATGTTTATTTTAGGATCCGTGAATGTCCTTATACTACTGTTATTGTGCTGTGTGCAGACGCACAGCTCATGTCTGTTTCTCTCCCTGTGAGTTTTTCTACATGTGTGCTCTTTAAAACACAGCAAAGGCCACAGCATTAGTACATTTGTGTCAACGAACTTGTACTTGCTGACCTGTCAAATTGAGTTAGTCGAAGGTTGTTTCACCAACATAAGCTGACACACAGTATCTTGTGTTTATCAGTGTTTTTATTTGTATGTTTCCCTGCGTGTGGTCAGTTGCTGCCGGGTCTCTGCTGCTGTTTTTAGTCCTCTGCCCGTGGCACAGTGGACTCATGCGTGCCTCGCTCAACGTCACTGCCTGTCCCGTGGTAGGCCACAGCTCTACCTCCCGGACTCAGCTGGAGTCTTGGCTGAAGGAACATTCCTCCAGATATGACAGCTTGATGTAGCCAGAGAAAAAGAACTACAACGTCAGTCGTCAGTCTGTTCCTGGTGTACGTTGACCATTGCTGTTTATAAATATATATATGCAGACTGTTGCAAGGTTTCTGCCAGGAAACTCACCGGAGATGTCGCTGTCACAACTTTGTCTTTGGTATCTGTGACATTCCCTCAGATGTTTCATTTGTCTCCACCTGAACGTATGTCGCGTGTGCTTTCTCCCTGGTCCAGATTTGATGTCTCCCTTAAGTAAAGTTCTCCCGTGGTTAAAAGTAAAATGTAGAATTTTTTCTGCATCTGACATTTTGTCTCTGAGTTCGGATGTTTCTCTGCAACTGGAAGTGTTACTACACAGATATTTCCAATATAATACTAACTGCCAGACATTCTGTGGATTCTTTTGTCACTACTAGTTAGTCTGTCTGTCTACTCGTCTTCCAGATCCTTTGAGGGAGAAACTGAGATTCTTACAAGCTTGTAAAATTTAAACAAACACCCTGAATGAGTGAACTAGAAAAATTCCATGCTGACTGACGTTCTTATAAGAAAGGATATTACTCCAATTCCCAGATGCCATGTCTTTTTGGGACATAATTTAGACGATAACATTCCCTCCATGCTGCACACTAGAGCTGCAACAATTAATTGATTAATCGATTAGTAATCGACTACTAAATTAATTGCCAACTATTTTGATAATCGATTTATCGCTTCAAAATTCTTTGACTTCAGCTTCTTAAATGTGAATGTTTTGTGGTTTCTTTGCTCCTCTGTGAAAATAAAGTGAATATCTTTGGTGTGTGGACAAAAAAACCCATCATCTTGGGGTTTGGGAAACACGATTGTCCTTTTTCACCATTTTACAACATTTTGTAGACCAACCAATTAATGGATTAATCAAGAAGAAAATTGACAGATAGTTAGATAGTAGATTATGATAATAATCGTTGGTTGCAGCCCTACACCCAAACACAATAAAAGCAGTCTGTTGTATGCAGTGAGTAATGCACATACTTGTATATCAGTCAAACTGAACAACCATCAAACAAAAACATGGCTCAACACAGGAGGTCAACTCCTCAGGTCAAACACCAGACATCCATTCAGACGAGGGGCATGCAGTTTTCAACATGCAGCGAGACTTTGCTCTTATCTGTCGCTTGGGCTCTGTCGCTCACGGTTAGCACCAGTAAACCCTTCAGCGCGTCCCCAGTCTTTGTTCTTGGGACTCAAACTCTGGTGTCGTATAGATCCAATTGATGCTGTTTCAAACGTCAGTGTATTGGATGTAGCATTAGCTGTTTACCCACTTCTGAAGGATGAAGCACACTCTTTTGAGGGCAGCGAAGTACAAAGTTTACAGACGACAAACGGACAGTTGGTTGAAAGAGGTTTGGAGGAGGCTACCTGCATTAAAGAAGAGAGGAGACACCACTTATCCCCAACCCGCGATGCCGTTCTTTCATTCCTTCCCAGGAGATTTAACAACCGTTCATACTTGACTGAAAAAATTCCAGCGAACTGTTTACACTGTGCCTTGGGTTCCTCCAACAACTCCAACAGCCATCGTCACAACAACCAGGAGCACTAGTGAATCACTCAGTGCGTTTAAATGCACAGCAGTAACCGGGTATGGTCTTACCCCGTTTAAGTTAATAACCGGGTTATGCCAGTTGCTTCCTGTGAGTGTGGAGGGCCAGTTATAACATACGGAGCATGCACGGACGCGTAACCCGAGCTTACCCCGGTTAAGATGCACTCAAGCGTATCCCGGCTGGTGCTCATGGTAATAGTCAAGGTAATAAAGAGCAAATGGGCGGTGTAAGTCTGTCATGCGATGGCGGTAATGAACTGGGATGAAGCGTGCCCAGTGCCCTGCCAGCACACACGCAACTTATTGTGTTTGCCAAGAAAAGAAAACTTCGTCGACAAACTTTGTCAGAAGCATCTTGGGGAAACTTTCCAAAATCCGGCAATGAGCTGAATGGAGCCACACACATTTCTAGAACATCTGAGGTTGTGCCCGTCCTGACCAACTGGTTATCTAGTGTAACCTGTAATCTATTTAGCTGTTGAAATCCCAACAGTCATGCTAATGAAGCTGTATTATATGTCGTTGGAATGTAAACAAGGCCGAGAGCAAGAGACGTATTCTTCTCAGTAGCGGTATGTCTAGAGGAGGATGTTCTCGTTTCAGCATCTTTAACCGCAGCAAGTCGAGCATGAAGCGTCGTCTTTGGAGTATGTGAACTGTGAAAGATTGTTGCGCTTGTGTGTGTGTGTGTGTGTGTGTCTCTCTTAACTGTTTGTGCGTTATTCATCTCTGTGTCTTATCTGTGTCTTTGTGTCCTGTGTGTCAGTGCTGTCGGGTCTTTTACATAACGAGGGTTTACTGTTCATTCCATCACCTCGTTGAAAGCCGGAGGGGGGGTCGTCCTGGGCTCTGCTGAATGACGCTGAGTCACTGTGCGGTCACTGCTGGCTAAACACACCTCGGGAATACGATAACACTGTTGCTGCTGTCTCCAAGTCGTGGCATATCATCGGAATTACTCATGGACCCACTGCATGTTAGAAATAGTTCTGCTGTGCCCAGCCCCAGTTTGTACAGGGCCGTGCTCAAACTGGGCAGCTTCCAGTGGTCAGCTGTGGATTTGTACAGTTATAGCATTGGTAGAGAATTTTCACTGCACAGTTTTGATTTTCATATCACTACACAACTTTTTATTTTGTTAAAAACATCATGAACATCTGATTTGGAGACATTCAGTGAGAAGCCCTAGGACAACCGGCGATATCGCTTCAAAGCTTACGTTAGACTTCAGTGACGGATGCCGTCTTTCTCCGAGCATCGTCACCAGAGATGGGTTAGGAAAAAATCTCTGAATTTACTTTACATGGACTTCATGCAAGTCACTGTAAGAGACCTTCTCACAGCAGACATTGTGACCAGTGAAACTAATTTAATTAAACAAGAAATATTATGCAAGAATCACTTTTTCATTGTTTGTGCACATAAATGTGTGTATGTGTGGAGCCTGCCGGCCCACAAACTGTGGAAAAAGACCACCCTGTTGTTTTTTTGTGAGCTGGCTAAACCCTACAGCCTTGCTCTGAATGACTGGTTCAGATTTCTCTCCCAGTGTGATGTCACAGTTGGACACTTTTGAGGAGTAACCCCGCCTGCAATCTGAGAATTTACACTTCTCTGGTGAAGGGGCGTGACATTTGCCCATCACAACAGACTGGGCCAGCTGGCCAATCAGAGCAGACTGGAGTTCATCGGGAGGGGCGGGGCTAAATGAAATCCAGGCGTTTTAGACAGAGGGTGAAAAGAGGAGCTGCAGGAATGGGCAGTGTGAGAACATTGATGCCTTTTCTGAACATAAGAGCATGTAAACCTTTTCAAGTGGTAACACAAATTAAAAGTATGAGCCTGAATATGAGCATTATATGTCACCTTTAATGATCAGTTCAGTTCCTTTAAGGAAGTCGCAGCTTGTGAGTCCGCACACACAGTACAATAAGCTAGTTCACGTAAATAGAATGCAGTTGTTTCTCTGACAGGATTTGTTTTTGTTTCATTGTTTCCTGAGAAACAATGTCTGGCTCTTGATGTAAGAAACTGACATTTACGGTCTTGAAGAAAAGCCTGTTCGCAATATGTTAGGGATTATCCGACTACTTTTATTTCCTCTGTCAAAATATTCATTATTCTGCAAAAGAATTTAAAAAAAAACCTGGATCCAAGTCAAAGTTTAATTGGTTCTTTTTCAGCCCATGACCCATCGTTCTACCAGGTTTCGTCGAAATATATTCCGTAGTTTTTGTGCAGTACTGCTGACAAACCAGCGGACAGGGGTGAAAATACAGCGTAACCTCTTCACTCGTGGAAACTTATGAGCTTTGTAGTTTATGTCTTCTTGTCCACAAACAGGCACACGTCTCGTCCTGTGCAGTGGATCGGTAAACATGCTGGCAACAAACATCCGGCAGGAAGAAGAGCTCCTCTTCTGTCAGCAGTCTATCCGGAGAGTAATGCTGATGAGCAAAATCGTACCTGCAAATGTCAGCAGCTGTGGGTTTAGATGCAGAATCATTCGGTCACGTCTCTGCCGTACAACTGCGCACGGGACGCAGGCGCGTGAGTTCACTTCTTGTGGATTACACTTTCAGCTTCAGTGGAATTTGAGCAGGACTTGAAAATAGACCCGGTCCTGACGAAGCCTTGGTTTTATGGAAATGTCTGGGAATCCACAAAGCAGAATCCCGTTGGCATTTTGTAGCAGATATGGAGGCTCAGGTTTACTGCATAATTACAAAGCACTTTGCAATAAACTTACACTTCGGTGTTTGTGTCATGACTTGAGCTCAGTTTGGAAGTTAGAGTCTTTAAAAGTTTGAATTGTTCTACATTTTCTCTTTTTACTAGCACAAATGTTGGATTGAGAGAGCTTCGTGCATGCGTAGGCCTGTCGTAGTAATTACATTATCAGCTTATCGTACGATACATGCAAATGTACTCAATCATTTTTATCGACCTCAATAACAGCCATTGTGGCTCTAAATGCGTGTTTGTTGACATAAGAATGAACATCAACATCGTCTATCCTCTCACGTGTTCTCGTCGTATGATTCATAAATCACTTGTTTGTTCTGTAAAATGTCAGAGAATAGGGATTTCTTCGTATCTTTCTAAAGGCATCATGCCTTCAAATTGCTTGTTTTTATTTATTTATAATTATTTACAATAACTTAAGTTTTACTGTTCAGTGCATGATGACTCGTTTGTGATAATAAAGATTATTGCTAAACTGTAAAATATCCTGCCTTGATTACACAAGTGTTTGATAACCACATTTGAGGGATCATGCAAAAAATGTGTATATATATATATATATATATATATATATATATATATATATATATATATATACATATATATACATATATATTTGACATTTTTTGCTCTGTAATGTCGACATCGGACCCAAAAATCTAATATTGTTCAGGCTCTACTTAAATTACAACTGATTACTTATTACTACCAGGCAAGGATCATAAATAAATGTTGAATGTAACATGATATTACTGTCAGTCTATGAGTATAATCAACTAAATTCCTTTTATGGGAAAAGTCTGCATCAAATTCTACCATTTGTTTGTGGTGGTGGAAAAACACAAGTGTCTCCATGAGTTCTGCCCCTTCCATCATAATGTTACATACCAACACAGCTCATAAAAAAAATGACGTCTTCCATCACACTGTTGTCTTTTCCACTGATCTTTTTCCAGACTGTTCTGGTTTGTTTCACTACAATCTGGACCACAGATCTTGATGACATCACATAAGGGTCAAGGTGAATGTACGGGGTGTCCAGTTTTCCTCCAAGTTGGGTTTGATGTAATTTCATATTTAGTATCTGCTCATGCAGAGTTGAGATTGAACAAACAACCCCTAGACAAGAGGAGGAGTTAGAAGTGATCCACCAGCATGTCGGGTATGGGAGAATTTAGGAATTGGGGAGGGATTATTTCAGTGGGAATGGTTGTCCACAGCTACGAGGTGGGAGGTCGTGTGTGTGTGTGTGTGTGTGTGTGTGTGTGTGTGTGTGTGTGTGTGTGTGTGTGTGTGTGTGTGTGTGTGTGTGTGTGTGTGTGTGTGTGTGTGTGTGTGTGTGTGTGTGTGTGTGTGTGTGTGTGTGTGTGTGTGTGTGTGTGTGTGTGTGTGTGTGTGCGTGTGCGCGTGTGTGCCTTTTGGGGTCTGTATGTGGGTGACGGCCCATCTGTCCTCATTGTTACTGTACTTGACTGTGCCGTTTTTTTTTTCCCTGTCTCACCCTCAAACACTGGGTGCAGTTGTTGCCATGTTCCCTTTGTGACCCTGAGTTCAGAGAGGGAACAAGGAAGCAAATGATCACGTTGTCCAGTTTTCCCACTCGGGAAGCTCAGACAGACCTGCACTGACTGTACCTGTGTGAAGAGCGGAGGGTTTACAGCATTGTTAAAATGCCACCGATCCATCTCCAGAGCTCTGTCATCAGTCTAATGACTGTGATTCCCTCCAGTCGGAGAACAAAGGGACTGATCTGAGGATTAGACACGTTACAGGCCACGCCCTCAACACCCACTACCTGTTCCCCTGGTGGGGGAAGGCGAGAAAATGCACAATGGCAGAAAATGTAAATGAACCAATGAGGGTTGACTTCTGAGTCGAAAGGTTTGAATGTTGAGATCACCTTACAAATGAGGTAACACAACTGATATTCAGCATGAGCATGTGTTGAGCATCAGATCACTTTTTGGGATGCCACCAGATGGCAGTGTTTCCAGCATGATCAGCTTTGTGAGATGATGCATGTTTTTTTTTTTATAAACACATTATATGTTTCCAAAAATTGCACCATACACTGGACCAAGGTTCAGCTGGTGCGTTAGTGTTGTTATGGTTGTCAGCAGGGCTGCTCTCACTATGCGTTCACTGAGCAGCTCACTCACCCCATGACAGAGATGGATGCTGGGGGTGTGGCCTGTGCGTGTGTTTCACTGTGTGGACAGTGGGTGTAGAGTCGTGGTGCCTCATTGAAAAATGCTTTTCCTTTGCTACTTGAGTCCCAGTTGTGTTTTTATTGATGGTTTGAAGGTCTCTTTCTTTCTTTTTTTAAATGTCCCCCTTTTTAAAATTCAGTCCTTAGTCCAACAGAACCGTAGGAATCTCATCTCATCTCATAAACATTTTCAGATTACTCACAATCCTTTGCGTGGGTTGTGGGTAATCTTGTGTTTTTTTTTAATGCACCTGGGCTTAACCAGGGTTATGGCTGCTGTTATTCATTTCATCATGAATTATATCTACTGTAAGACATTTGAAGATTTCTGTAGTTTGATTTGTATACATGTTATTTTAATATGAAACTCAGATGTGATTGTATTTGTTGTTTTGTGTCCACTAGGTGGCTCTGCTCGGCCTGGACCTCTTATCTGCCTTAGTGACAAGGCTGCAGGAGCGATTCAGGGCCCAGGTGGGAACAGGTAAGATGTTTTTGTTGTTTTTTAAATTTAATTTTTATTGGTGTTGTTGTATCTACCATCATTTCATCATTCTCATAAATCTCTCTCATAAATTACCACCTGAATGATAGTTCCTTTTTGATTATAGTTTAGTTTTAAATTAGTTGAGGGCTTTGGATGAAAACAAACACTGTATCAAGTGAGCAGGATTGTTATTTACTCAACAGAAGTGAAGTCTAGTGAAGTCATTTCCGCCGGCCATTTTCATTCC
Organism: Scophthalmus maximus; assembly: GCF_022379125.1. Taxonomy (NCBI): domain Eukaryota; kingdom Metazoa; phylum Chordata; class Actinopteri; order Pleuronectiformes; family Scophthalmidae; genus Scophthalmus; species Scophthalmus maximus. The sequence continues at coordinate 21,541,657 of NC_061528.1, read as the reverse complement.
GGTGCGTCTCCTTCCTTCTCCTCTGTTCAGCTCACTAACCGCCGTCCTCTCCCTCTCAGTTCTGCCCAGCCTCATCGATCGTCTGGGAGATTCCAAAGACCAAGTGCGGGACCAAGACCAAACGGTGCTGCTGAAGATCATGGAGCAGGCCGCCTCCCCGCAGGTACCGACACACGCTCTCGCACACAAACCGCTTTTGAAGAGTCATTACTTCTAATGATGATAAATGTAGATTTGAGGTTCAGTATATTTATGTGTCAAGTGCACATAGTCAAGTCAGAGTCCTACATTCCTTTACAGTAGTTCAATTGTAGCATTGTCTATGTGGTAAAAAACAGTTTAGCCATAAACTTTATTATAAATAACTATACATAAAAACAAACAAATACAACTCAATATGTTAACTTTATTCAAACACATTTAGTTTCATGTAAAATGTAATAAGAGATGAACATCCTTTCTGTTTATTCTTCAAAATAAGTTTTCATATCGGCAATGCTGATGCCAATATTTTTATCCTCATACTTTTTGTGCAGTAACTGTGGTATGGATTCTATGAGGTGCTATTAAGTTAGGTAGCATAATATAGTATATGACAAACTACCTGCTGTCAGTGCCCCAAAGTATGTTATGATTCATATTAGTAACGATAAATTATTAGCTGACAAATAAGAAGTTGCAGTATAGGAATTCCAAGTAAGTTTCAAGCCCAAACAAAGATCAATGACAAGTTCGGTTAAACACAGTAAAATAGACTGTAAAAGTCCAGTGCGTGTTTAAGTCACAATTTTCTTGAAAAATATCTGGATTATGTGTTTATTTAAAAAATATATATATATATATCACTGGTAAGTATCTTGTTATCAGACCCTAAAATATATCTACCATCTGAGTACCAGCCTCAAAAATCCAACGTCAGCCAGCCGTTAATCTTCTGATGTGTGTTTTTGCAGTACGTGTGGGACAGGATGCTGGGAGGCTTCAAACACAAGAACAACAGGACCAGAGAAGGAGTGTGCCTTTGCCTCATCGCCACACTGAACACGTGAGCCACTTCCATTTGAATCTTACATTGTGTAGCTGCTGCTTCTCTTAGCAAAGGGGATTTTTTAAAAAGGTAACAGGTCGGAAGGAGAAATCATCTCAGTTTGGAACATTTTTCTTGTTTTTACAAAAGTATTCACACCCTCAAGATGTCCATTTGGCAGTAGTTACAGCTGCCAGTCTCGACGAGCTGGATCAGGTTTTCATGGCTGTTTTCTTCAGGTCATTCTGACATTGGAAGGTGAACCATCGCCCCAGTGTTTGATTTTTATTTTGACTGGTCCCCCTGCCCCAGTCCCCCTGTCCCTGACACAGAAGCCCCCCCCCCCCAATAGCATGATGCTACCACCACCATGTTTCACTCTGGGGAGGGTATTATCCAGGCGATGATCAGTCTTCTACACTGGTGGTCAGAGTTCTTGAGATAAGGGAGGTGTTTCTTCTTGAGGCAGATTGAATTCAGACACGCGTAACAGGTGGATCACTGTTCAAACACTGTTTATTTCAGCGTAAGGCTGCAGCTAACGATTATTTTTGAACTGAGTAATCTATAGATTATTTTTTCGATTAATCTAAAGATTATTTTCTGTGTAGTCGATTAATTCTTTGGTTAACTTAACAATGAATAATATATCTATATCTATATTTATATGAATCCGATATATGGGTCAGAGTAAATGAAGATCGAACACAACATAAATAAAATATTCACTATCCCCTAAAAAAAGAAAACATATACAGACTTCCATACACAATCCATAATAATAATAATACATTGGATTTATAGAGCGCTTTTCACGAGACTCAAAGCACAACATCTGAACATTCTCTCAAATTTCATGCTGATAAAGTAAAGCAGAGCAAAGTTACAGGCTTTATATGGACATGGTCAGCTGTTCCATTTGAGGTTTCTCACTTTAAAACTCATTTATTTTTAACTTATTTGCCTCTGTAAGTATTTATTCCATCTAAACTGTTTAAACAAAGATGGGTGTTCATCTCTCTCTACAAACACTCTTTGTAGTGCTGCGTGATGACGTCAGAGCGGCCAGTGACATTATGGTGTAATCTATAAAATAAATATGGTTTATGTTCGTTGCTGTTAGATGCCAATTTTTGTGTCGCTTAACTCGCGTGAGTATCTGAGTTTGTAGCACAATCAATGTAAAAAAATCTTAATAGCATAAACTATGTGCAGTCAATGCGATTTGCCAAAGCTGGAAAGGGTGTGGATACTTTTATGAGTTCCAAATGGATGGAACCTGAATCAAATCTTCAACAAAATAAACGTGAACAATGGTGACGGGGTCCTTCTGAAGCCAATGTATTTCTCCTCCAGTTGTTTTATTAATTTAATCTTTAATCTCTCTTACAGGTATGGAGCTCAAGGCCTGACCCTCAGTAAAATTGTTCCTCACATATGTAACCTCTTGGGGGACCCCACAAGTCAGGTATGTCCAGTCAAACTTTCTCTATGTCTGCTTTGCCATTGGCGATTCTCAAGTTGAAATTCTCAAGTTGGAAATGTTTTGTTGTCAGTTTTTTTTTTTTGGTAGGACCGGAGCAGAAATAATTTTTCACTTAACCAATGAGTTTATTGATTTTAGATGAAAGGAAGACATTGAGTGGCCGGGGTGGCTCAGTGAATAGAGCATGTAACATAACATAACCTAATGTTTTCCGGTTACAGCCTCTCAAACATGAGGGTGTTTCAGTGCGTGGTTAACACTTCCCCTCGTAGCAAAATGAAGTAGCACAGCCTCAGGACAGTGTAACCACTCAGATCCAGTCCTCTAACAGTCCAGACCTAATTGATCTGTGGCAAAGGAAAAACAAAGATCAAAGTCACAGTGAAAAATAGGTGAAGGAAGGATTTGAAGGGAGGCAGACATGCAGTGAAGTTATAGTTTTGTGTGCTCTTGTGGTCGTCAGGTGCGTGATGCAGCGATGAGCAGCTTGGTGGAGATCTACAGGCATGTGGGTGAGAGGGTGAGGATGGACCTCAGCAAAAAAGGCCTGCCACAGTCACGGTAAGACCCCCCCCCCCCCTCTAATTCGTCTCTCTTTTTCTCTTGTGCAAAATGTCTCACTCTACACAAACACCAGTTTACACCTGACAGTGGTACACAGGGGAGAAGGGAAGATTTCCGCCCATGTTTACACACAAAGAGGCAGCAGGCCTCCACACTCCATACAGAGTTCTCCCCCTGGTGGCTGTATGGTGAAGTAGTGCAGCTATACAAAGATGTGATGACAGGGGAGATGCACTGTACGTGTTAGTCTGTGAATGCTCACATTAACCTCACGGTTTTATATGTTTTTCTCCAGAGATGCTTTTGGATAATGAAGCTGAGTCATAAACATCAAACACACACAGGTTACATCTCAGTTCCCCTAATTGCATCTACATTTTACTCACTTTTAAATTGACTGGTGTTCTGCTTGTAAACGCACTATTCAATAATTCAGGTTATGCTTATTAAGATAGCCCATTTGTTTTCATTACTTGTTTGAAGACGAAACCCTTCTCTATACCCTCATCGCAACATTTCTCCTACAGCTCCATCTTTTTTGTAAAGTAAGGAATATAAATATCAAACTGCTTCCTGATAAAAGTCCTGAGGATGGTCTTTAATTTCATATTATATATATATATATATATATATATATATATATATATATATATATATATATATATATATATATATATAAAATCAGTAAGATATATAAATAGTAAGATTTGTTACGTTTGAAAAAATAAAAATGGTGGCCAACTGGTGGGTGTCATCACCTCTGTTGTCATCTCAGCTGAGTAGCTGCACAGTCAAGGGATTACATTTTTTTAAGGTCAAAGGTCACAAATGGTTATCAAGGTGAAACCATTTCTGTTTCACCTTCCAGATGATTCATCCCTCTAATTTTTATTCTGCATTTCTGAAATTATTAAGGATTTTCTCTTACTGCTGCAGTTTGCAAGGGTCAATGCAACAACTGCATTTTAATCTGTCTGATATGCTTTATCATAAAGTTGGTTTTCAAGGAAATTTGTGCTTAATGGTATTAGATTGCGTTAAATGGAGGAATGGTCTGTACAACTTCCTGGGGCTTCATTTCACATTCACTTCAGACTGCAGAAGTTAGTCTATACGTTAATTTCATAATCATAGATTTGGACAAGCAATTTTTTTCATATCATATTCTATCAAATACTTACACTGGATCATACTGTATGTCTCTGCATTCCACCATCACTCTCTCCACCCTCCCTCTCTCTCTCTGGCCCTGTTGCCAGTTCGTCACCAATGTGGCAGCATTGTTCTGGGCCGACCCTGCTGCACAGAGCAGAGGGAGGGCGTCCCACCTCTGAAGGGAGGGACGGTGCCCTTTGTTCTCCTGGCTTCAGTTTTCAGACACTTTTTTTCCCATCACTTTTATTTCATACTTGTTCCATATGTCAAACGGTTTGATTCTGTTCGCTCTCTGTTCGCTCTCATAGGTTGAATGTAATCTTCAGCAAATTCGACGAAGTCCAAAGATCCGGGAACATGATCTCATCCTCTGGCTCAGGTGAGTAACTCTCCCCCCATTTGTTATTACTTCAGCTCGCTGTTCCAGCTCCTCTCTGCTCTTCGCTGTTGCTCTCGCTTCTGTTTTGCTCTTTAGATGCCTCTGTTACCTTTTGTGTGCGTCCGTGAACCAAATATATCAACAGTTTAAAATCAGACATTTGTTCTGTCTCATTAAGAGATTGTTCTTACGTAGCCAAATTACCATGTTTAAATTCCCTGCCAGGTTGGTATCCTGTTATGCTCTCGTCTTTGTTTTGGTTTTCCTTCCCGCTTATAAAGGGGAGAGGGGAGAATGATGAGGAGATGCTCTATGAACATCAGGGCTATTGTAGTCTCAGTATGAAGGGAGGACATTTTTTGTGGATCAATCTGGTGGTCCAGCGAACGTCAGGAGTTATGTTAAGGCAGAACTTATTTTAAGAGTGAAACGGCAGGCATCATCGTTTTAATCAAACTCTTGCTGTCTTTTAGCCAGTCATGTCTCTCCTGTATCCCCGTTTGTCCGTGTGGTGAGCATCCTTTGGATCTTACAGATGGAGCCAAAACCCACCGCACTGTACAAATCTAAAGAAAAAATAGACAGAGAGACGGTTACAGTGGAAAGGCAGACGTATGTCCCTGTGTTTTTCCGCCCTTACTGCTGACTGTTCATTCACAGGGAGAACAGCCGTGCTGAGCAGAATACCGTTAGACAGGGTTCAGCATTACCTAGCTGTCGGCAACATCACCGCCTATCTACTTTAACTTCAGAACAAATGTCATGTGGACGACGATTTATTAATCATGCCATTCACGCACAACAGTGGGCAAGACTGTGTGACATAGCAGCCGGATGAGCTGATAGTTGTTAAATAAACACCGTAGTGTCCAGTCTTTGACCTGATCAGGGACGACGGCAAACGATTTGAACTGAGAATTTTTATCTGCAGTGTATTTATGTAACATAACTAGATGTGAGTTTGTACTTCCTCCATATGGCAGCGTGGCAGCGCCGCTCCACGTGTGAAACTGTAATGTTTGATGATGAGTTCCACTCAGCCTTCAAACTGTTTTCATTACCTCCACCAAGGAGGTTTTGTTTTCATCCCCGTCCTTTTGCTTGTTGGTTGGTTTGTTTGTTTGTCCGCAGGAAATTTGGTGGAAGAGACATGGTGGGATTCGGACAAAGGGGATTCATAAAGTCTTTTTTTTTTAATATTGCAAAAATTAGTTTGGTTTTTTTTGGGAGGAGGGGTCATTTTCACAGATTTCAAAGGGAATAATGCATGGATCTTGATGGATCAGGCATATTCAGGGGACTGGTATCTATGAGTGCGACCTTAAAGCCCCTGTGTGTAATTTTTGTACTTTTCTGGCGGCAGTGAAGTTGTAAATGGCAACAAACCGAGCACCCGACAGGGGGACACTTTATGGTGCCTCGAATGCAACGTATTCTGGACCGTTTTGTACAACAACCGTATTCAACACGACGTTACAAACATGGAGACTAACATGGAGGTCGGGTCTACCTCATGTAACTATATTTAACTCATTCAAAGTTGGCGAAAAAACATTGGTTCTTTGTTGCAGGTGATTATAAATACATGGACACATAGTTATGGACAATATATTCAATTTCTGTGAATAAGTTCTTCTAAATATTACACATTGTATCGTTAAGGGAACTATTGGGCCTTGGGAGCTATGCGCTTTGCCGAGTGTCATTCTAGTTATTATTCTAATGGATGTTGAAGCTTGTGCTACTATAATATTTGAAATTTGCCAGCCTTCACACACAGATTCACAGAATCAGAGAATGTTGTTTTGTTACTAACAATGACAATAAGTTAATTGATGACCTCAATATTTTTTAATTTCCATGTAATTATGTGGAGTGGTGGGACATGACCCGATGCAGAAATCGTTACCAACCATTTTGGTGCAGATGTGGATAAATGGGCGGATCCAGGATTTTATTATTATTCTTTTTTTTACACTTTCTTTAACTAGCCGGAGGTAAGTGATCCCCGAGTGCCCTTCTAGCTTCTCCTTGGGCTTAGAGACAACACATGTTTAACAGGAAGCCTGTGTTACCAGCTGGAGGTGTGTAGCTGAAACCACGCAGGAAGTTTCTAACAAAAGACCCTACAGAGTTGCATTATGGGAAATATGGAATCCAGTGTTTTTGGAGTCTGAGCCATATTAGGTCCTTAAGGTCAAGATATCGCCGCTTCCGCTGCTTTAATTTTGACCCGTCCTTAAATAATCCCATAGTCATCCGTAATTCATTCATCACTACATTAGATTCAAAAAAATAATCGAGCAAATGACATTTGAACAAAGTACTTGAACTCCTGTTTTTCAGTTTATATCACGGGTGTAAGAATCTGCTACTAGTGTCCAATGTGACTTGATTATAGCTCGACCGATATGGATTTTTGCGGGCCGATATCGATATTAGGGAGTACCAGTGTTCCGATACCGATATTCCGGCAAATATATACATATATATTTTTTAATCTGTCAATGATTTCTTTACGGAAAATGTAAACATAAATGGAATTTTTTCTGCATTGTTTATTCTGTACAATAAAAGATTTCATATCAATAAACATAAGCGCTGATACCGATATGTCTGTGAAAGTTTCACATCAGCCGATATAATCGGTCGTTTCTAGTCTTAATCTGCTTAATTTCAAGAGACTGACAATTAAAGTCTTTATTAACTTTGTTAAGATGTTAAAAATTATAATATTGCTGAAAACAAGTCTTAATACATGAAGATAGACCTTTTTGCCCTGCAGTCCCTCGCATCTCTGCTTGTTTGAATTTTGTCTCGTGCACGGTTGCTGAACATGGTTTGTAAAGAAAACATGACTCATTCGAGCAGTTATTAGATGGTCAGGCATCTTATTCATCACAATCAGCTGCTTGACTTGACGTCTCTCTTTCACGGCTGCACTGAAATTGATTTTGTGTCTACAGATGACGGCTCATTTTAATTTAAATCCCTGTGTTGACTGAGAGGAATGTGAGGTGTTGATGTGGACGGGGACTGAGCTGCGCTGTCACAAAGACGGGGCCTTCAAGCTCACTTTGAGGTGTAATAAACAGAAGGGAGGAATCATGTACAGCGAGACTACAGTCGTTTCAACGCTGAATAAAACTTAAAAACCACGTCGAAACCTCAACGTCGTCAGGTTGTGAAATATATCACCAGAATGAAAATGTAACTGACGTCAGTTCACAGCGTCAGCGTCGTCTCAACATGCATCGAGTCTTGGATGATAAATCTATCGCTTAGTATGCAAACATAACTTTTAGGCTGCATATAATCCTTCTCTCTTACACTGTAAGGGTATGGATTTCCATAGTCCTGCTGTCAACCCCTGGGTTGATGAAATGTTTGACGGGGGGTGTTTTTTGTTTTGCAAGGGATTGTTATTGTGAAGGTTTGAACACAAAATTCTGATATTTAATTTCGTCTCACGTTCACACTTGCGTGTGCAGCTCGAGAGCGATGGAGGGAAAGGGGGGGGGGGTTTGGTCACACAGGCAAGGAGGAAGAGTGGGGGTCAGGGAGGAGGAGAGAGCAGAGGGAGGAAGAAGGGAAGGATGGATAGAGAGCAAAACAAAGCAGCCATTTCTGTAGCACCACGAGAGGTAAACAGTGGGCGAGAGATATATACTGGGACATAGACTGTAGAGAGAGAGGGGGAGAGGGAGAGCTGAGCTCTGGGCTGTGGAGCGTCACTCCTCTCCTGCTCCAGTGCCGAGAGCAGCTCTGCACCATGACAGCCGGAGAAGGTAAGACTGGAAACAGAATGTTTTCACTTCACAAAGGCCAGATCTCACACACACTTGTCATGCAGGTTAGTGATCATCCATCTCCCTGCATGTGGAGCAGCGGCGGCGGTTGTCGGCGTTTGTTCGATAAGCAGAAGATACTTGTTTTGACTCTTATGTAATCTTTTTTTTTGTTTGTTTGTTTTACACCGTTTCTGCTGAAAATGGTATTTCGACTCAGTCCTGGATGCTGATGAAGAAGGAAGCACCTTCTGCACTCTCGCATATCTTTGAGTCGCAGGAGACTGTGTCGCCTCAAAAGGAGCGCAATGCAAGGGGCCGTGCTGCAGCAGCGCTCTCACTAGCGCAGCAGGGAAACGTTACATCACGTAACTTATTGATGTCTCACCTGACATCAACCTCGAGCGACAGCCCGCCCAGAGCATTTATCGACCGAAGAGAGTGTAACAGTCAATATGTCATTTGTTACAAAGGACTGTCTATAATTTCTTATGCAATCCATGAAATCCCCCGTCACTCATTTACTGAGATTCTTTTTAGGTTAGTTGACCTTCGGTTTCACGGGAATATTTTGCCTCCAGAAAAAGTCATGAAAAAGAAACATGACAAATTCACCTCACTGTCACCGTTGATTCCAGCAGTGCTGAAAATTCTACGCGATGCGACGTATTCTGGAGCGTTTCGTGTAACAAGCGTATTCGACACGACGCAGCAAACATGGAAACTCACACGGAGGTCGGGTCCACCTCACGTAACTATATTTAACTATATTCTATATAAAACATCGGCTCTTGGTGAGGAGATTATACATATACGAACACATGGTTATCGACGACATATTCAATTTCTGTAAATATTACACACTGTATCTTTAAATGCCATATGTAGTTACTGTGTGTAGATAAAGTAACATAAAAAGACCCCTTTTCACCAAAATTGTTAGTGAGTTGACAGGCGTTATTTATTTTTAATGAATGAATGAATTTTATTTTGAACTTTATTGTGATCAGATTATTCTTACTCAAATACTAATTATTCTCAGCACTGGCGGTGTCGCCGTGCTTTCTGGACTTTTTTCAGGAATCTGTTGTCGGTAGTCTTTGAGTCTGAACTTTGTCTTTCTGTTGAATGAGTTGTTATCAATTGTTCTCAGATTATCCTCACAATGAATCACACAGGGCTGATCTCGGGACAGATTACTTCATTAAGCTGATTGGCTGATCAGAGTATTCCCGCTGGGGGGCTCGGACCCCTGAGTCGTAGCGTCTGTCGCTTCCACGTCTCTTAAGGTGTTGGGGAGCGATGTTTGTTGTGTGGTGCGTTTCGCACCATTTTTTTAATTTAAAATTTTTCGGACTCAGGGCTGAGCTGAAAAAACAGATGTTTTTTCCCGGCATACACACAGAATCGACAGCTAGTGTGACCATGAGGAAATATTTGCTGAATTTTACAAAATGTGTATAGGATAAAAATCGCTTTCTGCCCCTTTAAATAAGCCATGAATTATTCCCTGGGAAAACGCAACGTTAAAGAATGTGGTAACAAATTCCTGAATCCGCCACTTTTGTCCAGATCTGTGCCAAAATTGAACGGGCTCTCACTCTTTTGGCCAAGTTTCAAACCCTTCCAGGTTCGTGGGAATATGTTTGCTAGTTTTTGCTCAAATTCTGCTGACAGACAAACTAATGTTTTTGCTGTAAGTTTTATTTACAAGCATGAAAAATTAAGATCAAGCGACAAAAAAAAAACAACTTGAAACACAATGACATTTTCTAATGTCATTGTTTGATCTTACCAAATGTCCAACAGTTTGACCAGTAACAATAGACATAGCCGGCCCTGAAAATTATTTCAGATGCGTAACGTCTCTTGCATAACGGAGCTCTGATCACAGCAGCTGACTTCTTTTTTTGTTGAAATGTGTCACTGTCTGGTTCTGCATCGACCCATTTTCAGCAGATCAGTGCATAATTCAAACTGAAGCTTCAAACAGAGGCGTCATCTATTACCACAGAGAAGAGGATACGGTTGGCCCGAAGTCACGTATTCAAGACAGAGATAACTGTGAATATAGGGGGGATTGCTGTGACCCGGGATACGCGACCGACAGCCTCTCAGTTTCTTCGACTCAATCACAGAGCGCCTTTAGTAACTGGCTGAGTCCATGAGTCCCTGAGGCCTTGTTGCGTTTTGTGTGTGTCCGTGTGTGCCAAAGCTGCACTTCTTGTGCTCGACTGTTACATAAACACTGTGGACACTGCGGGTCTGTCTCTTCCCCAGAGGTCAGCTGTGACGAGCAGCAAACTGAGGACATGTGTCCCCATCCCTGGGATTTTAGGACTGTCGATGCCACATTCATGTGTCATCTACGCCTGCTAGCCTCGTGGATTAAGGAATCCCACTGAGTCTGCGTGGGTGCTCATGCACCGTGTTTGTGTGTGTGCAACTGTGTGTCTGCCTGTGTGCGTGTGCAGTATTATGTGTTGCACGGTTAGCGAGCGCGAGGAAGGAGGGATGGCAGCAGAAGAAGGAATGCTTATCCTAAGGAAGTCCTTTGATCTTCACACACACACACACACACACACACACACACACACACACACACACACACACACACACACACACACACACAGTGAATGCACAGCTTTGCAAAGAGCTTAATGTGTTTTATATGCATGTAGGGAGTGTGTGTGTGTGTGTGTGTGTGTGTGTGTGTGTGTGTGTGTGTGTGTGTGTGTGTGTGTGTGTGTGTGTGTGTGTGTGTGTGTGTGTGTGTGTGTGTGTGTGTGTGTGTGTGTGTGTGTGTGTGTGTGTGTGTGTGTGTGTGTGTGTGTGTGTGTGTGTGTGTCCCTGCTGCCATTGGCTGCGGGACAATGTGGAGGAGGCTCCGGCTTATTTTTTAAAATAGGTTTTTTGTCTTTTGTGCGTTCAGACCATAATTCAGGCTCCCACAGATACCCAGATATGATCAGCATATGAGACACTTTATTACAAATATACATATACGTATAGGATTTTAATTTCATATTTAGGGCTTAATATGTTTTTGGGGTAGTATGGCATTTAGTGTGTTTAAACATTGTCAGTGTTTTTTAAAATGGCTATATATATATATATATATCGCCATGAGTGTACGGGGGCTGAACACATGCACAGTAACAGCGCCGGTGTTAAGCCGAAGTCGCCTGCGAAGAATTGAATGCTTGTCGTGTGAACGTGCACAGTGTAGACAGCATCTACCGAGTCCACGCTGACCTGCAACAAAGTCCGATGTGGAGAGACACAAGTTGAGCGTATAAACTGTGGCCAACCCTTTGAATGATGGGATTGTCTTCCTCGTGCACTCTGCCAAGCGAACTGGGCACGAAGCCCTCTGCCCATGTGACTCTGGGGGTGAAAGGGAATCTTTGATGGGTATAATAACAGACTGCAGTCGCAGTGGCTCCTCCTGCCAGCACAAGGGCTACAGGCACATCTACACCAACCATCTACCACTGAAGTTGGTACCAGTGTCTGTAAATAAAGATGGCTGACGCCACCGATATTAGCCTTTCGCAGACGTATCGGTATCGGTCGAGCCTGACCGATATATTGGTCTGGCTCTAAAATGTGCATTTATGTTTACATTTTACGTAAAATAGATTTATTTTCTTTGTTCAAATTCTATAAATTTGGTTGTATTTGTGTTTTCTTTTTATTTATAGTTATTTATAATAAAGTTAATGGTTAAACAAAAATATTAAGCAAAATCTTAGGAATCATTGACGTATATATATTGGCCGATGTATCGGTATCGGAAATCTTACTCCCTAATATCAATCGATATGGGCAAGGCCCAAAAATCCATATCGGTCAGGCTCTCTCTAGTACGTTGAGAGAGCACCTGTCATCCCGTATCTCTGCCCTAATGTTCCTCTCTTTCTGACTTTACTGTCACAATAAGAGCAAAATAAAATGTAAAGAAACTCAAGTAGCTTTCTCCCGCACAGTTTTTTCTATACTGATGTAAACAGAATGAAATGAAGGCCAGAACTAGGTTCTCGAAGTTAGAGTATCCATTATTTGATTCATGTGCTGGAGCTCATCAAATGTGAAACTGTCCAAATTGACTGTCCCGTTTCTTCAGCTGACTATGAAATTGGAGTGGGACAGCATGTCTGTGGTGCTCCGAACGGCCCAGGCTACAATAATGTGTCTGTGTGCTGTGATACCATCTCCCACAGTTAATGGTGTTTCTACAAATTCCACTTTTGAGAACATTCCTCCATTTTTTCATGAAATGTCTGACACTGCAGGATAAGATGGAGGAAGGAATTTCATAATCCTGTCCGTTGCTTAAAAACAACTTGACTCAGCTATTTCATTATCTTCCTTTAAAAAAAATCTCTTTTGATAAAATATCTTCTGATTAACGCTGTTGGTCAGTGAAAATAAGCAATTTGGGGGAAAATCCATGGTATTTTATAGACTAAAGGAAAATAGTAAAAAAGAAAAGAAAAGATCTCTGCAGTAATAAATGATGAGGAAAAAAATCACCTTGTGTTTCTGTGGTATCATCACAGTATTTTCTTTACTGGTCTATTGTGGTTGTATCACTGTGATTGATAAAAGTTGGCTTACATCATATAGACTGTATATGAAGATTGACATATGACAGCTCCCTTTAAGTGAAGCCAAAAACCATTGTCGTCCCCTGGTGGCCGGGTGCAGTATAGGTCATAAGCCCTGCATCCACCATGTTAGCATACTGGACACGAACCAAACAAAAACAAAAAAATCAAAGTTCAGGTTAAAAACCAAGGATGGTTTCATTTATTTGAGGTAGTTCTTATCACACTGATGTATGTTCGAGTGCGGTGTCATGTGTCTGATAAGTTTAGTTGTAATTAGTTGTTTGATGCTGAATAAAAGACATCACGATTGGTCGAGTGGGGGTATCATTGGGACTTCAATACCTCGTCTCCACTCCACTATCACTACCGTGCAGACTCTGGCTCCACATGATGTCACAGCGCCAGTATCCAAGATATTTTGACATCAGTTTTTTGTACAACGGGAGGAAGTGCAGATGCGTTGTCCATCTTTATTTACAGGTTCACATCCAGTTAGATTTTAGATGTGTTGATACATAAGGAAGTGTGTGAATGCTTTTAACAGTGTTGATTGTTCTTGCAAACATATCAGCTGTGACATTTAGCACCTGTAAAATGTGTTGTTGCCTGTCTCCCCCCTTTTTTTGTAAGCCATGCAGATAGTTTGCATTTTATCGACCGAGGCCTTTGACTCTTCAGATTAGTGCTTGTCAGAACAGGTCGAACTCAGACGGGTGATTTCAGAGATAGTTGAGTGAATAAACGCCCGTCTTCTGAGACGCTTCCTTTCGGAGTTAAGATTCACCACGACTCTCCTGTGGAATGGGAACAGACATAAAGAAACGGTTCCTGGCTGAGATCAGAAAAAAAGCGTCACATCACAACAATACTGCCTCTCTCATGAAGCCAAAGACCAGAGCATGGAGGTTTTTGAAGTGAATGGCGGCTCAGTTGCTCTGATGTCAGCAAAATGTTCTTTGTACTCCATCGAGGTGATGAGCAAATAGTGGCAAGAACATAATATACAGTCAGAGCTTCTTCCAACTCCCCTGCCTGGATGTCAGGGCGACGTTCAGGAGAGTTCAGTTCCCTGGTAGGTGTCTGACAGGCGGAGGAAAGATACTTCAGGGAGCAAATTATGTTTATTCGATGTGGTGGGAGCATAAAATGAGAGACAACACTGAGCAAATGATTCAGATGCTGATAAATGTTTTATAATATTTCCTCCATAACTTGAGGCCAGAAGGTTAATGTTCTGCCCCGCCAGCAGCCTCTCTTGGTTCGTCAGCAGAACAAGACGTCTCTGTTATGACATAAAGCCAACCCGTAATCACCCGTCCTCGGTCTCTTACATAACACCGCAGGGTGCTGGCTCAAACCACCGTCTGTGTCGAGCCTCGTGGAAACCCCGTCAGCCCCCCCCCCCCCCCCCCCCCCCCCCCCCCCGAGCTCCAGGGAGAACCAGAAGGGGGAGGTGAGCGAAAACAAAATGGAAGAGAAATTTAAGAGACTTAGAAGGGACATCGGGGATAGTGGCAGGGGGAAGGAAAGAGGCAGTAAAATGAAGACTGGGTGAGAGAAACCCTCTCCCTCTGACTCACCCCTTCCCATCAGTCAGTACAGAACATCATCAAGTGACTCCCCCACTCTAAGAACTTAACTTTCCCTTGATCCCACACGCCTTTAGGCTTTTCTTCTTTTTCTAAAGAGAAGAGCAAGGGGGGAGAAATCCTCTGTATTTTATAAATCTGTGGTTCAGAGACAGATTACTGGTGACTCTGCTAAGGCCAGCGCAGCGTCAGCAACTCTGAGTACAGTACTTCAGCATGTTGTGGTGCGCGTCAGCTCAGCGACTCCTGACACCTAGTGGACTTAAAAGGCAACACACCCTTGATTCCTGAATCAGAATCAATGTTTATTGGAGATCATGTTTCCTTTAAAATGAAACACAGTTCTTAGGCTGTAGTCTCATGACTGACGGGTGAATGATTCCAGGTACCAAACTTGCAGGCAGTGAATAGCACTTTGAGGAATAATTAATCCTCAGACATTTTGTCACAGTTATATTTCGTCAGTTAGTAAAGTATACATAACTGCATTGCATTATGGTCTATCAAGGCCTTGGTTTGTGTTTAGGAGGCCATGTTGATTTTCCTCCATGAACAAAACCATGTACCTCAGGAAACCTTTTAGTTGAATAAAGGTTGAACAAATACACAGAGTAACTCCAGCTGCCCAAACACACATTAGCAGACTTTGCTTGTTCTGTGCTTTCCCTATAATTGTAAAGCGTTGCCATGAGGCAAAAGAAGAAAGGCAAAAAGAGGCAAAAGAAGTTTCAGTGCTTCCTCTAGGAATGTTTTCCAGCAGCAGGGGCTCAAAGCAACAATAGGGGCAAAACGTGATAACTAAAGTGCATCATTGAATAACATCGAACTGCATGTTAAAGATCTTGACTGGAGGAGCCTGATCAGCAGACTGTCAAAGTCGCACCCAGAACCTGCAGGACAACCAACAGTGTAGTTGTGTAGCAGTGCTGCCTTAAATCTTTGTCCAGATTCGAGGTGCGACCCCACTTGCAGCTAATAAACGTCCCGCATTTACTGCACTTGTCGCCGCTTTCTCCGTTAAAATACAGGCAGTTGTGTTGACGCGTGACGTATAATAAAATATTTATCTATCTTTTAGGAACTGATAAACAGAAGCGAAGTGTAACTTTCTCTCACAGGTACCCGGTAACACTGCTCTGTCCTTACTGGTCTCGCTGCGTCCTTCTCCTCGGGGGCGTGTCGCCTACAGCGCTCCGTCGTTGTGTCCCGTCATGTCAAAATGACATTGCCACTTCATGACATTTCATAAAATTCTGTCGGAGCGGCGGCAGTCATTTTGAACGAACGTAGAGGAAACCCTGCCAGTTTAGACGGGATGATTGTGTCATGTCAGTATCAAAGAATATTGAGGTTATTCATTGGATCCCGTTTCCCCTCACAGGATGTTAGCAGCTGTGATATTCTTTGTCGTTTCTCTGCCAATCCTCGTTTGGTTAAATACTTCCTGTGTATCTGATTGTAGTGTAGACCTCCCTGCTTTTGGAAACGGGCGTGGTCAACGTAGAGGATCGGTGCAAGTCATGGCCTCTGACTTGCTCCGGATGTATCTGCTATAAACTATAAGCTAGTCCCAATATGCTGCTGAGCCTCTGTAGACCAGTTACCAGTGATTAAACCTTTTCAGAGGCAGCGGTGATGTCGAGAGGGATCAATGCTACTGTGACCACTCGCTGTACCCTCAGACCGCACTAATGACACTCCTCTGTTCGCGTGTGTGCAAGTGTGCGCTGATGGTCCACTGTGTGTCATTGTATGTTTGTGTTCATCCGTTTTTGTACTGTATGCATGTTGCATGTAGTTCTAATTGCTCCCCTGACACAAAGATAAATCACCACAACGTTTGTGTCAGCGTCTGTGAGACAGCTGTGATCAATACTTCACTAGGTGTGGCAGGGCACCCGAGCTCGGCAGGATGAGCTCATAGATCTTTTTCTGGAGAGTTAAGGTCTGGATGTTCTCCGTACAGTTTGGATTAACAAACAGTTTGGATAACGATCCATTAAAAAGGAATGGGCTGTTTTAACATCAGAGTATAAAGAATAAGATGATTCTTGGCTGAATTCCATTGAGCTGCTTTAGCTCCATGGTTCTGACACTGTGCATTCTGGCTCTTTGTCATGGCTTACTGGTTTTTGACACCATCTTTAATGTAATTCGTAGCAACCTGTGGTTTCCAGGTGACAAGTCATAGTGTCCGATATAAATTGCTGTTTTATCTTGGTAGGGGAAAAAAGAAACATGATTAATTTGTCACATTTCTTGTCACAAATTCCTGCAGTAACTTAATGTACTCAGCCCGTGATGATAGGTTGGGATCAATGGCTGCGCTCCATTTCCTGGTTCGCTGCTTGTTATCCAGCAACTGGGGTGCGGAAACCTGTTAAATGGAATGCACAGTGTCCGGTCTATGAGATGGCAGGTATATGATGAAAGTGGAGATGGTGAACTTTAATTCCTGTACCACACAGAGCCATTGATCGAGGTCAGCCTGAGTCATTTTGTGCTCTGATGGTAATAGAGTATGAGCCACACCCAGCTGGCCTCTGCCCAGCACTGTGCCGCTTACAGTTATTGGTGCATAATTTGGCAGCATCATTGTATTCCCGGCATAGTTCAATTTGACTTGAACCTGACGACAGAGGTGTTCTCATTTTTCTCAGCTTTAACCCTGTTGGCACAAAAGCACGGTTTAAAAATGTCAGTGAATTGTCAAGCCACTTATTCAGTCACACTGGTGCTATTGATATTTTAAGAACATATCTCTCTGGGGTTGATAACACAGCGTTGGGCTTAGGAGCTAAAGAGAAAGAAGACTTAAAGGTGACATATTATGCAAAAATCAGTGTTTGTGCACATAAATGCCTGTCGGCCCGCAAACTGTGAAAAAGATTATCTTCCACTGTGATGTCTTTTGGGGTAACCCCGCCTGCATTCTGAGAATCTCCACTTCTCTGGTGAAGGGGCGTGACATTTCCTCCACGTTTTGAAATCGGTTGACCAATCACAACAGACTGGGGGTTCATCGACAGGGGCGGGGCTAAAAGAAATCCAGGCGTTTCAGACGGAGGGTGAAAAGAGGAGCTGCAGGAATGGGCAGTATGACACACTGAACATTAGAGCGTGTAAACCTTTTCAAGTGGCAACCCAAATTAAAAATATGAACCTGAATATGAGCATAATATGTCACCTTTAATATCAAATTATACATTTTGCACTTTTTCAGAAACACTGTACTAGATGATGAGTTTGCACAAAAACTAAACACTGTATATTACTACAGCCTATTGTTCACACCGTGAACATTAGTTCTTGATGTAATGTGTGTGTGTGTTCGGTAGCGCCCCCCCCGCCCCCCCCCCCAAAAAAAAGCTGATCTCACAACGACCCCTCCCTCTTTAACCACTAGAGTCTCTACACAGCCACAGCATCATGATGGTGTTGTGACACACTCACCGTCAACACAGTGACACACCCACTGATAGCTGAGCTCAGGGAGGGATTTTTAAGACGTGGTTATTCCTGCCTCGGTCGGAGCCCAGCGAGTGACAAACGCGCACGCACACACACACACACACACACACACACACACACACACACACACACACACACACAAACACAAAGCCCGTGGACAGAGAGGCCTGGTGAAAGGCAGAGAGCGTGTTAGAGGGGGCAGCAGAGACATGCTGAGGAAGCTGGTGTGCAAGAAGATCTGCGCTCGTGAGAACAATTCCAACAATTTTTTTCTCTTCTGTTCTTTATTGCTCCCTGTTCTTCTAGATGGTTTGTCTTTCTCATCTTTCTCTGTCTGTACATCTCCACATTTACCTCTCTCTTTCTCTCTCAACCTGTTGCCCTTCCTCCATGTCTTCAACTGTGTTTGCCTTTTTTCGTCTGCCTGTCAGAGATGCAGTGTCATGGCGATAATCTTGGCAGCCGGGACATTTAGGGATCTGTTTTTGTGCGTGAGCCCTACATCATTGCTCTGATTGTTTTTCTTCTATTTGTATCAGTTAATATCATCTGGCGATACTGTTGATGTGTGGCTAAAAGATGTACAGTAGGCTTCATTCATGAACATTAAGTTCAATTAAGCCTGTCTATGAGGAATATTCTTTCTAAGAAATGGTATCAGTACTAATAAAAAACTAAATGTCCACAGAAATTAGCCGTAATTTTGGACTCTGTTGTCTCTGTGCCTCAGCTGGCAGCAGCCGCCCAGCACTGGCACATCGGCCGCGGGCTAATCCCTTGTCTGAATAGTCACGTTGGGCAGGTGGGGGGGGGTCACGTATCCATGCATGGCTGTCAAACCAGATTAAATTCAAATGGAAGGATAGAAGTCAATATGGAAGATACATGGACAGGACCTGACAGATGGATGTGCTGAACCCTCTCCTGAGGTGGACAGAGGTCATACAATGCAGAGACGACTCAGTTTGTACTTTAAGAAGATTAATAAGAGGAGAATGATAATGCGTTTCACCACGGGACGTAACGCCTGACCTCGCTGACATCTTAGGGGAAGCAATGTGTGTCTGAATGACGTGAACAATGATTTACTGAAATATCTCTCCTGCACTCTCCAGGTTTAAATCAATTTATAATTTTCCCTCTTTTCTGCCTTTGTTATTGCAGATAAGAACTTTGAGGATGAGGACTCCATGGACGGAGGCCGGTCCTCCTCCTCATCATCCTCAAAAGCGCCCCCCAGTGGCAGGAGGACTGTAATGAGCTCCGTCAGAAGACCCAGCTCGGCCACCACAGCTAAGCCCACAGGTGAGGTTGAGGCTGTGGGGAAACAGAGAAGCGGCCAGCTGTGATACACGCTCAGAGAGCACTTTTTTATGAACACCACACTGATACTGACTCAGGCCTTCCTCGGCTCTCAGACAGCCTCAGCTCTTCATCTCATTGATTCTACAAGATGTTGGAAACCTTCCTTTGAGGTCCTGCTCCATCTATGCAGATTTGTTAGCAGCAGATTCCTGCTGCCAATCTCCTGTTCTACTGATTCTTTTCTGTACAACATGTACAACTTTTCTGGGTTTTTTTGCTCCCACTGTTGTGTGAAAATCTCCTGCCACATGATTGGCTGATTGGATAATTGAATAATCCTGTCTACAGGTGTCTTTGTGAATGTATACTGTACTTGACCGCTTTCAACATGTTGAAGCACTATTGAATCTCAGTTACAAAACCTCTCACGTTGTTTTTACAGCTAAAGAAGTAGCAGCCGGTGCAGTTGATGAAGAGGATTTCATCAAAGCCTTCGAAGACGTGCCCTCTATCCAGGTAAAGTGAGCCTGGTGTGGTCTGTCTTTGTGTTCTATGTCTCTGATTTCACTCTGAAGTGTTGTGGTGTTTATGGTCATATCTGTCGTTCAACTTGTTCGTCTTAGACTTTGGTCCAGACTTAAGTGTCTCAGCAACAACTGTTTTAGGTGCATGATTTTGCCATACCATTTTCTGCAGACATTCACGGTCACCCGAGGATAAATCCTGGTGATTTTTTGGATCGCCTTATTTATCATGTGCCACTGTGAAGTTGACATGCATGGTTTTTATGGAAACATCATAAAAACGTTTGATAGACTGTCACAAAATTTGGTGGTTATTAATTGATATTCGTTGTGCCAAGATGATGAACCAGCCACAGCCACCAGGTCAAAGTTTTCACTTACATTTACGTACATGCACCGCCACAACATTTTGTTCAGACATTCATGTGACCAGAGGATGTACCACTTTGGTGATCTTCTAACTTTTCCTGTTGCACCACTGTGAGGTCTGCAATTTTCTGTTCAATCCTGTTGACTTCTGTGATCCCATAACTCGTCATCTAGTCTCAGCAGGTTAGAATTTGTAATTTGTCCAACTCATGACTACACACCAGGAAAACTAATAATTTTCCCATGAGCCTAAGTTGAGCACAGGAAACATTATTAGCATCAGCGTGTTAGCGCCATTTTCCCCAAAGCATTTTAGCCTTTCATACAAAGTGTAAAATACATGACAGCTGGGAAGATGACAGAGAGTCAGAATCTTGAACAATTTGTTCAACATTATTGATAGCTGATTGTATTGGTTATGATACTAGTTTTCTAAATGTCTTTTTGTGTCCAGATCTACTCGAACAGAGAGCTAGAGGACCAGCTGACCAAGGTCCGAGAGGTGCTGTCCGATGAAAAACATGACTGGGAGCACCGAGTGGTGGCGGTAAAACAAAATGAATTCTCTTTCACACGCATCCATAGAGTACAAGTTCAGGCCTTCAGGGATCATACACCAAGATGTCTTTGTCTCACTCTCCTCCTCTTACTCGTTCCTCTCCAGCTGAAGAAGGTCCGTTCGATCATGTTGGCCGGGGCCACCGAGTATGAGGGTTTCCCTCAGCAGCTGCGTCTCCTCGAGGCGCCCCTCAAGCTGTCAGCTAAAGACCTGCGCTCTCAGGTGGTCCGCGAGGCCTGCATCACTCTGGGGTAAGATCCCATACACTGTCCCAACCACATTTCTAAAGGTTGTTGGGACACAACAGCTGTCTACCATTTTACAGTAGCATAAATCTGGTAACTGTTATTGAAACTCCCTGTTATTATTATTCAGTAAATACCCTTTCCCTGACATCATCATCAGGGTCACTCAGATCCGCTGACCGGTTGCTTCTGGTCACCCCCAGGTCAAGGTTGACGCAAAGGGGAGATTGTGCCTTTGCGATTGTAGCCCCCAAACTCTGGAATGAGTTACTTCTGCCTGTTATGCTGCGTTCACACCGCGAGTTTGGTCGCAAGCAAACATTTGTGCTTATTTAAAGGCAGACAGGAATGAGAGGGGAAAGCCACACGTCCACGTCCAACTTCCTCGATCACTTTCTGCCGAGCCCTCTCCTTCTTCACCCGGTCACGATGCAAATTACACCAACCCGGTCGGGCTGCCCACACACAGAGATCCTCCATTCCTGATACTGTACAATGACAGGCCATCTGGGGACAGTGACGGAGGGAGTATCTCAATGCTAATTGGCTATCGTGTAAATGCGTCACGCACATTTTTCACTCTAGTTCCAATATTTCAACTCGAGCCACTGAAGTGACTGACGCTACTCGCGCCATTCGCGCCAGGACATTTTTCGTCTAGTCATCTCTTTGCATGTAATTTACTTGCGCAAAGAATTGGCACAATTCCAGTGTGAACGCACCATTAGACTGGCCCCTACACTTCCTGTCTTTAAATCCCATCTTAAAACACATTTTTACTCCTTGGCTTTCAACTCAGTGTAACAATTTGTGTAGTTTGTTCTTGGGTTTTGGGATATTCTTCATGTGCAGCACTTTGGCCAACTGCATTTCACCATTAGCAGTTTCAGACATTAGCCTTTGTCATAAAGAGAAGATGCAGCACAGACAACCGTTCTCATTCCGACTGACTTAGAATGTTCCGAAAAGTAAATGTTGGAATTGTTATGGTGAATTACAGTAAAGTAAAAAAATGTAAACCTATGAGCAAGATACGTGTCCTTTAAACAGCACTAAAAGAGTACTGTGCTCCAGTTTGACATGGTTTGCTTTGTGTGGTTTGTTCCTTTGGTTCCCAAATGTTGATATTATGATCTTAATATTTCATAGCGTTAATTTGAGATTTAAATTTAAGTGCTAAAACATCACATTGTGGTTTTAATCTTTGCCACATTGTTCTTTTTGAAACTGACAATTAAATACAATTGTAAGGTACACAGTTTTTGTCATTAGCTCTTTGTTGGCTTGGTGCCACGATAACACAATCTTCTCAACCCTAATAATTCTACATCAAATATTTAATGTTTTATTATGAGACTTAAGTATATCAATAATATTAATATCCCGGTGAGTGTGCAGAGCAGGATTAATGATTTACAAAAAATATCGCAGCCCTAATATACAGGTTAATACAGTGAAACATTGGGTACGTAAATCGTTCAATCATCTGTGTCAGTCGATATCGTGGCTTTTGATCGGCAGCAGTGATATTAGCTGCGATCTGTGATTGATTAGACTTCCCCAGGAAAAATAGCATGCTGAAGTATCTTCTTTCCACATACTTAAGCTAATGAAAATGATCCCTGCTCAAAAACATGAAACGAGCAGTGCGCACCATCCCCCCCCCCCACACACACACACACCTCCAAAAACATCAGTCATCCAAATTTTAATACAACCCCAATGAGGTGGAACAAAGCAGAGACGCCCCGAAAGAGCAGTCGTTTGACGAATGTGTTCGGAGCGATGTGCATCGTGTCATCCCTCGTGATGTCGCCATCACAGCTTGCCCCCTCAATCCAGTACTCACATTCTGCATCTGATCAGATATTTCATTTTTGTTTTTACAGTCACATGCTAATAGACATCCCATTGATTTTGGAGGGCAATGCAGTTCCTTTATTTTCATTTTCTTTGTCTTTTTTTATACCTCTCTCAATGCATCTCTTTCTATTGTAGGATTTCTAACTTTGATTAAATTTTCATGCAAATCCGTCTGTAGCTTTTTGAGGAATCCTGCTAATTGAAGAGATGACCTCCTTGGTGGAGGTAATAATCTAAGAGATGCTTTATTACCGCTCTTTGAATAAAACTATTTAGATGCATCTTCAAATAAATTCAAGTGAAATCAACGTTCACACTATAGCAAACGTGGAGGAGCTTTGCCTATTACGGGACTGGCCACAGTCGTCTTTGTATTATCAAAAAGCGCAGTGACACGTCACCATGACTGGGTCGTCTGACGGGGCTCGTGTTTGTTCTTTTCCCTCCTCCGTCAGACATTTGTCATCAATTCTGGGCAACAAGTTTGACCATGGAGCCGAGAGCGTCATGCCCACACTGCTCAACCTTGTACCCAACAGTGCCAAAATCATGGCCACGTCCGGGGTGGTCACCATCCGCCTCATCCTCAGGGTAAGACGTCTCAGAGAGGAGGGTTGCACCTGGACATGTGGAAATATTTTTTGAATTCATAATTCGCTAACACATGTTTTAGTTGCACATCTCAACAGTTGGTTGATTTATAATAGCTGTCAATTAAACCACCACATCATGTCTCAATATTGAAATATTTGTAACAAATAGAAATGAAACCCTTCTTGTGGAATACGCTTAGTGTCTGTGTCTTTCCCCTCCAGCACACACACTACCCTCGACTCATCCCCATCATAACCAGTAACTGCACCTCCAAATCAGTCGCAGTGAGACGGTAAGAAGAACTTTATACTGATACTCAAACTGCAGTTCAAAAGTACAAAAGCTGCATGATGAATTTTGTTTAAATTCAATTATTCCTAGCATTGATTGTTTTTTATATTTAGTCCTTATTTATTTAAAAGACTTTACATGCAAATTATGGCTTTTTTGTGTCAAATTTAATTTTAATTCAACATGATGAACAATATTATGTTCAAGTGAATTCATAGTAGCACTTTGGGTTGTACAGCTCTTCATAATTCCCCCAGATCAAGTTTTTGTTCCAATGTGAGAGTATCCTTATGTCATGTGTTTCAAACTGTGTCCCCTCTCCAGGCGTTGTTACGAATTCTTAGACCTCATGTTACAAGAGTGGCACACGAACACACTGGAGAGGTAAGCTGAGTCTCTTGAGAAGAAAAATATCTCCTGTTTTCAAGTGTGTTTGTTGTGTGTCTCTACAAACGCTCGGAGCAGGTGCACGTGTAGCGGTTGGCATTTGAGTTTGCTCACATTTAAGTTGTCCAAACGCTGGCTGGGTGCGCCGCTGATGAGGCCCGTTAAAATTGATGAGTTCCCGCGAGAACCATCATTAAGACCTTGAGCGATAAGGGCAACTTTCCGTCTTGGTAACCATGACGACCACGGCAGAGACTTTAAAAAGCCGGCGAGACATCTTGTGGGTGGCCACATCGCCTGTGGACCGGCAGAGGAATAATACTGGAAGAAGCAGGAGAGGAGGAAGAGAAAAGGCGTTTTTGTTCTGTAGCATTTAGAAGAAGCCGTAGAAGTAAGTGTTCGAGTCCTGCTCACCATGTTCCCTTACTACCCCAGACATGTGGCAGTTCTGACTGAGACCATCAAGAAAGGCATTCATGATGCCGACTCTGAGGCCAGATCCATAGCAAGAAAGTAAGTGTTGTTTAAATGTTTTGTCCCTGAACATTGTTACGTCATCATTTTGTCAGAAAGACTTTTTACACTAACTAAACTCAAAATCTGCTTCTGCTTTTCCTTACCAACAGGTGCTACTGGGGTTTCCATGGTCACTACAGTCGGGAGGCAGAGCATCTGTTCCAGGCACTAGAGTCTGCCTATCAGAAGGCCCTCCAGTCCCACCTGAAGAGCTCTGACAGCATCGTGTCTCTGCCCCAGTCTGACCGATCGTCGTCGTCTTCCCAAGAGAGTCTCAAGTAAGAAGTGGGGCGTTTTTTCCTTCGCACCTGCTCCCTCTGTCCCATCTTCACTCTCCTGCTTCAGTTGGCCCTGAGCTTCCACCTCCTGCTCTGTGCCAACTGTTTTCTGTCGTCACATTTATAGATTCCTTATGGAGCTTATTTTCTTATAACCTCATATTCCATCCACCAGGAATGCAGGTGTTTCGGTTGTGTGTGTGTGTGTGTGTCTGTGTGGTGATTATGGGATGAGCTCATCTTTTTTCTTTTGACAAGAAGGTTTTTTTAATCTGATTCTAATCATGATTTCATAACCAGCCAAAATGTTGAGCAGAGCTTGAACAGAGGCCAGACACATAGCACCGAGCTGCCATGAAATCAAATTAAGTTGCCTCATTCAGTTTTCCCCATTTTCTGATTACTTTGATATCATATAAAAACGGTACATTTAGACTGAAGTTTCAACATCAACTTTAGACTTGTATCGCCAATAATTTTGGTGAAAAATTAGGTGAGTTTATAAATTTAAGTTTTATATCAAAATATGCTTTGCACATTACAGTAAAACGTAGCGTCTAAAGCAAACTAAAATGAATAAGAAATAAAAACAAAACATATTGATACAAGTGTATGGTTGTTGTTTTTTTTACAATGAGCAATTTGTTTCTGTAGAGAAACAAATCGCTCATTTGCCATTTATCATTTTTGTATTGATGTGCTGTGCAATACCACAACGGAGTTTAAGTTCCACATTGGGGAAAAAAATAAAAGTGAGACTAAAGTCGTAATTTTTACGAAAATAAAGGCGTAATATTATGAGTCGTATTTTATTAAAAAAACAGCAAACCAGGACACAGACGTGAGCCTTGGCAACAGCTTTCTCTGGTGTGGTGCCACACTGACAACAGGAACAGTAATGTCATGTTATCAACTGTTGCTCATTGACCTAAACTGAAGTTCAGCTTCACAAATTTTCTCCGCGTTCCTCATTTTAAAGCATTGGACTGCTTTTCTGACATTTCTCCACTAAAATAACACAGAGACCAAATTTAAGACTTTATTCTCCTAATATTTTGACTTTATTCTCAAAATATTTTTCATTTATTTTCAAAATATTTTTCATTTATTCTCGTAAAATTACGACTTTATCCTCATAATATTACGATTTTATTCTCAAAACATTTTTACTTGATTCTCTAATATTACGACTTTATTTTCAAAATATTTTAACTTTATTCTCATAATATTAGGACTTTATACTCATAATACTAGGACTTTATTTTCATAATATTAGGACTTTATTTACATAATGTTAACACTTTATTCGCAAAATATTTTTGACTTTATTCTCATAATATTACAAATTCATTCTCATAATATTACAAATTCATTCTCATAATATTACAAATTCATTCTCATAATATTACAAATTTATTCTTTCATTTTCTCTCTCAAAGTCTTGCCCTAATTCTTTGTCGTACAATATCCAAAGTTTATATGTAAATAAACCATATTAATTGTTCTAGTTCATGTATACAATACCTGTGGATTGGCCCTAATTCTTTGTCGTAAAATACCCTGTATCCAAAGTTTCTATATAAATAAACCATATTAATTGTTCTAGTTCATGTATACAGTACCTGCCGATTGTTTTCAGTTTTCAGTCTAAAAAGTGTCTCGCTCTTCTACTTTTTTCCCCACAGCCGACCTTTGTCTGTGAAGAGTGTCATTGGAGGGAGCATAACAAGGAGTGAGTCATTTTCATTTGTCAGTTTCTGTTCTTTCGCTTTGTGTTGGTTTTTCTCCAGAACTACAAATATGTAAAGTTAGGAGAGAGGATGCAGTTAATAATAATAATAATGATATATTGGATTTATAAAGCACTTTTCAAGTACCGAAAGCGCTCATACAAAACCTGACAAAACAAGAAAAAACAAACAGAAAAGAAGAAAGTGTAATCGGGGAGGGTGGGGGGGGGCTAGGGATATGCAGAGGAGAAGAGGTGGGTTTTAAGACGTGACTGAAAGGTTGTGAGGGAGTCGGAGTCAAGGATCTCTTGGGAGAGGGAGTTCCACAGCTCCCTGTGCCCCTCCAGGGCTGCTCCAAGGCACCTCCAAAGCTGCGGAGGTTGGTATTGGGGGTGGAGAGGAGACCGGCAGAGGTGGATCTGAGGGACCGTGTGGGTTGGTATGGGGAGAGGAGATCAGTGAGGACTGGGGTGATGTGGTGCCAGGATTTGGTGTGGGTGATGAGACGGGCGGCTGCGTTCTGGACCAGTTGGAGTCTTTTGATGGAGCTGAGGCTGATGCCAAAGAGGAATGAGTTGCAATAATCTAAACGGGAGGAGATGAAGGTGTGGATGAGTCGTTTGGCGGCGGGGTGTGTGAGTGAGGGTCTGATCTTGGCGATGTTACAGAGGTGAAAGAAGGAGGTTTTGACTATGTGGCCGATATGGGGTTCGAGGGAGAGGGTGGAGTCGAAAATTACGCCAAGGTTGCGGGCCTGGGGAGATGGGGAGACAGTGGTGCTGTCGATGGTGAGTGTGGGGTTTTTGATTTTGCTGAGTGTGGATTTGGAGCCGATGAAGAGGAATTCTGTTTTGTCGCTGTTGAGTTTCAGGAAGTTGTGTTGCATCCAGTTCAGAATATCCAGGTGCGTGCAAATGTCATCCGGTGTGCTAATAAAGTCCTCTATAGCACTTATCTATAGCTTAATATTGTTAGGCTTTGTTGAGATGTTCACAATAGCAGAGAGATGGATATCTACAGTATTTTAACTAAAAATGAAAACATAAGTAAATCCTAGAATGTGGCATCAAAAAGCTATATACAGCACGTAATATATACTCCTGTACAGCTGCTTATCCACGCAACGATCTTATTAGGTAATCGTTGTGCAGCAGTGCAGAGCAAGTGCGGGACACTGATCCACATGTTCGCTGGTCGAGCAGCTGCGGTGTGAGATATGGCTGTAAAAAAATTAAATTGTGCACAAGAGAATTCAAGACACCAATGACTTGATAGCAACTTGGTATCTTGTAGAATCCATGCCACGAAGAACTGAGGCTGTTATGAGAGCAAAGGAGAGGCCCTACCCAGTATTAGTGTGGTGTTCCTAATAAAGTGCTCAGAGAGCGTAAATTATAATATTTTTGGGGTAATTATATATTATATTTGGGACTGATCAGACGGCTCACTGGTGGAACTGCATGATGGATAAGAATCTAAACATCTGAGATGTTTAAAACTTTTGCCCACTGGCTTTTGCTGTTGTTCTTGATTTATTATCTAATGGCAGTGAGCACAGAAGTTGTATCCTGCACTTGGGTGGAAGTGTGAAGTAAAAAGTGAAGCAGCAGACATAAGTATTAAGATAAACTGCCCAAGCTGACTATTTGCTTTTCACATCTGCCATTACAGGTAAGCTGGTGAGCACCAGGGTACCTACTACGCCGGGCTCCCTCCAGCGCTCACGTAGCGACATCGACGTAAACGCAGCCTCAAGTGCGAAGTCGCGCCTCTCCACCGTCCCTGCTTCCTCCTCGCCATTCAGCTCGGCGGCTGCCCTTCCCCCGGGGTCCTACGCCTCACTAGGTAACCCACCACGCATCTCCCTCTGAGCATCTAAAATCAGAAAAAAAACTGACCTCAGTTTGGCAACTTCATTATTGAACTCATGAACACAGAATTGTAAATATAAACACAGCGGCACAATGTTCAGAGAATCAGTATACTCCGTGTATCTGGAGGACAGTACTAGTAGAAGCTGGAAGCAAGGATGTAAGGTTAGGTTAAAAAAAACAACCCTGTGATTTAATGAATCAACAGTGTTACAGATCAGATTCATTAGTTTTTTTTGTGTTACTATCCTTAACTTCCACAAGAAAAGACAGAAACCCTGATAATACACACACCAGGGCTGTATATTAGAGGTGTTCCCAAACATTTCATCCCCTGATAACCAAAGTAATGATAACCATGTAGATTAATATGTTAATCTACATGGTTTTATTAATAACTAAACCGCAATTTCCTTTAAATCCTTTGTAACTATTTCAGCATAAAAATATATGCCATTTGTAATTGTTTTTCAATTTTTTTCAATTATGAAACGTACCCCCTCCCCCTCATGGGGTCCCGACCGCTGGTTTGGGAACCACTGATCTACAGTACTTTAGCAGATCTTGGCTCACAAACTCCCTTCTCAGTGGTCTGCTGCTTCGGTGATTACTCCTCAAAGTCGTCCATTATCCTGAAGTATTGCAACACTTTTGCTGGTGGTCGCTGGCTTTTAAGAACCTGACAGGGATTATTAATGACTATGGCCGTCATTACACTGCTCTGTCGGCAGGAACTGTTTGAATCCTGTGCTGACAAACTGATGTGATGAGGCTGAGGGACCCCGATACTTTCTGAGGATGTTTTCACTTTCGTTTAAGCTAATGAGGGGATGTTTAAGTCATTCCCGCCGATGCATATGCAATTTACTACAATCTTTTTCCTATGCCAGAAACTCCCTCCCTTCATCTCCTTCAATGAGTCCCCATGGTTTTATAATGGCCGTTACTAATGATGAGGTGGCCCCTTGCTCACCCACTCACTCCTGCTCCTGCTTTCGATTGCTACTAATGTTCTTCCTCTATTACCTCCTCTTCTTCAAATCGCTGCTGCACCGTCCATTCTTAAAATCCCCAACAGATGGCACTCCCGGTAAAAGCGATGGTAAGACTCGTATGAGTGTGTCTCTTTGTCGGCTGTCACGGGCTACATAACCACATCTGTTTCTCTTCATCCGTGCCCTCTTCTCTTCTCTTTCCCCCCCTCTACCACCACCACCCACCTAAGTGGTCGTCAGTTATCTGGACCTCTGCATGGACTGTCTGCATGGATTTTATCCTCCTAACTGTTACCCCGATAAACATGTCCATCAGTTGTGTTGTGTCTGACATTACTGCGTTATCCTGGAGGGCTTCTCTCCACAGGGATGTTTTTAGTTGACAGAGGAGGCTGTTTTCATCGTCCTCATGCTTCCCAGAACCTGATGTGCCATTGTTATTAACAGTGCACTGGGAGGTTTCACACACTGAACAAGTGCCATGTTAAACATCTAACTAGGGGTGGGCGATCTGACGATCTTGTATCGGAATCGAAAACCTAATTTGCCATACTGAGTATTCGGAAAGCTCGACGGGTTTCTGCAGAGACTGTAATAACTCTGAAAGTGAAAGTCCACTGGACTTCTGCCAGTCCAAGTCAAAGATCGTATGTGTTATTTTTTTAAATACATTTTCTTGTTATTTGTCTGTTTTTCTGAAATAAGATGCTCACTCTTTACTTCACTTGTTTTTGTTTTTGTCATGATTCTATACGGAAAGGTCGTCGTACGATCTTTTGGGCAGATCGCCCTCCCTACATCTAACCACTGTCTACTGTCCTTGTTATGTGGCATATCCTCAGGGTTGCCGAGTCTGGTCCATTCTAGTTTCTATGATGCGGAACTGGAATTAAGTGCGAATCACACAATTGGTTTGGTCAATATTTGCTATGGTTTCATATGACTGATCCTTTTTATAGAGAAGAATTTAGTAGCAAGCTTGTCCACTGTTTAAATGGAAGGGGAAAAAACGATGGAAACTTAAGCAGGATATGATAAACTGTCTAGGAGATCATTCTGTAATCTCAGAGTAACTTTCCCTCCACCTCAACGAGAATGTCATTTGTAGTTTTCAATGTAAATCTTGTTATCACAGGCACTATTCTTGGCATGTTGTGCAACAAGTTACTCTAGGTGTGATGGATTTATTCCCCAACTTATCAAAGAATTTTCTCTCAAGTGGACTCGCTGATAGCGGTGGCTTTCCTTTTGATCACAGCTCACATTTTATAATGGGATAATAGAGCATGCGCATGTGTGTGTGCGCTATGCTGAACCAAAATGAATGTCTCTCAGTACACAAGGCTTTCCATGATATTAAATGTGACATATTATGCAAAAAAGTTGGACTCTTTTGGCGGGTAACCCCGCCTGCAATCTGAGAATCTCCACTTTTCTGGTGAAGGGGCATGACATTTCTTCAACATTTTGAAATCGGTTGCCCAATCACAACAGACTGGGCCAGCTGTCCAATCAGCGCAGACTGGGGTTCATCGGGAGGTGGAGCTTAAAGAAATCCAGGTTTTTTAGAAAGAGGGTGGAAAGAGGACCTGCAGGAATGGGCAGTGTGAGAACACTGATGCCTTTTCTGAACATCAAAGCATGTAAACCTTTTCAAGTGGTGACCCAAATTAAAAGTATGAACCTGAATATGAGCATTATATGTCACCTTTAAAAGGATGGTTTGAGTGTAAAAACATTCAGAAGATAGAGGCTAGAATTATTGTTATTTTTTTGATATGATATGTGTGGTTACACTGATGAGCTCAGGCATTGTATTGTTTACACTCGACTAAACAACTAGGTCCGATTCAGGAAGGCTGACAAGTTCTTAATAGCTAAATGTATTGAAGAATGTTTCCTTCTCATTGTAAAGAGTGTGTAACGTGACAGATTGTCTTACATTTGCAGCTTCTTTTCCTTACATAGGACGTCTTTGTCTTTCTCAACTCCTGGGTCAAAAAGTATTTGCCAATATTTGTCATGGTTTATTTAAGCAAATGAAGGCACATTAGTGGGATAAGTACATAGAAGCTTCTGTGCTCACAGGCAAACCCCAACCCAAATCTTGGACTCTGGTTGCAGGTTCATATGAACACTGAGAATTATTCACAAACACCTAATTGACCCATGTTCGTCTGTTTTCCCCCCTTTGTGTTTTCAGAGGGGCTCTGTCCCCTTGTCCAGGTCTTCTTCATTCTGTCTCCCAGACTTTTTCTTCTACAGTATCTCTGTCCAGGGTTGGGGGTGAATGAATATTGATAAGTCCCTCAGATTCATTCAGCTTATTCCTTACTTCCTCTCTTCCCTCCATTCTCTCACTCCTTCCCTCTTCAACCAGGTCGTGTACGCACCAGGAGGCAAAGCTCCGGCAGCGTGGGTGGAGCCGGTACTACGGTGGTGGACAGCAGGGGGCGTAGCCGAGCCAAAGTAGTCTCTCAGTCCCAGCGTACGTATACACACGTTCTCATCTCAGAATCTCTGTAGTCACACTCGCACATTCAACATTTCATAGTTAAGAGTGTGCATACTGCATAGCAATCTGTTACCCCCTAGTTTAGATATGCTTTTTGTCTGCGTTGGCAGTGAGGTAATGTTAAACGTCTCAGTGTTTCTTGTATGTGTGTGTGTGTAATGTTACTTATGCAGTGCAGCACCCTGAAAAAAATTCAAGTAACTCACAAATTTTGTGTATTTGTGTGCCTCCATGCATGCGTGTGCTTTATGTGTGTTTTTGGTTTCTCTATACATATTCTTGAGATGCGTGAGTGGTCACACTCCGCATCTGACACGTTCACAACCGTCCAGAGGGCATGCTGGGTATAATTCAATAACCATGACCCTCCTCTGTCTCATTTTGACCGTTCTCAATCTCCACCCTGTCCTGCCTTATTGCTTCCATCACCCAGGATCCAGATCAGCCAATCCCATCAGTGGTAAGGCCTCAGCTTCATCCTGTCACGAGCCAGATGCCTCATCCCTAAGCACCGTTTCCCCCCCCTAGCACAGAGAGTTCAGCATGTTGTCCCATCATTTTCATATTATCAGCATGCTCCACTTGGTACATTCACATTTTGGTTTTTTTGATTATTATCCCCCCCACAGTTTGGGATGTGGTTTCGAGTTGGAAATGTCTGCCGTCAAGCCATTTTGTTGTCTTTATATATGTTCCTTCTGGTGATTGGTGCCATGATAAATGTCTCCCCCCACAGCACATTTAGGTAGTTCCAGCCCCTCATAGTATGTGTGTGTGTGTGTGTCTAGACTGTAACGTCTGTGTTTGGTCATTGTTCAAAGACTCTAATTTAATTTTCTAGTTCTGTTTGCCTCCCACTTCTGTATTGTCACAAAAAAATATTCACCTTCAGATATAATGTAACGTAGGTTAACAATTAATTAAAGTTGAAGAAAACATTATCTATATATGTCACATTGCCTTGTATGTCTCTATAGCATTTGCTCTGTCGGCACAGGCCATGTGAAGTTTGACTGAATAGACCAGGCATGATGTTAAAAGGTCGTACCGCTCCTCTAACCTTATACGAGTCACTCGATGATACGTTTCTCTTTTTCTGCTTGTCTTCTCTTTTTTCCGACAGCCGGCAGTCGCTCCAGCTCCCCGGGCAAGCTACTCGGCCACAGCAGTTATGGTAGGATTCCTCGAGCCCCGGCGCCGGCCTCCAGCACGCCAGCTGACAAGCGCAGCAGGATCCCCCGCAGCCAGGGCTGCAGCCGAGAGACGAGTCCCAGCCGAATGGGTCTGGGTAAGGCCGGGCCTCAGCCACACACACAGCTCCTGAAAGTCACTCTTTTTGTCTTTTTGTTTTTGTGAAGCTGCAGGGGTTCCGCAGGTCTACTGGTGGTGTACTATAAGTCTGGAACTATGAATTACTATGACTTACAAGAGCTAAGGAAGAATGGTGTCAGTCCCAACGTTTTCCCGTTTGTTGTTTTAAACCCTACTTCTTGGATCTCAGCTTAAATACAGCACCATGAACACGTGTACACGAGTCAAGTGATCGAAGATGACAGAGGATTGTGTGGAAAACAAGTGAAACTTGACTTCCCTTATCTTAGCTCACAGATAAAGAAAGAAAGACGCACACTTCTCTTTTGGCCTTTGAAACGAAAGCTGCGCTAACATACGGTTTCCTGTGCTCGGACGATAAGCAGGCGCTCTTATTGTCAACTACACAGCGGGCTTGGTATTTTTAGTTTTCACACAGACAGTTTAACTGACAGACAACAGTGTCTGTATTTGAGATTACGATGAGGACTACATATAATTCTTGTTTAAGCTAATCATTCCTCACAGATGTGTTGTTTGATTCCGTTGGTTAAGAGTATGGGTATTAGAATACATCTTTGCCCAATGTAAAAAAATAAAGAAATTAGAGACATAGTGAAATTCTCGTAATCAGAAATAGGTTTAAATTGAGTTGTGGGCTATCCTTGAATATGTAGCTCTGTAGACGTCAGCACTGGCGTAGAAACTAGTCAAACCTTTTCCTATTGGTCTGCTTCAACATCCATTCCCTCGTCTGTCGGCGTCGGGTTGATGATCTTCCCTTATAGACCGACTGCCTCTTGTTCCTATTTGAAGTCCCGAAGAAGAGTTTCAATAAATGGAAAGGCTGAATGTTTCTGAGAAATATTTTGTAAAGCAAAAACAAAAAGGCTAAATCATTTTTAATAGGTTTGCTTGATAAAGAGAAGGTACTGTTCATGTTTGTTTGTTACTCTTTATAACAACTTAATTCCTTTTGCCTCATAAAGTAAATCCCTTTTTATTCACCTAATCTTTGTGTCGTGTGAGAAGCTCGAGTTGTTCTCAGGAGTGTCCTGACGGTCTAACCCTTACTTAGCAGAATGCTTCTCCAACAACTCACACCAGCACTGTGCACAGCCACCGCCTGCTCTGTTGTACTGTTCCTCCTTTTTCCTTCTTCTTCTTCCCACTTCATTATCTCAATGTCCTTCATCTTTCTGAGTCTCTGGATATATTTTAGCCCCGTTATTGGCAGTGTCCTGGAATGTGACCGTCAATCCACTGGTGTCACTTGGTAAACTGATTGACTGTACAACCCTTCAAACAGCTACCGGCAGGGCTGCCAATCAAATCGTTTTTTATTGTCTCTTAAACTAATGGGCAATTTGTGATAACGTTTTCTAAGAAAAGTTATTTGTTTAAAGCAACAGTGTGTAATATGTAGAAGAACTTATTCACAGAAATTGAATTTATTGTCCATAACTACTATGTGTTCACATATGTATAATCACCTGCAACAAAGAACCGATGTCAACTTTGAATGAGTTAAATATAGTTACATGAGGTAGACCCGACCTCCGTGTGAGTCTCCATGTTTGCTACGTCGTGTTGAATATGGTTGTTGCACAAAACGCTCCAGAATACATCGCATTCGGGTTGAATTTTCAGTTGCAAACCGCAACCAAATGAGCAACCGACAGGGGACACTTTATGATGGTTTCCTGCAGCGCTGGAAATTCAACGCGAATGTGAAGTATTCTGGACCGTTTTCTGCAACCCGTATTTAATGCTGCTTTCCATTCTACCTCGGAAGTCGGGGTGATGATTTTTTTTTCCACCTCATGTAACTATATTTAACTCATTCAGAGTTGACAAAAAATATCTTTGTTGCAGGTGATTATGCATATATGAACACATAGATATGGACAATATATTAAATTCCTATGAATATGTTCTTCTAAATATTACACACTGTAGCTTTAAGGAAATAAACAATTTTAATATTAACTACCATATAGTCTTTTCTCTTTACACCAACCGCCATTTTAGCCCCATCATTGACAGGGCTTTTAGAACTGTAAAGTCGCTGTTTTCTGTCGATTCACCCCAAACCTTTCATATCAAAGGTTGTAATGAACATTGCATCATCATCTTGGAAGGCTCTTTACCTTGAGTCTTCTTCTCTCACAACCTCTAGCCCTGTTCTTTTTCCTCACCCCTGACTCTCACCATGATGTTTCCTTATGAATGCACACTGACATCCCCACCTAACTTGTTGCCCCGACAGCCAGCCTGTGTGGTAAAGCTCTTCTTCCTGCTGCTCTTCCCTACCGCACGCTAGCCCGGAGCCGCATTCCCCGCCCCAGCATGAGTCAAGGTTGCAGTCGCGACACCAGTCGCGAGAGCAGCCGCGACACCAGCCCTGCTCGGGGCTTCGCTCCGCTGGGTGAGTACCGCTGAGCGAGTGGCTGTCCTGGACGTACAGGTCTGGCCCAGAGATTCCCAACCAGACCATCTTTAGCAGACGCTAACACGAGCCTCCCGCCTCTTCTACTGTCTGTTGTTGGTGTTCCTCTGCCTGTGTCTCTCTGTGCATGAACTAACTGTGTCTGTGTGGTTGAGGGAAGATTACTGTTGTAGGCCTATGTGGTTCATACAACAATTTTCCTCTCTGAATCCTGTTTTTTTCTAAAATGGCATAAATAACAATGCAACATCAAGTACCGAATTCACCTTCCCTATTAAAGACAATTTTAAGTGGGTTCATGTTTTTTGTTTTTGCTGAACGGGCCTGTGTACATAGGTTGTGATTTTAAGTAAAAGTGGCATCGTTAAGGATTGGGGAATATGCAGAAGGAAGACAAACAGCAAGCTCTCTCTGTAGTCAGCGTTCATAGCCAATGTGCAGTACAGTTAGCTGCTACTGTAATTCTTTTGACATCCTGACAAGTGATGTCATGACTGCGCTCAGCTTCATCATCAAGGCAACTATAAGACAGGAATGAAGTATGTGACTACTCAGCATGCTAGTGCCAAACCTAAGACCTGTGGATGCTGTTAATGGCTTTTTCTTGCTGCTTTCGGTGTTTCAGTACACAATTAGTCTAATTGAAAGAGGTCTTGGCAGCCTTTTTTTATTCTTCAGACCTAATGTAATGCTCTTATTTGTTATTTTTATAGTTACTGTAACCTCAGTTGAGTCAGAGTGATGCAGTTTGTGTGTGTGTGTGTGTGTGTGTGTATAAATTGCACCCTCCTTATTTTTAGATTTCTTATTTACTATGAAATGCGGGTACAGGTCAATTACAATGATGATTTCAATAATTAACCATCCAAGTACATCCAAATGTAATTCATCGAGATCATATTGATTTAGATCAATCTGATGGTGTGATGAGGTTTATTATTCATCTCCCTTTCATTTTAATGTCATGTGAGAAATGCACTGTAATTCAAAAGTATCAACCAAGACCGTAGCGTCGTACATAGATTAGAACAAAAACATTAAAAGCAGAAGGACAATGATGTGTGATGGTCAGCGCAGTGTGTGTGTGTGCGTGTCACTAATCCTCTGGTCCGGATGTCGCCCACCTATCCTGTCCCTTGCAGCCTCCCGACGTCACTCCCGTTCAACCAGTGCTCTTTCCACAGCCGACCCCCACGGCCAGTCAGGTGACCTGCATGATCCGACCTCCCGGTCCCTCTGGGTTCCCCACGAAATTATAATTTTTTCAATAATGCCCACTCTACCAGCATGTCTCTGTAGGCCCCACCATCATTCATTTACTTTATTTTCTCTCCATTCGTAATATTTGACAGCATTTTATTCCGATTTTGAGGGCAAACAGGAAAAGTAAGAACAGAGAAGATGCTTTTGTCCAGCATGTCAATGGACGCATTGTGTTTTCATCTGCTTGTCCCTTCATCACCACCTTATTATATTTTCACCGACTTTTACATACCTTTTGCATATTAGCTGTGATTTCTTTGGAATATCATCATCGACAGAATATCATCATTGACATGCCGACTCAGTTTAGTTTCATTTGTCGCCACTTTGGATGTCTTTTGATTTTGTGGTCATGTCTCGTTCGGCACCTGGCGGTTTGTTTGCAGTTGAAGCAGTTTATTATTTTTTTGCCCAGGAGGAGCCTTTTGTGTTATGTTTATGTTTTGTATCTGCTGCCATCTCGTTCTGATCCTTTGAACTTCGTGAATTGTGCCTCTGTTTCTTTCATTTTTTAACATACAATCTCATATTTGTGTTATTTCCTATTCGGTGAATTGTTGGTGGTATCTCCCGGGGGATGTATGTCTGTGCTTTTCTCCAGTGGCCTGGTCATCCTGTACTTTGTTCATTTCTCTTTTGTAACATGTTAGTTTTCATTTTCCTTTTAATGGTTGGATAATTGAGAACATTCCCCTCTTCATTTACAGTATAGTGCTTTATATTCAAATGTGTGCCACAGAAAAAGTCACGTTGCCTATAAGCTGTGTAACAAAAGCAACGTTTTGCTTTTGTCTGTTCGGGTAAGTTTACAGTGACTACTTAACTTAAAAACCGCTAAGCTTCACTCATCATCTTTCTTTCTTCCTTTACCCTTTTTCTTTTCCCGCTGCCTGTCCAGACCGTTATGGTTTGATTCATCAGGCCAGAATCTCGGCGTCAGTCAATGCCATGAGGGTCCTTAACACTGGCACCGAGGTGGAGGCAGCAGTCGCTGATGCTCTGGTAAGTTGTTGTGGGAAGTCTGAGTTAAGGTTTGACATTTGTTCAGGATAATGTTTTTACAGCAAGCACGAGGCAAGATTTTCATGTAAACATTGGGAAAATGGAAATGCAAAGGTAGACCACAATTTTATGGTTTGCTAACTGTGTTCTGATGCAGCGCTGTGGGTGTGAGAATTAAATTCCTAGCTTGGACCCCTATATTAACGTGTGGTGCAATGACTGCTCGAACACATATACGCTGGTCTCAATGCCGATTTGCGATTCTCATTTTGAAACATCAGATTCCAGAATCAGTTGCTAAAAGACAATGAGACATACAGAGTCATCTCACCAGAGTTTATACTTTTGTCCCTACTCACTTGTATCAGAATCAGGAGATTCCCAGTGAACTTTCACAGACTTTAACCCCGTAATGGAAAATGAATTCACGCAACCCATTCTAGTTTTATAAAGCTACAGTCTTGGATCTTTGATTTCTGGAGTTTATCGTTGTTCACAAATACTGTTTGCAGGGTAACAGGCCATTTGAACAGAATGTGGAACAGTTTATCTGAACCGTAAACTCAACACTAATGAAATGTTAAAAGTATAGGTCCTCTTTTGCATACTGTACCCTGAAGAACTGTACTTGGTCTTTGTTACTCCTTTAAAACCTCCCTCTCTCCTCTTTCCCTCCTGGTTGTCTTTTACCATTTCAGCTGTTAGGAGACTCCAGGAATAAGGTAGATGGTCCTTTTACATACTGTTTGTACTATCCATGCCACCATGCACTAATCAAGCTCAAATGATTATGCAGCTTGGCTCATGACACCCCCACCGCATCCCTTTTTATGTATCTATTTGTTTGTTCATTTATTTTTGAGTTCAGCTTCACCCTGAATGTTGATGTCCATCACATCTCAGATGTGTGCATCTATGGAACAAAAGCGAATACTTATCTTTTTTCCACATTGTAATATTAATGTTTTGATCCTCATTATGTAGGTTCATTATTCATGTGTATTTTAAGTCGAACAGATGATGCTGTACACTTTGAAGCGTCTCCCTCTGCACTGTATTTTTAGTTGTGCCTTTTGCTTACCCTTGGCACTGTAAATTGGCATTTCATAAACTAATTAAATGTTAAAGTGAAAAGTAACATCCACAACAGTATAGAAAACTGCATGGCTTTCTGATGACCTGGTTTGATTCCCACCTCATGGCTGAGTTTATTTCCCTAAGCACTTTACTTGTGGAGCTTAGTTAACATTTAGGCATCCTACATCTTACATGCAACCTTCTCCTGTAGAGGAAGCCCCTGAGGCGGAGGTACGAATCGCCGGGCATGTACTCTGACGACGATGCCAACAGCGATGCGTCTAGCGCCTGCTCCGAGCGTTCGTACAGCTCACGGAACGGAGGCATACCGCATTACCTGCGCCAGACAGAGGACGTCGCCGAGGTCCTCAACCACTGCGCCAGCTCAAACTGGTCAGAGAGGAAGGAGGGCCTGCTGGGCCTGCAGAACCTCCTCAAGAGCCAAAGGATACTGAGGTGAGATGGAGCTCATGAGGCCCAGGTGACAAAAAGAAAGCCCGAGAGGAAAATTGAACTGCCAGAATGGAACAATGTGACCTCTGGTAGTCTGTGGCAGTATAACAGTAGAAATGTGTGTCGTCTGCTCAACAGTGAAATTGATGATTGTGACGTAATATCTCTGGACAGTAGAAAATACAGTAAAATCGTCACAGGTGTTGTTATAATCACCCCACCTCCCCACAAAACGATCCAGTTCCAATTTGGCTTTTGTTGCAAGTCTAAACCACGTGACTCTGTTGCACTGACATGAGCATGAAAATATTCTAACAGTTCCCATTGATACTCCATATCTTCCCTGAACAATTCTGTGTGGCTCCTGTAAAGTGTCTCTCACTGAACTGCTGTGAGGTATTTTACATTACCTGAGCTTTAATAGAATTTTGAAAGCCTAAATGGCAGATAGCAACTGCCTGATCTCGCAAATATATAAACCTCAAGGTCTGCATTTGGAGGAGTAGTGGTAGGTGTTCAATGACATGATTTATTTATTTTAACCTGTGGTCATCAGAGGCATATTAATCATTTTGTCTGCTTCTTTTTGTTCAATGCAGCCGAGTTGAGCTGAAGAGACTGTGTGAGATCTTCACAAGGATGTTTGCAGATCCACACAGCAAGGTATGGAAAATACATTTTACCAACTGAAGAAATGACTAAATGCCAAAAAGGCAATACCTGTTGGATCTTGTGTACGGAACACTTCTGTGAGTAATCTGATACTAATGGATTGTTTTCTGTTGCATGGTCTGCCTTGCTGTGGATTTAACAGAGAGTAAGTGTGCTGTTCAGTTCATATTGCCACACACACACACAAGCCTAAAATAAAAATGAGCATTTGATCCAATTTTCTTGCACGCACATGTTCTCAGGTGTTCAGCATGTTCCTGGAGACTCTGGTGGACTTCATCACAGTACACAGAGAGGACCTGCAAGACTGGCTCTTTGTCCTGCTCACTCAGCTGTTGAAGAAAATGGGGGCGGACTTGCTTGGTTCTGTTCAGGCCAAAGTCCAGAAGGCCCTGGATGTCACAAGGTCTGAAACAAAGCTAAGATAACTGGACACAGTTTACACTGTGGGAGATAAGTTGGTCCAGTCTGCAAATAAAGATAGACACATGATAACTCCTCAAAAGTGAAGCCAAATCATCTTGATCTGCTGGCTGACTGCAGTAATGCTCATAAACACTGCCTCCTCCATGTTAATAGATGAGACAGGGGCCATACTAAAAAATATCTAAAAAGTCGAGTTGTTACCTCGTCTGCACAATCTGGCTCCAAATTACGTCAAAAGCACAAGATGGCAGGACCATATCCAGGATAGTTTTAGCTTCATTTTTGTACAAGGGGAGGAAGTGGCGACATTTCGGCCATCTTTATATACAGTATATGTCTTGGATACAACCTCATTAACTCCTGCTGCTGTTGCAGTAAACAACACACTGTGATATCAATGAAAAATTTAACATCTCTTTTCTTTGTGCTTGTCAGGGAGTCTTTCCCGTTCGACCAACAGTTCAACATTCTGATGAGATTCATCGTCGATCAGACTCAGACACCAAACCTCAAGGTGAAGTCAAATGAGAAACACAGATTCTTT
Organism: Scophthalmus maximus; assembly: GCF_022379125.1. Taxonomy (NCBI): domain Eukaryota; kingdom Metazoa; phylum Chordata; class Actinopteri; order Pleuronectiformes; family Scophthalmidae; genus Scophthalmus; species Scophthalmus maximus. Next base: position 21,500,346 of record NC_061528.1, on the reverse strand, counting down.
GTGGAGGCAAGCTGACAATGACTGGTCAGTGTGATTAATGCAGTTGTAGTAGAATGTGACCGAATGCCTCTTGACTCTGCAGGTAAAGGTAGCCATTTTGAAGTACATCGAGTCCCTGGCACGACAGATGGACCCGACGGACTTTGTCAACTCCAGCGAGACACGCCTAGCAGTGTCTCGCATCATCACCTGGACCACTGAACCCAAAAGCTCTGATGTCAGGAAGGTAGGCCAGCTCTCTGCGTTAAATCTGATCGGGGATCAACTCTCAGGGTGACTCACACTCCGTTTGGTTCAGTCCACTTCTTTTTGGCACTGATAATAGAAATCTTCAACATGAATTCTCCTCTAGAATAGTTCTATTTCTAGAGGAAGTCACTATTTCGATTTGATTTCACTTAGGATGAATATTTTAAATAGGTGTTTTTAACTTTGGTCTGTGGTGGGTTTTTCTTTTCTTAGAAACATTTATAAACTTTGCTAATAGGCACTCTTCACCTTGTGTCAATGGCTCATTGTCCAAATGTATGATGCTTGTCATATGTTCTCCCCGTGTCACCCACTGTTTGTTTTCCCATTTGCCGTTTTTCAAAGTAAAATCCTCACTTAGCTTCCGATCGACGTCTGACTCCCAGGAGGCTGAAAACAATCTGCAAGGATAGAATATTTTGTGCAATCCTCAGTTTAATCATTTTCCTTGATTACAAATATCTGGGAAGAGTGACCCACACACTGTGATGGACTGTGCCAAATTGTTCTAAAAGATTGGTACGTTATTGCCACATGTCATGTGGAGGACCTGTCATGCTGTAATGCCCATTCTTGCCTTGCCACTGTGCCCCAGACCCTTCATAGCTGGTTGAGTGAGGAGCTAACTGGCAGGTCCAGTACTGCAGCCTTACTCTCCACAGAGAGCAACCAGGAAGAGAGGTGTAAGCAGGTAGACCCCCGCTCCAGCAGCAAAAACACAACACGACAAGCACGCAATGCCATGCCTGCCCGGTGCATAACCACCAACCCTCAGGACTGTGAAAACTTTAGTGTGGCCTCTCTCACACACCTCTGCCATATACGCTCCAGCTGTTTTGCTGTAACCTCAAAGTCAGTTTGTGCCTTGCAGTTTGATCACTCACCAGATGAAGCTTGTAGTGCAACCAGATGTAAGTTACCAAATTACAGCAAAGGCTTGTTGCTTTGTTTAACTGAACCTTTAAGCCAATTTTGCTGCTAAACATTGACGGTAATGCTATTTTGCTACTACTGAGTGCCTAACACATTTTTGTCTGTTTGAATCCCCCTAACAACCTCTCGTTCACCTGCATACCTGCATGCTGTTAACATTTTATTCTTCACACAACATGTAAGTGTGACTCATTATTTTACTAGTTTTTAAGTCGTTTTGTACAGTACAGTGTGCTAGCTATAGCAAAAGTATAACTTGAGCTACACTTGCTTACATTACGTCACAGTAATCTGCGGGTGTCCAAAGTAACGCATAATAATTGAATTCAAACACCATCTACACAGATGAGAGATGTCAAGGTCCTGTTTACATGCAGTAGTTACACTATTCGATTTTGCTGAGTAATACCTTAGTCAAACCAGAATATGGACACCATGCACATACTACAGAATCCAGCAAAACTCGGTCTTTCAAGCAATGATGTCAGTGTCGACAACGATCAGCCATGATATGACCATTTGTCTAATATTGTGTAGGTCCCTGTTTTGTCACCAAAAACAGCAATGATCCGTCGAAGCAGGGGGTATGGTCAAATTGTCAAATTTGCTTAGGAAGTTTCCTAAATCTTGAAGTCACCTGGTATTATTTCATCGGTAGCCATGATAAGAGCTGTTATGATTCTCTAAATGCTTAGGAAAGGTGCTTCAATGCTTCCTTTCCTATGTCCTTAAGCATAGGGTACCCTGGACTTTTCCTATGTAAAAGGAAAGGAGAAATAGACGCCCCACAATTCATTGCGGCAGCAATATTTAATGTGACACGCTATGCACGAACGTAAACGATTAAATCCGAAGTAGACGAAGATGAAGAGAATGAATACTACCCACAAGCGATGCATGTCATCATTTAAGTTACCATTGGTTGCGCGTTTTTTGTAGTCCATCTTCAGAAATGAGTGGTTTCACGACGGCAGACGCACGTCAATAAAATCTGCCGTCGCATGATGATGTACTGTAATATAGTGAAAGTGGAGTCAGATTCTGTGAGCAGAGCTGTCGGCTTTCCTAAGTCCTGTGATTCATCCTTTACACCTTTCCTTGACCTTATGACGTTTTCCATTGAGGTCAAGGAATAGTAGATAGGAAAAGATGATAGGAAGGACAATCCCAATCCACCCAAGGATTCCACAAGATCTCTGAAGGTGTTCTGTGGTATCTGCCACCAAGACGTTGACAGCAGATCCTTTAAGTCTTGTAAGTTGCAAGGGGGCTCCTATGAACCGCACTCGTTTGTCCTGCACATTCCACTCGATTTGATTGAGATCTGGGGAAATTGGAGGCAACATCAACCCATCCCAGAACCATTTTTCCAGTGTGGCAGGGCGCATTATCCTCCTGAAAGAGGCCACCGCCATTAGGGAATACCGTTTCCATGAAGGGGTGTACTTGGCCTGCAACTATGTTTAGGTAGGTGGTATGTGTCAAAGTAACTTTCACATGAATGGTAGGAGCCAAGTTTTCCACAGCAGAACATTGCCAAAAGCATCACACTGCCTCCGCCTGCTTGCCATAGTGCATCCTGGTCCCATTGCTTCCCCAGGTATGCAAACGCGCATGATATAAAAGATAACTGATGTCTTTTACATCATGGTCCAGTTCTGATGCTCAGGTGCTCTGTGTAGGTGCTTTCAGCGGTTGTCAGCGGTCAGTACCCGCGGCTACACAGCCCCATACGGAATTGTGTGTTCTGTCACCTTTCTATCAGAACCAGCATTAACTTTTCCAGCAATTTGTGCTAAAGTACCTCTTCTGTGGGATTGGACAACACATCCTTCACTCCCCACGTTTATCAATGAGTCCTAGGCACCCATGTCCCTGGTTGTCCATCACTTTTGGTAGGTACTAACCACTGCAAACCCCTCTAGTAAGTACCTGCACCCAATGAGACCTGCAGTTTTACAGATGCTCTGACCCACTCGTCTAGCCATCACAATTTGTCAAAGTCGCTCAGATCCTTACAACTGCCCATTTTGCCCTCTTTCCAACACATCAACCTTGAGAAAAAAATATTCACTTGCTGCCTAATATCTCCCCCCTCCCTCTGACAGGCCATTGTAACGAGATAATCAATGTTGTTCCCTTCACCTGTCAGAAGTCATAATGTTATGGCTGAAAAGTCTGTTAAGGATAGATATCCACTAACCCATTCAGAAATCATTACAGACAGTTGATAATCTCAAGTCTTTCCCTCTTGAAGGGTTAACAGTAATCCAGGTGAATGTTTATCTGGACATCCACGTTTACAACAATCCAGAACTGCTAGTAGCTAAGGGAGTGCAACTTTTGTAAGGTCTCGTCCTGACTATGTAAATTGCCTTGAGATAATGTATGTCGTGATTTGGCGCTATACAAATAGGATTGAATTTATTTGATTTTTCATGGTGTACTCTCAACACAATATGTCACCTAAAGCATAGTGGGAACCCTGTTCACTATCTCAAAACATACTGTGGCAAAAAAGAATAAACCACAGGACAAGCCCAGCTGAGGGTAAGCCTCTACTGTATCACAAACAGGTGTATGTTAATCTTTGAATTTTAGTTTCTGTCTTAAAGCAGAATGATACTTGGTTGCTTCTGTGCCCCAGCTACAACAACAAACTACGACTTTCCACAGAGTTTATCTGTACTCACTTGCATGTAACAACATTGACATAGCAACAACGTACACCAGTGTACTTGGATAGGTGTGCAATGTTTCTTCAGTCTTCCCCTGAATGCATCTTTCAACTCTTACCCTTTTAACAAGTCTCTTTCTACAGGCTAATGCCTACGTTAGTCTACCGAGGAATGCACTGTGGAGCTGAGAAGTGGGTTTCCATGGTTCAGAATTGTTTTGGCCATTGTTAGTCGTTAATCATTGCAGGAGATTTGTCTTCCATTGGTTTGAAAGATGCTGACCATACGAAAAAATGTTATAGCAATTCATGATTCAGTCGTACTTTTTGTGATTTTTGTAATATTCTACATACATACACTACATTTCCTCTGACTCACTGTGGTAAAATTGCTGTTTGAAACACATGGTCAAGGCACCTCTGAAACCAAGGAAACCTTCTGAACTATCCGTTCTGTTGCGTCCTCCATCTTAACCTGTTGCGCTGCCCTGCCTCCAGGCCGCCCAGGTGGTGCTGATCTCCTTGTTTGAGCTCAACACCCCAGAGTTCACCATGCTGCTGGGAGCGCTGCCTAAGACCTTCCAGGACGGGGCCACCAAACTGCTCCACAACCACCTGAAGAACACCAGCAATACCAGCAGCAGTGTGGTAAGTGAAATGAAACACTTAGTGCCTGGCCCTTGTAAACCAGTAGACTCCTCATACAGCAGGTTGACACACTCCGACCTCATCATCATTTCCCTGCCTTCCAGGGGTCTCCGAGCAACACCACTGGACGTACGCCGTCACGCCACACCCCCAACAGAACCAGCCCTCTCACGTCTCCGACAAACTGCTCCCACGGAGGACTGTCTCCAAGGTAGCTTATTGCAGATCTTTTGCTAACTCAACAGCACCAACTAATGCATGGCTGTTGTAGTCACATGGATATTGCTGCTCTCATTTGGAGATGAACTAACACACAACCCAACAGGCGGGTTGGTAGAAGCCGGGTACTGAGTGAGTTGCTCAGGGATTATGACACATCTTGTATCCAAACGAATGTAAGTAAGAAAAAAAAGCCACATCACCTCTGTTTTCACTAATCAAATACAACTTACAAAACAGCCCTTACCCATGTGGTTTATTGAGGAAGTATTAACTACCTGAGACATCTGACAAGCAGATTTAATTGTTCAACTCATTGTAATGCTTAAAATTTATTTTAATACAGCTTGATTCTCTCCAACTGAGCAGCTCATTAAAATGTTTGTTTCATGTAAAGCTGAGTTTGTGGGATTCTGCACCTTTCCACTGCTCCCCTCTAAATTTACACTTTCCCTTTAACCTCTAAATCTCAGACTAGTTTCTTTTTGTCTTTTCTCTTTCCACACACTTGTTTTCCTCCTCCCCTCTCGTCTCTCGTCTCGTGGTCTCCTCGTGTTGTCGGCTCCCATCTTCCTCGCCCCACTTTCCCTCTTTCTGTTTTTCTCTCCTGTCTGTCCATCCTTCCCTCCCGGCCGCGCTGTGGCAACAGTCGGTTATGGGGTTGGGGTGTCGACGGACTGTCAAAGCACCCCCCCGCCCCCCCTCCTCCTCCTCCGCCTCACTCCACCCCTGCTGCCCCCTCCCTAAGGGTCCTGCGCAGAGCATATTCACCCAGGTAATGAGGTGGGCTGAGACACAGGAGGTTGTGCCCACAGGGAAGCCAGACCTTTTGCATGATTTCCCTTTTCCAACCAGCTGAGAGTATCTTTGAGTTTCAGTTTGGATGCGTATAACTTCATTATCTCTAATAAAATTGTGTAACATTGCTTACGTAAGTAAGTGATGTGGTTAATGCCATGTTTTGTGTGAAATCCATAAGGTTGACAGCTCTCAAGCAACAAATGTTTGTCTGTAATAACATAGCAATGTTATACAGCACTCTGTTAGAATAACTGGAAAATGACCTTTTTGAGAGTGGCCATTGGAATTGTATGCATTATGCCACTGGAATAGACTCATGCTGTCAATATTCAATTGTTTAAATGAAAAAGGAAAAGCATAAGAATGTTTCTAAATTGTGCCTTATTCCAAGCTTTTTTGCTAATTATATTCTTAGAGTTGAGGTGTAAATTGAATTGAATTGAAATTTGTTTATTCCAAACATGTAAGGGAAAAAAAGGAAAAAACAACAAAAGAAAATAATGAAACAAGTGGACAGATATAGAAAAGTAATATTCACAAACAATAAAAGCATAAAGCAAAACAAACTGTCCAACACTTGCTTTACATTTTTGAAAAGGGGTGAGAAAAGAATAACTTATTTAATCTCAACCCTTCATTCATCTATAATTAATAATTAATCAGTTTCCTTATTGATTGAAATCTATACTTTAGTTAATATAACTTTTATCTTTATTTAATTAATTACTAATATAGTGATCCTTATCAAAATATACTTTTTTCAATAAAAATAAGTTCATTTTGTCATATTGTCTTGTTATCTTATATTGTATAGTTTTCAAATAAAAAACATATGAGCACATACTTTATATACTGTATATATACACATATATCACCTCCCATATTTCCAAAATCAAATACCTACAAATTTACATTATTATTTACATAAAATAGAAAGATAGACAAAGAAATAATTCTTAAAGTCAGCTCCGTCAGAACATGTGTCCTATTGTAAGCCTTTTCAACTGATTGAAAATCTTAGTTAAGGTCTAAATTCTTGAATTAAGTAAACAATTCTCAGTCGGCTTAATCACGAAAGCAGAACACTCATTTTAAGTAAACTTTTCTTACATAACATCTATAACATATTTTAATAAGCAAACTTTCTTGAATTTTGGCCTTATTTTTCTAGTTTTAAGACACAATATGGCCCTAAAGTAGCTAGATTTATAGGCTAGTTTTAAGAATACTAGCCAAGCAAAACAAGAATATTTGACTTATTTCTAGTAGGGCTGTTTTTTGCAGTGTTAGCAATGCTTAAGTACTCACTGGAGGCAAAATATCTCTTTACTTGTATACCTGCTTCTGATACACAATTTCTGAAAAACTCGTTTATTTCTTTCTCTCTGTGTTCGTGTGTCTGGTAGTATGATGGAGTATGACACCGAGAACATGAATTCGGAGGAGATCTACAGCTCGCTCCGCGGCGTCACCGAGGCCATACAGAGCTTCAGCTACCGGAGCCAGGAGGACCTGAATGAACCAATCAGACGGGAGGGAAAGAGGGACGACGCTGTGAGTCATAACCTTTTCATATAACAGCCTTTTTCTGAATATTCCTGCTTGGAAAATTCCAGGGATTTTTAGGTGAACGATCAAACATGACAGTATTGCAGCTTTAAAGGTCCAAATTTTTTTTTATCATAGTGAGAAGCAGTCTGTTGCATTTTGAACAGCAAGACAAACTATTGTTGTTTAAATAAAGACAAAGTCAGATTTAATGCTGCAAAGAGCAAGCGTGTGGGAACAGCAGCACATAGTGAAATGAGTTGGTTACGTGGCTGAGGACATGGAGATGTGCAGCAGATCTCCATCTGACAGATCACTATAGCTGCTCCTGACTCTTCCTTTACTTCCTGCTATATTTCAAAATGATCCGTGATCAGAAACTACCCAGAATGACCTTGTTTTTTTAGAGGCACTGTCGACGAAGGCTAGCGCTAAGTGCTAAACACTTAATAAAAGTCAACTTGTGTTGCTTCAGTTAAATGCTTTGAATGTGAAGCTGCGGCAGCAGGAAATGCTCTGTTTGTATTAGCAGCAACTTAATACAGCATTTACCACAGACTCCCAGTTCATTATACTGTAGATGTATAAATATTGCAATACTTTCATCAGTGGGCCACAGGCTCAGTCACCAATGTGTTACCTCACTCAGCAACAGGTAGTGACATTAATAAATGAAAATCTGCTAGATTGCCTCTTTAATTCTACATAAATTATGATGATGATCACACATCCTTCATCATCATCCTGATTTTTCTGTACCACTGTCACTACACTTTGCATATGCAGAAAAGTCAAATAGTTTCCACTCTACTTTGCTGATCTATGTGCTAAGGGATCAATCCAGTTTTTAAATAGTCAGGTGTCCATATGAACATGGAAACAGGTTTGCTCATTTGAGCTGTCCTGATTGATCGTGCGGTCCATTAAGTGATTCCCTTTCTAATCTGCTTTCAACACAAGCTATAGTAACTTAATCCACAGTCCACGTTCCACACCAAAAATATATTCCTACATTTATCTGAAGATAATAAGAGGATTCTACAAGCCCTGTTTCAGAACACATGATGTGAGACACAAAGAAAATTGTTACAGAACTACGATGGAGTTTTAGGGCCACATTGAGGGGAAAAAATAAAAGTGAGACTTTGAAGTCGTAATATTACAAGAATAAAGTCGTAATATTACAAGAATAAAGTCGTAAATTTACGTGAATAGAGTCGTTTTTTTATTTTATTTAATATTATGTTATGGAAAGATACAGCAACCCAGGAAACAGGTGTGAGCCTTTTCAAAGTCCTGATACTGATGACAATGTGGTGCTAATGTGCTGAAAGATGAAGTATCTCCTTATTTGAGAAACCTAAACTGAAGATTAAAAATTACGACTTTATCGTCATAATATTATGACTTTATTCTCATAATATTTTGACTTTTTCCTTGTAAATTTTACAACTTTATTCTCGTAAAATTGCGGCTTTATTCTCATAATATTTCGAATTTATTCTCATAAAATTATGACTTTATTCTCATAATTTTTGGACTTTTTTCTTGCAATATTATGACTTTTTTCTTGTAATAGTACGACTTTATTCTTGTAACATTATGACTTTATTCTCATAAATTTACGACTTTATTCTTAAAGTCTCCCCCAATGTGGCCCTAATACTCCGTTGTATTGAACAAAACTTTTAATTCTCTTCTGTCTTGTATTATCCCCTCTGTCCACCTCCCTCTCTGTCCTACAGACCGGGAGAGAAGGAGTGGCGTCGTCCCCCGGCTCCGACGCTCGCTTGAGCGTGGACATGGTGGAAGGAGGTCGCACTGCCTTGGACAATAAGACCTCTCTGCTCAACACGCCCTCGCCACGCTCCTTCTCCGGGCCTCGTGGTCGCGAGTTTGCCCCGTACGGCTACGGAGAAACCATCTGCACCTATGACAAGAGTGCCATGAAGGAGGCCGTGTTTGACGATGACGTGGAGCAGTTCCGCGACTGTGAGTTCACGTGATGACAGAGCTGTTGTTGCCGATTACTGCAGTGGACAGAAATTGCTATCACAATGTTTGAAAACGCAAGTATTTGAAAATGCAGTATGAAAAAACTTTGAATTTCATTTTAGTAATTTCCAGGTCTACTGTCTCTACAGAGCTTTAGGTCACATATGAATATCACCGGCGGAAGGAAAAGTAGTTCCTATCAACCAGGCATTATTTAGATTATCCTGGTAAACGTTAGTCACTTTGTTATATTGATGAAAAAATACACATTTACCCAAAAATATCAATCTTTTAGTATGACAATCAGTCCTGGAAACAGGTAATGTCGGAATTGGAATTATCAATATTTTAATTTCAATCCGCAACATCACAATCGACTCTCTGGAGAAACCGTGACTTTCTGTGTATGAATTGTAGCGTGATAGCATACACAATATAAATGTAATATGTTGGAACTTAAATCTTAACAACATCTAGCTATTTTTTAACGTCTACTAAGAAGTCTAGAAATTTGAGTCTGGAATTTTTAAATGGAAAATGTGTAGGAACCCTGGGATATGTTTAGGAAAAAAATATTAGATTTTCACCGTACATACCACACTTTGTCACAGAAGTCTGCGTCTGTGAAAGACAATTACAAGAGCACAAGCCGGCAGCTCTCACTTCCCCCTGATCATCCTTCCAACCCATCTGTCGCGCCCCCCCATCCCACCCACCACCACCTCCCTGTAATGTGGCCGCATCATGTTGTTCTCACAACAGAAAGGAAGAGAAGGCAAGCTGAGACTTGAAACAGGAAAAGGCCTCAGCCTCAAAAGGGGCAACCATTATTCATGGTGGTTCATTGTATTTACAAACGAAGAGGTGAACATGTCTCAGCGTTATCTTCACCACAAACACTGGCTCTGCAGCTCCTTTATATTCCGAGACACAATCCAGTCTGTGCGTCGCTTTTTGTCATCACATCCTCTGCCTCCTGTCTCCCTGTCCCCACCTCCATTCCTCCCCCACCCCTCCTCTCCCCTCCAGGCCGACGTCAGGAAAGTGGTGAAAACAAGATGACGCTCCCCAAGGTCTTTGCTCCTGGTAAAGAATGCTTCCCCTGCCTCAGCTGTTTACTGACCGTACCTTCACTCCACTCACCCTTTGTCTTTATTTGCATTATTCACTTTGCTCTTTCAAGTCCCATCACTACTTTTCACTGTCATCTAACTTTGAACTCCACCTCGTCCCTTTGTGTTCAGTCAGTCCGATGTATCTTGCCTTTAATGCAGAACTATCAGGCCGGTTGATGCTTTTACTAAATGGTTGTGGCCGTCACTGTACGGTTTGGGTCCTTCTATTTGGTCCTTCTATGATAATCCACAATACATCACACTAAGATCACAGCAATAAAAGGCAAGGGTAACTTTGTCCAACCTGACATGAGCCAACTGTTAGAAAAGGAAATGAACAGCCTGACGCATGACAACTGAGTCGTACACCCATCACTCCACTGTATATGCAAATATTTCTTTTTTATGACATAAACAATCTTTTTTTTGTCAAAATCACTTTTTAAATTGTCAAAATGCTGGCTTTCAAAATGTACGCTCGCTTTGTGCGACAAGTTTCAACACTCATCCCTGACTTGGCCTAACTGAGAGTGAACTACATTGTCCCATTGTAGCATTTCATTTCATGTCAGGGCAATTTTTTTCTTAAAACAAAGGAAAACGGGTTTTGTTTTGGTCATACAATATCATATTTAACAAGCAAATTTATTTGTAGCAATATTTCCCACAGCAGTTTTCTTCTACTGTTTTCTTCTGGTTGTAAACCGAGTGATGGATTACAGGAGGATTGGATTGTTTCTGACTCATTATCTTCTTCTTCTTCTCCTCATCCTCCGCTGGCAAGCAGTCGGTCAGGACCACTCGGACCTCGTGGCCGACCTTCTGAAGGAGCTATCCAATCACAACGAGCGCTCTGAGGAGCGTAAGGGTGCCCTGGTGGAGCTGCTGAAGATCACGCGCGAGGACAGCCAGTCCGTGTGGGACGAACACTTCAAAACCATCCTCCTCCTCCTGCTGGAGACGCTGGGGGATAAAGATGTATGTTAAACTAATGACTGTGCGAGTGAGTCTCTGATATTCAGTGGCGACTCCAGGGTTTTAATCGACTGCCCTTGCCTCTTGTTTCCCCCAGCACACCATCCGAGCCATGGCCCTGCGTGTGCTCAAAGAAATCCTGAGGAACCAGCCGGCCCGCTTCAAAAACTATGCCGAGCTAACCATCATGAAGACTCTGGAGGCTCACAAGGACTCGCACAAGGAGGTAAACTTCTCCTTTACTCCCCACTGGGGGGCAGTGTAACAAGCTGAAAACACAACTTTGACTTATTATGAAAACTTTTCAGAAAACTGTGTATAGATGAATGAGCACCTGATGAATACAAGTCCAACATCACTCCTCTTTTTTATATCTGTTGGTGTCCGCCAGTTGTTTTTTTGCTGGGGAGGGGATGATGTTCAGTGTGTTTGTCAGTGTGATGAGAGTTTGTGGCCCTGAGGCTGAGTCGGTCTGTCGAGAGCTGCAGACAACCTCTTTGGTATTACAGTGTCATTTGGCTCATTATTAATATGTATTTAAAAATGTGCAGCTTGAAATAGAAAGTGTCACAGAATCCCCATGTTATAAATTCAAACAGTAACATAGTTTTGCTGTGTTCCATCCATTTTTTGTCAGTACTGAGAAAGGAAATTATTATTTTTTCTCCTGAAAAAAAAACAACCTTTATTTTGAAAAATCAAATGATGGAACTTGTGTTACATCACACACATGCCAAATGAAATGCATGTAGAAGACATTCAAAAGCTTTTCATTTCAAAAGGTTAATAACTGTTGGTCCTATAGTACATCATTAAGACTTTACAGTCTAGTTATCAATATGACAACAATTACTATAGCTGAACACAATAATCTAAACCTTTGACCCTTAACTCCAGACAATAGAGGAGAAACCTGAGGGCTCACTATTTTTCACCAGGACGGTCGTGTGTGTGCAGTGGTGACACGTTAACACGCAGCCAGGAGGGAAGAACGGACGGACAAACTAATCCATAGTTCTGGAAAAACATATACATCAAAAATACACTATTTAGAATAGAATCCATTGTTATCTCCACATGGGTTAGCTTTGGAGAGCCCCAGAAGACTTTTTCAATCTTTTGCAGGTGTGCCCAACTAACAAGGGTTAGATCTAAAAAGTGATTTATTTGTTTGGGTACCAATATTTCTTAAACTCTGTATATTGTCCATAATTGTAGATTGCACAAAATATTCCATATATTTAGTGTATGGTGCCTTTTCCAACGGAGGAATTACTAAAAATATCAAAGTCCATCACAAGGTTTGTACAACGACACGTCCGTGATAGAAGATGCAAACTTATTAATCCTAATAGGACAATAGTAATCACCCGCAAATGGATTCTCTGAATTACACAAATTAAATATAGTATGATTAACCGTAGTGTGTATGTGTCTGTGTGCGTTCAGGTGGTGCGTGCAGCTGAGGAGGCAGCTTCCACCCTTGCCAGTTCCAGCCACCCGGAGCAGTGCATCAAGGTCCTGTGTCCCATTGTGCAGACAGCCGACTACCCCATCAACCTGGCTGCCATCAAGATGCAAACCAAAGTCATTGAACGCATCACCAAGGAGTCGTTGGTGACGCTGCTGCCCGACATCATCCCCGGACTCCTGCAGGTCTGACACATTCGGATTGGATCTGATTAAAATCCTGTTCTGTTTAAAAACCTGAAATTGTTTCTTTATTTCTGACTTGGACCTCAAAATTATATATATTCACAAATAGGATTCAGGAAAAAAACAAATTAAAAAATGGTGTGGGCATGGTTTGTGTAAAATGTTTTTCTAACCGATACACCCCAAATAACAGGAAAGCAGGGACTTTGGGGACAGACAGAGTAGGAACATTCTTGTTGGCTCAAAAAGGCTTATTTGGACAATGTTCATATTTGGACAGCGGGAAATTATTTGCCTTATTTGTCCCTGGAAATGTTTGCGTGTACTCTGCACTCTCTGACTCCTCCCACGTTCTTGCTGACCCCTTGTGTGTGTGTGTGTGTGTGTGTGTGTGTGTGTGTGTGTGTGTGTGTGTGTGTGTGTGTGTGTGTGTGTGTGTGTGTGTGTGTGTGTGTGTGTGTGTGTGTGTGTGTGTGTGTGTGTGTGTGATATGCTGTCTCTTCTCTCTGCAGGGCTATGACAACACAGAGAGCAGCGTACGCAAGGCCAGCGTGTTCTGTCTGGTGGCTATCTACTCTGTGATTGGTGAGGAACTTAAACCCCACCTGGCTCAACTCACGGGAAGCAAGGTATTGACTGTTGCCAGAAAGACTTTGCATGTACACACACACACACACACACACACACACACACACACACATAGTGTTAGGAGAAAAAAACCTCTATACCAGATGCAGAGCCTTATCATCTTCCCATGTTGTCAGCTGGTTCCAGCCGGTTGTCCAATTAGAAAGCCCCGGGTCGTGTTTGTCCTCTTCGTGTCCCTTATGTAAGGTTACGTAAGGCTTGAGGTCTGAGGGTCAGGTTCACCTGAATGAAGGGAACCTTCCCAAACATTCACTCACATAGCTGACTGAGCTACTGACTACCAGTGAGACTAAATCTCCATCTGCTGGCAGTGTAGCAATGTCCCATTGTTATGATCCATTAGATCATGTTACACCATTGTCTTAACCCCCTCAGGTCATCTCTGTCGTATACGACAGCCGCAACCTTGTGTTATAAAAGTTTTTTTTTTATAAAAGAAATATCATTCAACACTTTATGCCAGCGAGAAGCTAACACTTGCGCCCCTCCAACCAGAGTGCCTGTGCGATCGTGGCCCTTTCAGAAGATTTGTAGTTCGTCCTGACACTTCAGTGTCTTTTTGGGAGACTTTTGGAGGCTACTGTTGTTGTAAGCAGACTTCTAGCCGTCCATTTAAGATCTGAAGCATACATATTCTGATAGCCTAGGTTGTCCTGAAAAAGAAGACTTTCCTCTCCACGGCGTTACATTCAATGTCGTTCTTTTAGATGTGAAATTAACAATTTCTGTTCCCAGTGGGATTTTTCTCACCCTTGTGTTATTTAGATAGTCGTGAAGATGCAAATGTAGCCGGAAATTCGCAAGGAGAAAAAAAAAGCAAAGATGAAGCAGTAGAGCAACAAACCTCCGCCGAGGCCCAGAAGTCCCCTTCAACTCAATGACGCCTTAGAGCAAAACCAACAGAACAGTGCAGATCATGAAATCAGTATCTTCATTGTGTAAGAATGAGGAGTTGATTAAAAAACCAAAACATATTAGACTAAGAACAGCATTCATTCACAACATAAAAAACACTCATAAAACTATTGCATTAGTTATTAAACTCAACAAAAAACAAACAAAGTTATTTTTTGGCCAATGTCCCATCCTCTCACCGAGTTTAATGGAAATCTGTTCTAGAGCTTTTGTGTAATCCTCCACAGGCGTGAAAACAGAACCAGTCGGGAGGTAATAAGCAGCAGTTTTGTGCCCTTTTGTAAAGGGTGGACCTGACTTTAATCTTTGTTCTTTATTGTGAAAATCTAAATAATGTAAGAACTATTTAAATCAAACTGGAGAACGTCTCCATTTGGTTGAACTGTTCCAACCTCTTAGATGCAAATTGTATGACTTCTGGTGAACATGAGAATACTTTTTTTGTCTGACTGATCAGACATCTCAGCAGACACGATCCCACCGTGTGGACGCGACATGGTAATATCTCTGGTCTCTGTGTGTCTGCAGATGAAGCTACTGAACCTGTACATCAAGCGCGCCCAGACGACCAACAGCAACAGCAGCAGCTCCTCAGACGTCTCCTCTCACAGTTAATGGAGACCGCGTGGACGGACAGCGCCCCTCCGTGTCTGAGCTCCCCCTTCCTTGTCTTAATGCTCACGCTCCAACGCTCTCCTCTCGCTTGTGGAGGGGCCCTCTTCAAACTGTTTGTCCTTCAGTTCCTTCCGCCCCCCTCCTCCCCTCCCTCTGCTCTCAGAACTTGTGAATGTAACTCTGGGCTGGTTTTCGACTGGTGGGGAGGGAGTCCACACGTTTAGAGTTTTGTGGATATGGGAAAAATGCACTTTGGTTCCCACGACCTCCACACTGCCTTTTTGTCAATGGAGTCCTGTTCCTCCTCGAGCCCCTCAGAAGGAGTTCATGCATTAATTATTCACTCCAGAGTAGAGATATGAGCAGGAGAAACGTCTGTCGAATCTGCTACAGTTTGGGACGACGTGTCATTTGGCTGGCCCAATGATGGTAACAAGCCGGAAGGCTTTGGGATGAATTCTGGTTTGGGGGCGTGAAAACCAAATATTGCACGAAAACAGAAATGTACAAGGGAACAATGTGACATAAAAAAAAGAAAGTACTGTATAAACATATTAAGTTAATGTTTTAAGTTAATGGATCATGATCACGGTTCATGGGAGCCTGTGCTTCGATTGTAGTCTGGGTTTTTTTTATGTTCATTTGTAATTAAGAGTGAGCTTTTTAAATTGAATCCCCCCTCTGAGATCCCAGACTGTAGTGAAAGACGCTACCGGGCCTTATTCAATTCACACATACGCGGGACTACGGAGAGTGAACGGGACGTACGGCACTGTAGCTCTCGGCTCTCAAAAAAAAAGAAAATGTGAATCCGCAGAAGTGGGTTTTTCAGTATTAGTCGTTGCCTTCCGCTTTCCTTCACCCCCCCTCACCCCCCTCACGCAGCCACAGCTTCTGCAAATAACCAGTTACCCACAGATAGAGGTATATTGTACATACACTGTTTCACCACCGCTTCGCAAAACTTTTACATAACTATCAGAAGGAAAAAAAAGGAAAAAGTGAACGGGCCGGCGATCTGACTCGTAAAACAGTTTTGCACGTTAGAAAATTGGCTCCCATGTGATCTGCGGCACCTTCGTCCGGGTCGTCGGCTGTTTTAAGTGCACTTGTAACATCGCCTCCGACCCGGTGTTCCAGAGGAGGCAGTCACAGGAACCATGCTCACATAGGAAAGGTACAAGGTGCAAGACAGAAGTAGTGAGGCAGGGTGTGGACCAATCATACCTCTCCGTAGTGTGAATTTACATTTTTCAGCTCAGAGTTTGAGGTGTTGAAAAAAGCTTTAACATGTTGGATTCCTGCTGCGACTCGGTACAGTTAATCTGCTTTGGGGAAGGATAAGACTGGTGTCGCTTCTGTTATGTTGTTTGCTAACTTCAAGCAAATCAATAATAATAATGACGAGGATGACAATGAGGCAATATGAATAGTCCTCGGATGTTTTCTGTTTCGGTAACGCGGTGAGGACGCTTCTCTTAAGTAAATGAATGTACAGAATTTGCGTATGTTATAATTTGCTTTATGAATACTGGTACTGAAAATAATCCCAGCCACCTGCCTCTCTGCTCTCTTCGCCTAAATCCCTTCCGCCGGCTCACACCACGAATCAGCCGAGTGTTGTTTTCAACGGGGGCTTTGCAAAAACGAGGGTCGACCTAACCGGGTCACCGGGTCACCAGGCCTCCGGCCTCCGGCCTCCTTGCAAAAACTGTTCACTATGCATGTCCTGCAGTACGCTGTCTCTCTTCTGTCAAGTAATGTTCATACCTGTATTTATATATTTTATCTTATTTTATTTTATTTTTTCTCATTATGAACTGTACAGAAGGGTTTTGTTTTTGTTCTTTGTTGTTTTTTGTTTTTGTTTATGTCAAAATCCACCTGTGATAGATTTGCAACAATATAAAAAGAAACTGTTTGCTCTTGAAATAAACCAATCTCAGAGCTCACGTGGGTCGTTCTCCTGGTTATTCATCTCAGATCTCAACATTTCTTACAAGTCACCCAATGCCGCGTGGCGTCTTCTTCCCCCGGTGTGTCGGGCTGGACCTTGACTTCCACAGGGCTGCTGGCAGCAGTGGCGGCCGGTTGTCCATCCGCTCAGGGGCACATGCTTCCAGCTCTGTGTAAACTTTAACCAGAGCGTAGTTTGAAACGACCTGCTCCTAATCTCTGCTCCTTTGGAGGAGCTCTGCAGAGACCGCTGCAACAGGGTTTGTACTCGGCCTGCTCACCTCATGATTCGTCCAACATTTCAAGTGTGTAGCAGGAGTTTTGCCAGTAGTGTTTCATTCAGCAGTTGTTCTGTTTCTATTATCTTTACTTGTATTGGGGGTTGTGATATCACAATGTTCTTCCTTGACTTGTTGACCACACGAAGATAAATGTTCTTATTGCTCCGCAAAACCGTGTTTGTTATTTTTCCAGAATGTCTCTCCAGACACCGTCACCCTGAGGGGGGGTTGAAAGTCTCGCTTTAGGGCCAAACTGTCGGCAGTGTCAACAACGGGGCCGAGTGAAGCTGCCCTTAATGCATCAAGCCAGCCAGACACTAGCTGTGGGAGGTTTGTGCTCACACACACACACACACACACACACACACACACAACCCGCCTCTCAAAAGGTCACCCAAGGTCTGCTGGTGATGTCACCGGTTGATATATAAGAGGCAGGCAATGAGGATCTGGTCGCAAACGTCCCGTCCCCCTGAGCTGAAGGCGCTCGCTCCGTGGGTCTCCACGTCTCACCTGTCGGTCCTGGGATACGAGGCGACGTCGCGCTGGACAAAATGCTGTTCTGCCACTCGCAGCCCGAGTCCTACCACCAGCCCTCCGCTAGTTACATTAGGTAAAGCACAGCCGCGTTCAGAGGCTTCGCAGACCAACCTTCAGGCACAGTGTCACTTTACTCAGGAAAATGCTCATATAGCTCAAAATGTGTTTTTTCTAAATGTGGACATTTACAGTATTTTGTGTCTTATTGTTCATTATTATTCATTTGTTCACATTTCCATGTGCAATTTGAATCCTTAAATGGTTCATGTTAAAGGAACGTTGTGTTCAAAATCAACCTTTCGATGACAAATAAATCCCACAGACACCTTTTTCCCTTTTAATTTTTTGTACGAACACACTCCTGTTTTGTAACATCGACTGTTTGCACATTGGTTTGCACGTTCAACTGATTCGATTTTGAAAGAGAGCAGGGCCGTCACCTCGCTGTCATCTCCACACTCAGCCCTTCTCCCTTCTCTCCTCCCGGTCTCTTTCAGAGAGGCCATAGCACCTTTCCTGACAAACGAAGAAGCCAGGCTCATGGCCGAGAGCGCACTAGGTGCCAAGAGGAGCCCGTTCCAGTACGTCCTGTGTGCAGCCACCTCGCCGGCTGTGAAGCAGCAGGAGGAGACGCTCACTTATCTCAACCAAGGTAGTTATCTCTCCGGCGAGGTGAATGTCCACGTTGGCCGAATGGACCGGAGCTCATTTTGTCACGTGTGACCGCAGCAGCTGCACGGGTCAGATTTAGGACTGCCCGTGCATTAGAGCTCAAGATTAGGATTGCTGCCTATCATGGAGCCACGTTCGCGTGAATGAATTGAAATGCATGGTGTCCCTGCAGTTTGGGAACCTGCAAACAATTAACACGTGTGTCATCAAGACAAGTCCGTGTGCCAGATGAGCTTTAATCATAAGATGTTATACTTTGATGACATCAGAATGTCAAGTTTCCTTTGTCAGGCTCTATGGAAGCAAAGAAAGGCCATGATGAATAGAATAATTGTGTTTGGGATTGTGAAATTGAATTTTCTTTTCATTATCAATTCATTTGCCGATTCATTTTCTAGATTAATTGTGTAGTCTATCGAATGTTGAGACCTTGTGAAAAATCTAAATCCTAAAATATTCAATGTACTGCCATATAAAATATAACGACTTTACAACAACAAGAAATCACCACATTTGAGAAACTGGACCCAGAGAACATTTGGCAATTTTCCTTCATTGATGACATTAATATACAGTCATAATAATTCATAATAAGCACCGATTGTTGGCCGCAGTTTGCGACTTGACCACCGGATGCCGCCAAATATCACACATGTAGCTTTAAATATGCTTAACACTGAAATCTGAATGTAAAGTATTGTAATGTTTTAGTTTGAAAGACTTCTGTCTGGATTCATGTGGTGGGAGTTCTCCTCTTTGAACGGAATGTCCCAAATAGTGCGGTGCCCAAAAGGGTTTTTGTTTTGAGGACACACAATTCAGCAAATTCCAAACTCAAAATTCACTCAAAACTTTTCTATCTTGGGTCATGTGACTGCGGGACATAACTTGATAGGACAGAGGTCTAATTGATTTCCCCCTCCTAGTGGTTGTGTCTCCGTTAAACTGATTCAACTGTATATGATAATTTGTGGCCACCATATACTTATTTGTGTCCACAAAATAGTATTTTATGGCAACGACGTAGCCTAACTATAATGTGGGCATGTTCTGGCTATTTTGTCTTACTTGGGTGGGGCACATGAGTCAGTGACCCATACAGAGAGCATGCTTTCGTCGCCACAAATTAGAATGTTGTGGCCACAAATGAGTATTTTGTGCACACATTATACCTATATCGTGGCCACAATTTATTATATTTTTGTCATGTCTGGAGCTCCGTAATATTTCGACTTTATTCTCGTAAATTTACAACTTTAATCTCATATCATTTCGACTTAATGCTTGTAATATTTTGACTTTAATCTCATAAATGGACGATTGTATTCTCAAAGTCTCCATCTTTTCCCCTCTCAATGTGGCCCTAATGCTCCGTGGTAGAGTCATTCTGTGGTATAAGAATGTTTCAGATTCGTATGGCCTTCTTTTGCTTCCAAAGCTGTCATTGTATACAGTTGTTAATAGTGATATCGGCTGTCCTGGACTATATGAACTGAATATCCTGTATACTGTACATAATGACATATATTTAATATGAGTCTTTGAGCCTTTTGAATGAACAAATCACAGAAGTAAGATTTGAAGGGCAGTATTAGATATTCATCACTGATTTATCCATATGCAACGTGAGCTCCTACATGTTTGCTTATTCGTCTACTAATTCTATTCACTTTGCTTTCTTTCTTTTTGTCTCTCCTCCTTTCCAGTTTGTACTTTACATCGTTCTCTACCACTGGCACCCTCTGACTTCCTGGTTCTGTTTCTCTCGTTGAACGCTGACTTTTTTATTTATTTGTGCTTTCCCATCATGTATGTTTATTTGACCTTTACGTTTCTACAAGTTCTCGCCTGCTTCTCTGCTCTGAAGTAATTTGCTCTCGAGTGAACACAATTGAAGTGAGCTTGCTGTAACATGCAACGTTTGGCCAAAAGGTTAAACTTAACACTAAGTTAACACTTGTTGATTGGAAAGTTAATTGCCATCAGTGTGCAAATCGTAGTTTTATTGTCATACTATAAAAGCTGGTCTTTAAGTCCCTCACTGGCTTTTCTTGTGATATTAAACTTAATGTATCATATTTGAATAGGATGAGGACATATTGAAGTTTCCTGGTGATTGGCCTTGATATTTGGCTTAAACGCTTCCTAATTTGATTGGGTGTCTCTATATCTCCACTGCCCCTCTTTTCTGATTGAATGATTTCCCATTTTTCAATTTTAATCAGGTTTTTTTTTAATCTTTTAAAATGTAGGTCAGTCCTACGAAATCCGTTTGCTTAACAGAAAACTAGTGGAGTATACAGATATAAGCAGCAAATATGTGAAGGTAGGTGTAAGGTCTGTTTCTTTTTGACTTTGTCATGTGACCTCTTCCACTGTTTTTCTTTCATCTGTTTCCATGTATCCATCTCCTGGTTTGTCACAGGTCCCTCAACCCTCCCTTCCACTTCGGGGGTGGGGTCTCATCCTCGGAGAGCGTGGTACTATCACCCAAAACTAACCTCCTCCTGCCTAGACTTCACAAACACCCACACACTCTATGATATATCCGAACATGCCGCCCTGCTCTTGCCTTCATGCCTGGATTTGTTTCATAAAGACATGGGCATCTATTTACAGAAGAGTATTAGGGCCAGGCATAAGAAGAAGAAAAAATGAGGGGGAAGAATTTTCTTTTTTATTCATTATTTATTTAACATTTTGACAATAAAGTCGAATTGTCGAGATTAAAGTCGAAACAGCCCTAAACGTCCGTGTTGTGGTTCCGGTTCAGCTGTCACACGTCCACGTTAGTTGACGTTAGCGAAGCTACGCTACGCTAGCTTCGCTAACTGCACGCCTCTCTAAATTCATTAAAGGTTGTTTGCAATTGAACGTTATCGTGCCAGGACGCACGTCCACGTTCATGTTGCAAACACCCGTCGTCACCGCGTCGTTTTCTTCCAGATTCAGCCTGTCAATCATAATATCGCAGCTTTTACAACTTGGTTAGCAGCTAGCGTTAGCGAGCAAACTGGCTAGCAAAATACCAACATCCGGTTGTTTGGTGCTGCTGAAAAGTGCTTCCGGGTCACATTTTTCGACTTTTTTCTCGAGGTTGTATTTCAACTTTATGCTCGACTTTTTGTCTTTATGCACGATATAGTATTATAACTTTATTGTCGACATTTCAACTTTATTCTCGAAATGTTAAAAAAATCCTCAAAAAATATTCCCCCTCATTTTTCTTCTTCTCATTATTGGCCCTAATACTCTTCTGTATCTATTTAATTTTGTTATTTTTCTGGAAAGATTAAGTTGCTTGCATTTTAAAATCTGAGAAGTGTTACGTTTCAGAAGGTCACTACAAAATGTCCGTCATGTCACTTTCAGTATTGTTTGCACACAGACACAGAAAAGTGTTTCATTTCAGATGCAAGTCAAAGTAACCACCCTATTTATTGCAAAGACATTTTTCAACACACACTTAAAAGCACGGGAGGTCATTTTATTTAATTTCTGTATGAGTGCGTCCATCGACGGGCCTCTGTCGTCAGGCTACCGTTCGCTTGAGAATGTAACATTAGCAGCAGCATCCTAGAAACACAGGAATGGAACAGGTGGCAGCTATATAAACACATGACGCGCCGGATCAAGTCATGCATAAGCCCCCCCCCCCCATAAATATCCCAATGGTACATGCTTTTACATGTTGTTAATTTTAATTTGTTGATTTTTTTGTCCGAGCAGGGTTTAAACAGGTCGCTGTTAAAGGGGCACCCCGTCCTTTTCATGCTGTGCCTCCGTAAAATCAGGGGAGTCACAAGAGACAGATTTTGTAAAAGACTTAAAAAAAGAAGAAGAAACATAGAGAACATTTGGTCCCAACAGTGGGTCCAAACACAGAATGCAACATTTTCATAACACAAACTTTGTTTGGAAAATTTGAGGTCTCAAATCAATCCAAGATAACTCAGAAGACATCATCAGCACCGTGTTGACATCATAGTGGCTCTTTTACTAAATGTAAAAAATACTGTTAAAGCCCTGGAAGACATTGTACACCAGTCTGGTCCGGCCGAGTGAGTAATAACCCTAATGTGTAGTAAGTGAGGAAAATAAAATTGGTGGAGTGCCCCTTTAATTAAATCCAAAATTATGTACCAGGGAACAATGTTATGATTTATTTGTTGACAGCATGAAATATGACCCTTTCATTAAAATCACACAAAGTCACATACAAGGTGAAGAGCCTCAATGAGCTGGGAGCAAAAACTCTTCAGGGTTCCAACACGTGTGGAGAACAACCTCCTTCCAGGTCACGGTTCTCCGAGGGTGTCGGATCAGGAGCAACCGGACTTGGACAATATTTGAGAATCTACAACCAAAGTCCAGTTGCTCTTCATCAACGCCTTTGGATAAAGGGTCCCCACATATTTGGAAACCCTGTTGCACACTTAATTTGAGATCTTGGTGGGACAAAGAAAAATCTAATGAGCGTTGTAAATTGAAAGGTGGAATCTCAAATCCAACATAAACCTTTTTAGTCTAGTCTTAAGAGGGGTCAGAGTTGGGGCAAGTGTTAAATCTTCAGGGAGTTTATTCGAGATGAAGATATGTTTTTTTTCCCGAGAAGATCCAGAGTGGATCTTAAGTGGATCTTAATTTCTTTTGTGTGAGAGTGTACGAGCCCTGATTTTCAAATGAAAAACTGTGGTTCTTCTCCCAGGTATCAGATGTACTAGCTCATTGACAGTTCATTTCACTCATGGGTGTATGGGGATGTGTGTGATGGGTAGGAATGGAGATGAAAATCACCTTGTATTTCCACCTCCTTACCTTTGCCCAAGTGAAAACGCTCCCTCGGTGCGTTTCGATGTAAAAAATTGCGGGGGAGTCTTTCCGCACTCTGCTCGCGCTCGTAGCGGTCGCTCCGGCCTAACTCCCTGACCCCGCCTGTCCACAGAGCATCGTGCGCGTGGTGTTCCATGACCGTCGGCTGCAGTATATGGAGCACCAGCAGCTGGAGGGGTGGAGGTGGAACAGGCCCGGAGACCGAATCCTGGATATAGGTGAATTGACTTTCCCAACATCAAAGCTCAAATATCTCCAGTGAAGCTGATGCATTCGTTCGTCATGGGTGATGACCTGTTGTTTTGCCTAAAAGTGGGATTTATGTGGCCGGTCCTAATGAATTTTGAAGGCTAAACCATTGCACTGTGCACCGTCCAACGCACCAACATTGCCCTCCATGGAGCCACGTGTGAGAGTGGTTTGCTGGACAGTAGCCTGGCACCCTCAACTCCATTTGAGTCGAAAGCTGAGAAAAGTCTAGTTAGTGCATGGAAGTGGTTGACATCAGACAACACAAGTCCTTTAATGTGATGTTAATAACCTGTACAATAACCTGGAGCCGTTGACGCAGAGGCCGCCTGACAGACTGGCTGTATTACTTGCAGATGTCCCACTGTCAGTGGGGATACTGGAGCCTCGCTCGCACGCTCTGCAGCTCAACACCGTTGAGTTCCTCTGGGATCCCGCCAAGAACGCTTCGGCTTTCATCCAGGTACAGAGGGTCTGCGGCCAAACGTCTGGAGGGAGGTCGCTGTCGCTGTTGTCGTTGCTGCTGCGTCTCCGGCCCTGTTTCGTTGTCCAACTCCTTTGTGTCCGTCGTCCCAGGTCAACTGCATCAGCACGGAGTTCACCCCCAGGAAACACGGCGGGGAGAAGGGGGTTCCCTTTCGTATCCAGGTGGACACGTTCACCACCAACCAGCAGGGGGAGTACATGGAGCACGTCCATTCGTCCAGCTGCCAGATCAGAGTCTTCAAGGTCTTACACTGGGTCCACCACAACCACACGTTTTCTCCTCGCCCCTGGGCAATGTGCACCAATGGGAAATAAGAACATTGTGTCAGGTTTTATATTTGACCTCAAATGTCTTCATTTGGAATGTCCCCAGCCGAAAGGAGCCGATCGCAAGCTGAAGACCGACCGGGAAAAGATGGATAAGAAGACACTTCAGGACAGAGAAAAGTATCACCTGTGCCACGAGACCACGCCGCTCAAAGAGGTGAGGCAGGTCTGTGATGACGTCACTGAGCTTTGTCAATGATTGAGTCTCTCTCTGGTTTGTTATTCAACCAAAGGAAAAGCCAACCTGGTGAGAGCTGAAGCGAGGAACATTTTACCTAATGTTAAGTAGAAAAATACTGTTGAACTTTGACCTGTATATAAGAGCACAGGTACACGTGTGTCCCTGCCAGATGAATCAAAGCAATTGGGAAAGCAATCTCAAAATTGTCGGATGATTTCTGGGAGGGGGCTTTAGAAAATATAAATTCCTCTTCTAGCTGTGCAAGAATAATAAGCCTTATACAATTTAGGTAACTACATAGACTTCATTACAGCAAAACAAAATCATCAGAACTTTACCCGAACACTGATGAAAAGTGCGACAGATGTTCTCAAACCTCCTGTGACCTCACTCACATGTTCTGGTCACGCCCCAAATTATGTAACTTTTGCCAGTAATTCGGTCTCCAAGATAACAGGTATTGAAATGAATCCTTTCTCCACATATATTCTTTATGTCTGACTGAAACCCAAGCTAACATCACTGCTTTTACCTCCTTAATAGCGCGTAGAAATATTCTCTACTGTGGAAATCTTGCTGCAGTAAAATACTTTGCCACAGCAAAAGCAATCTATCACGTGTTTTGCACAAGAAATATGAATCTGTAATGTAATTGTTCACTGTAGTTGTAGTAGACTACTGAAGTGTAGTAAGGTAGATGTGTAAAGTATCACTTCATTTGGATAAATGTACTAAGGTACAAGGTATCAGTGCAACAAAAAAACGAGCTTTTTCAACATCCAACAGACATTTAGCGACGTTGGCATTCATCTGAGGTTTTCTTCCTCTCGATGAAGAGTGAGTCCAACATTCTTTTGGCTCTGCTTTGGTCCCCATCGCCTCCTGTGCCCCGGTTGGCTGCCGACTCGGCCTGCCGCGGGGCCAGGAAGGAGTTTTTCTGGTCAGTGAAACCAAAACAATGGGCTAAAGAAGGCTGCAAGTGTCTGTGGAACTGAGGACAAGTGCATTGGCTGTTCATTCTCTGTGGATCGGTCGCTATGAATGAACCCTTTTCACAGGACACGTGGTCATTGAATCCACTGTTAATGTAAAAATACTAACGGGCGTAGCTTTGATATGATATTTCTTGAGTTTTGATGAGGTTATGTTTTCACCCCTGTCCCTTTCTTTGTCAATTGGTTGGTTTGTTCGTTAACAGAATTGCGCAAAAACGACGCAAAGGATTTCCACGAAACTTGGTGGAAAATTGGTCAAGAGAGAATCCATAAAACTTTACCTGGATCCGGACAAAGGGACGGCCCAGGGTTTATTTATTTTTTTACTTGGCGAGATAGGGCGTGTTTTGACCAATTTTAATAATTCATGGATCTTGATGAAAAACAATCACTCATGTTTGGAGAAGTGATATCTGAGTGGGTGCAATTTGGTGGGAAATCCAAATAAGAGGATTTCAACGTGGTTTCATACAGGGACTGCTTGGTTTTTCTTCCCCCGTGTCTCTCCAGTGTTCCCCTTGGCCCGACGCCTTGCACCTCACCACCCACAGCAGCTGCAGCACTCCATCGCCAGTTTACCACAGCTCCCCAACGTCCTGTAGCTTCACAGACGGGTGAGTCAGCATTCTCAGAAAGAACTAAAAGATGACTTACTGTACCTTCAGTTTCAGTAGCCTTAGACCCCAAAGGCAGAGACATGTAGCTCAACCAGGGTTGATCACTGCACCAGTGGTGTTAAATTCTACCAGCGGTAATAGCTCCCTCTATGGGTCACACACAGTATGTGTTTCAGAGCAGAACGAGCGAAATACTCGAGCAATCTCTCCAATCTGCTCTTCCTCCCTCATGCGCATGGTCCTGTAGCGACTGTTCTCCGCACCAGCAGGGGGAGCTGCTCGTGCCCGGCCCCTCCGACGTGAGTAACGGAGGCCGGTTGCAGTGTGAATGTGCTCACGTTGCTCTCTTATTCCCATTATTTGGAGCCAGCGGACGCTGGGCTGACTGTACTCATTTCATGGGCTCCTCTTCTGCTTTTTGACATGTAGCACCTCCTGCCGTCGTGCTCGCCGCAGGGCACTCAGGAGTGGCTGCACCGCCACAGGTTCTCGTCTTTCTCCAGAGTCTTCACCAGCTTCTCAGGTAACAGGGGTGAAGATCACAACACAGCGTTGATCCTTTAAAAACAAATGTTGGAATTGCACTTATTAGAAAATGAAAGCAGACAGTTGAGGAATTCACCCAATATGTTTTGGGCGCAGACATCCTTGTAAAATCTAAAGGTTTTTGAAAGACAGATGAGATGAACCAGACTCTCTGCTCTTGTTGCAGGTGCCGATCTGTTGAGGATGAGCAGGGACGATCTGATTCAGATATGTGGCCCGGCGGACGGCATCCGCCTCTTCAACACCATGAAAGGAAGGTGAGGTGTTAAAAAGGCACTTCAATGTGCTCAAGTCACACCAGCGCGGAGCAGAGCACAAATGATGCTGCGCTACTCGCCAAGCAAGTGTGGCGACTGCTGGTTGACGCTACCGGTTTGGTTCGAGTCTCACTGAGTGAGTCTCGTTTCACTTCATTCCCTTATGTCGTCAGTAGAGAGTCTAGCATGCCATCGTTCCGTTTTTCTTTGATTCAAGTCCTTGTTCCCCTCACTTTTAGAGTTTAAGGTTCATTTCATATTGATTGTAACCCTTGATTTTACAGTCCGCTTATTAGAAAAAAGTATCAATGTAAGTACTTGTACTTTCTTAGTACATAGATTGTATTACCATCTAGTATCTTGGAAGTTTTTAACGTACTTACTAGGTAATACTTAGTAATTACTATAAAGGTATTTTGGTAATTTCTCAGTAACTATATTTTGTTAACATCTAGTTCCTTAGTAAATTCTAGTCAATGAGCGGACTGTAAAACAAAGGGTTACCGATAAGAATGTTAATACACTGATCAGTGTAGGTCCTGACATGATACATGTGCGTACCAAATTTCGTTCATCTACGTCAAAGTTAAAGCCGGGGTCCTTGACGTTGAAATGTGGTAGGGGGCTTTATTGAGTCACTTTGGCACGCCCATGCCCCAGACCCCTAAAATATCATATTTTTCACCAGTTCTGATGATCGAGCATGTTCAGGCCCTCAAAACGCCGATTGATGCGTGCTAAGAAAAATAACAATTCCTGAGATTACAATAGGTCCTCGTCTGACCTCGTCAGCGGCTCGGGCCCTAATGATGGAGACTACATTGAATTCTGCAGCTCAGTTTGCGTTTACAAATCGTGTACAAATATTGCTGTCATAAATGTCAGCATGAAGAAGTGTGTTTATTGGAAGCAGAAGTGGCCAGCCGCTGCTGTAATGCTGAAAGTCACACTCCCTTTTTTTTGTCGTCTGCAGACTGGTGTAGTTGATGCACATAAATCCTAAAGTTATATACAAAGATAAAGACGAGGGCGGAACCTCCCTGATAACCCCTGTTAAGTCAGAGAGGGCGAACGGAGAACCGTCTTGAGTCACATGACGACAGCATGATGACTACTCCGGTCTCTCCTCCCATTTTCCAGATGCATACAGCCCCGCCTCACCATCTACGTGTGCCTGCAGCAGGCGGGGAGTCCACCTCCCACCAAGCCCGGAGGAGGAGACAGTAAGTGCACATGACGTGGCATAGGATTTGTGTAAATGTGTCAGATGAGAGAGTACGTTCTACTGCTCGTACTGTTGATTTGGGGTGTTTTATAAGAGGTGTTATCACTTTTTATATCCGAAATCTGATGGAATATTAAGGAGAAGGTGTTTCCCGAACATAATTTACTGTGGAATAGGGTGAAAGTGTTTGTTCACGCACACCCTCGTGTCCTCCGCCGCCCCCCCCCCCCACCCCCCCTCAGTCTACCTCGCTCTGTACCTGGAGGAGCTGACGCTGCTGGACCTGTCCGAGAAGATCTCGCTGCTGTACAGCATCGCTCCGCGGCAGATCACGCACATCTACAGACGAAAGCCGAACGGGATCCACGTCCTAGTCTCTGACGAGGTACAGGTCGCTCCGCGTGCCTTTGGAGTTGTTCACAAATGAGCACCAATGCTGCCAGTCATTCGGATTCACGAGGTTGTGGAGCGGCAGAATCAGAGTCCTGCTGATACGCTCGCTCCATCAGTCCCGAGGCGGTCTGAGGCGTCAGACATGACGTGTCAAGTCAAGTCAAAGGCTCTCTGTCGATTCTGCAATATGTGCCGGACGTACAGAGGAATCGAAAATACCTTTTCTTCTCCGATCAAAAAGTACGAAAGATAAGATAATATATACAATAAATAAATTCTAAAGCGTGTAAAAGTAAGGCAAAACCAAACGGTATAGGAAAACTAAAGAAATGTAAAGGACATACTGTACAATATGTGCAATAAACAGAAAACAGAATATATTGAAAATGTACAGTAAAAAAGGACATAAAAGTGCAGACTAAATACAATAAATGTAAAAGACACTGATGCAAGTGAAAAAATGTCTTTTATAAAGTGACCGGTGCTGTTCCTGACGGGGGAGTGGGGTTCAGAGTACCAGTACCAAACAGAATTATCAGAAACATGAACACTTGAACATACAAAACTTGGATGAGAACTTCCATAAAATGACCGAAACCGTGAGTGAGAAAGATTTGTTTAACTTGTACTTTGACTTTTTTTTATCATCATCATCATCCTCGTACCAGAAATATAAAATAAAAGGTTAAAGGATGGTTGGTAGGGAGAGTTGGGTTTCGTGAATGATGAATGAATTCTGAAATGCAGATCGGCGGTTCACACTGGTCAATCTGCCTGTTTCAGATGGTGCAGAACTTCGGGGAGGAGACAAGCTTCATCATCAGCACCATAAGGGGTAATTATTTTCAAAGTTAGCCTTTAATATCACAACCTATAATTAGACATTTGGTACAAAGGTTGGTATTTTTCCAATGACCTTTCGCTGACTTGTTCTCTGTCACACAGATGAAAACACTGACGGCTTCCACGTTGTGTTGAAATGACCGGCGGGAACTCAGGAGGTTGTTCCACCGGTGGAATTGTACAGACTGTATATAAATCCTTCTAGAATACAAGACGGGGGCGTTCACAGTACAGGAAAAGTGCGGTTGAGCTCGTAGTTTTACTGTTAATTCTGTGTGTGGTTCATTTCCTTGTGTCGTTTGTATTCTGGTCAAGTTACTGACTCGTGTTGTAATTCGCGGCACAGTGGTGGTAACGTGTGCTTACAGTTTGTCCTTCAACAGCTTCGAATGCAAGTGAATCACTTCCGTGATCTTAGATGAAAAGTTAATGTCGCACGTCATCGTACATGCAAATTGAAAAAAGACAAATGAACAAAAGTGTTTTGACTGCTGTGTCCCTGCTCTGATCGTGTCCTGACATGTTCCACATGGCGGGTCGGCTTCTGTCGCCATGAGGCTGAACGTTTCTCTGGATGAAATTGTAATGCAACATTTTAAAACAGTTCAGACGTCTCAGCTCGCAAGGCCGCCCGGCTGAGCATTGAAGTCGACAGGTGTGAACGGGAGCATGGGGCTGGCTGCTGCGGTTCGGAGCGGTGATTTGGACTTGTGCATTTGTGGCCAAAATAAAGTATTTTGCACTGTTTTTTTGTTTTTGTTTGCTGTGGTTGGAGGTGGGTGGTGTGTGTGTGTGTGTGTGTGTGTGTGTGTGTGAGTGTGTGTGTGTGTGTGTGGAGGATGAGTCAAACCACTTTACAAATCCCAAATGGTAGGTCTCTGGCGAGGTTGCAGTAGCATACACATAATATGCTGCATGCTTTTAAAATGCTTCTATCTCATATTTTGCATTGGGTATGATTCATTTAAATCTATTAAGTATATCTTATATAATGATTAGATAGTATAGTTAGGTAAAAGTGCCACTGGTTTTGAAGGCGTATTTAATAACTGGTAACACAAACTCTTGAAGTCTGACAGTCTTAGCAATACAGCAGCACCATTTGATAGACGACCTCAACGACCTAACATCCTCGAACTCTGACCTGGTGCAGCTGGTGCAGGCGGCACGGGGCTGCTGCGGGGCAACCTCACTTCCTCCTTTTTGTTCAAACTGCAGATACATCCCCTGCTCTCTGATACGTGTATCAGTATCCACAGTGCATTGTAATAAACCGTTTCATTTCATATACACATGTCACTGATGTAAAATCATTTTTTGGAGTAGGTGCAGTGCTTCCTTGACACACAGGAGGGCGCCGCAAACTCAGAAATGGCCGAAAGCCCATGGATCGTTTGTTCCACACAGATTGACGAGATTGTCCGTAGTACAGAGGGTTAATAGTTTTACGCTCCGGTGTCCAACAAACAGAATGATGACAGCTGTTTACATTTCAGGAAAAAAATCGCGTGAAAGCAAAATTGGATGCATGCCACAAATCCAATTCAACAATGATACAAAGTGAGCCACTGCATTAAAAGTGAATTCAAGTGAGTTTAGGATAGATAGATAGATAGATAGATAGATAGATAGATAGATAGATAGATTGCAGCCTATTGAAGAGCCAGCCTTGTTAATCAGTTTGCCGAGTATGTGGCACATGAGCATGTATGCATGAGAGGCTGATATCCTGCATACCAAAAGTATGTACAGACCCAAGGCTAAAATGTAAAAGAAAAACTTTTCTAGAATCTTTAAGATGCGTAATGTCCAACGATAGCGGGCTGTCCGAGGGTTTGAGGGCGGGGGGTACATGGGGCGTCTCTGTGGCTGGCGTTGGGCAGTCACTGGGTCACCACGCTGGGGACACTTGTGGTGCCTAACTATTCCAACTCCCGCACAAACACACACACACTCCTGTTAGACGTGCCGCAGATGCTGCGTTACCACGTGGCTCGGGATCATTAGCGGGGCCTAGTAACTGATACAAGCCTGACACGGCACAAAGACAGAAGGCGTCTCGGTCAGGCCGCTCCTCTGTGAAGTCCCCGGAATATCTCAGTCTGACAGGTTCACAAAAGAGGAGCTCGCTTGTCCTGCGCAGTTTGCTTCGGCCCGTCTGCCTCGTCAGTCACGCCGGGTCGAGTATATGTGGCACCGCGGCATATGGCCGAGAGCAATCTTCTGGAGGTCATCTTCTGGTGGGGGTCAAGAGGTCACTCTGGTGGTAAGCATGTTGTAGTCAATGGAGTCTGTGTGAACCAAACGGAGGGCGTCAACTCAGATTTGCGTCCTGTCTTTATCGTTGACACGCGCTGAGGTTTGCAGTTTTGCTCCTGCAGAAAAAGTAGTAAGAGGCAAAAGAACAACACGCCGTCAGGTTTTGGCTGTTTCGTGGGATTTGTCGACAATAACAAAATAATCGGCAGCTTTACTCTCACATGAAAAACAATGGTCACGTGTTAGTGATGATTTAAGATGTAACGTTTTGGATGCAACAGCCCTACTGAAATTAATATTTAAACATGCTACAGAATGTTTGCCATGTTTGGGGGCAAATTAGTCCATATTCAGAAAGGTTGTCAAACCAGACTGTGCTGTCAAAGCATTATTATAATTATTTGATTGTTTTCTAATTTCTTTAATTGAATTTCTTATACTCAAAAACTTCACATGCATGCGGTACAAAATGGTGTATGTGTGTGTGTGTGTGTGTGTGTGTGTGTGTGTGTGCGTGTGTGTGCGCGCGCGTGTGTGCGTGCGTGCGTGTGTGTGTGCGTGCGTGCGTGCGCGTGTGTGTGTGTGTGTGCGTGTGTGTGTGTGTGTGTGTGTGTGTGTGTGTGTGTGTGTGTGTGTGTGTGTGTGTGATTCTGACACACTATTCCTCTTCCCCTGTAGAGAGCGTATCAGAGCAGTGTAACACTGATCTCAGCTCAGTCCAGTCTGACTAAGCCCCTTTGTTACAGGCCCCCCCCCCCCCCCCCCCCCCAAAAGTCTCTGCACTCGTTCTTCTCTCTTCCTGACGAAGTTATTATTTTTGATGAAGTGAAAAGCACATGTGTTTCTTCAGCGGTCAGCGGGGATGAAAATGATCCTGATCATCTTGCGCAATTCTGCCATAAAGTGCAGCTGTCCGTCCGACACCAACACGAACACATCTGTGAAACACTGAGCCGGCTGAAAATTGGAAGACAAACTTGCGGTCAGCGGTGCCATCAGAGATCTGCCCCCGCAGATGCTGTTCCCACTGCGATAACATATCACATTCACGACACCTTATTGCACTGATCGTAAACTGAACTCAGTGACATGTGGTCGTGAGTCTCTTACAGCGAGCCCCTCATTTCACTATCACACTTGGGTTTATGAATGACGTCAAGCGTTGTCACAGTAATGACACATTTCAATATATGGAATCATAGGACGGTTTTCCCACAGCCCCCCGAGCAGCAGTTCTCATTCAGCCTAAAATACACGACCCTGTTGACCTTCGCCCCCAAAGTCCACCACCACCCAACCCAACCTCCCCACACTGCCTGCGAGCTCTGAATTATGATCTCTGCTCGCCGATGGGAGCACAATGTGACGATTGTGATTGTATTTTAATTTTGGATGGCCGAGTGAAAAAAGAAGATAGCTTCCTCTGAGAATGGGCTGGATTTATGGGCCCTGTCCTGGCCGCTCGCCCCACATCCCCTCTGATCTGCTCTTACTCCGACGACCCCTCAACCCTCGGGGGTCATTAGCGAGCCCCCGAATGGCGCGGCTGGCCGGCAGCCCATCTCGCACTGCTTGTTTTCCAATCAAATCACTATATTTAAACAGGGACACGAGCCCAGGGCCAAGTCCAAACACACATCTGTTTGAAATTGTTCCTCGCAATTATTTCACACAGAAGTTCTCCCTCTGCACCCCCCCACCCCCTCACTCCCGCCCCACTTTGGTCTTTTGTTTGTTGGTATTTATTTTCGGCAAAATCCTTCCCTCTGGATTGCTAATGGACCAACAAAAAAAGAGGGGGGGTCTAGGGGAGTTTTTGATGGTTGGGAAGTGCAGCGGTGGCCAGGGTCTGGCTCCTGGAACTGCTATCAGAGAGACACACAGCCAGAGGAGAATAGAAAAAACCAGCGAGGGCTTTTTGATTCTGTACAAAGCAGGGTTGTCACTGAACACAGGGAACAGCGTTCACACTCAGGGGCCCTGCGCCGCTGCCAGCTCGTATGACGTCTCCATCAAGATCCGTCAGTCAGGGGGCTTTCATCCGACAGAGGCAAACTTATTATTCTGGTTATTGGTTAGGCTCGTTTGACTCTTTGGATAAGAGAGCGATAAAAGAGATGTCAGCCACTGCAGGGAAATAAGACGTACATGTGCAGCCGACATGCTCCGGGAAAATGACACGTTGCTTTGGAAAGGACATGGACAAAGATGTTATGTGCCGTGTGTTTATAAGAATACGAACATCTTTAACCTGGACAGAAGTGGTGGATTGACAATGTGACAGAAAACGTTATTTTTCCCTTTTGTGTAATTGGCCTAGCCCTCCCCTCCCCTCCCCCTCCTAGAGTGAAGGAAAAACCTTCGGTGTTAATGTTAAAATGTTGAAATGTGAAAGTCGCTCTCTGGAGCCAGTGTTTGGTTCGTCCGTTGTGGTGAACATTGCTCCTGATGCGGATATAATAGGCTCACTGTAAGGTTACAAAAACACTGATCCCCAGTTTCAGGTGATAAAACACTAGTGAAAATGTAATTATGACTATTATATCCCACCTCTCTCAATAGATCCCCCTTAAAGGTGCACACTGAGCCTTTGGATTGTGTGAAAGTGATTAAATGTATTTCTTTCAGCAATTCTGTTGGGTCAACATTGTTCATTAGGGTTGATTAACTTAATTTGCTACGTTTTACCCAAAAACCCAGTAAGAAAGTTGAATCAGCCCCTGATAAATGCAGGTGATTCAAACAAAGCACACCATGTTGGAGCAAAAGAATTGAAAGAAAGTTAGTGAATACTGACTTCCAGAGACTCAAAAGGCAAACAGCTCATCTTAAAAATGGGGATTTGTTAAAGTAATCTGCTGCAGGATGATGATGATGAATTTAGTATGAATAGACTTGGTGTTTAGATCAGTGTTCCCTGATGCACACTCCGTATAGCAGCCGTATGTTGCAGAAGTATCCTGCTGTCAGTCAAAGGGATGCTCTCAGTCACCCCTACCCATGTAGCCGCAGATCAGATGTGTGATAATGCTTTGTCACCCCGAATGGGATGTTTTGACACTCTGGAGTGCTAAAAGCCGAGATACCAGGGAGGACTTTAGCACCGTACCGAAGTTATACTAAAAGCCAAGAAGTGAGCGTGATCTCTCCAGTCCTGTGGTGGAGATCCCATGAACCATGAACAAAATACACGTATGGAAGTCATCTCATTTTTAGATTCTTTTTTCATTTGATGAGTGTCCCATACTGTGTCTTAATTGTATTCACATAAACAAAAAATGTCCATTGATTGTTTTTATAATTGATCATTAATATGACACAAGATGTTGGGGCCTCCATGTAATATTGTAGGTCAACCATGTTTTACTCATGTGATATGAATTACTTTGTGTCAGCTGAGACGTTCAAGGTGCAAGTGGAAAATGGACATTTAAAAATTCTGTGAGAACCACTCCCATTGGCAGTGTTGTATATTGCTCCATTCACACCTGGAATCTACATATCTTTCAAATTCAGACTGCTTCATATGTACGATTCTAACCTGATTACATTTATACTAATGGATATTAAAGGGGCAGTAAACGATTTTGGAGAAAGCGTGTTTCTCTATTTGTCTCTATTTTACTGCTCTGGACGGGCCGCTAACACGTGGGAGTCTGACGTACTAACCACGAGGCCAAAACCGAGCTGCAACACCAGCTGCTATCACGTCTCTTAAAGGGATGGTTCAGTGATTTTGAAGTGGGGTTGTATGAGTTACTTATGCATAGTTTTATATGTTACTTTATGGCGTTGGTGACCAGCGATGTCATTTAAAGTGAAAAAATACATCCTTTGGCGTACAATGAACAGATATGTGGCGAAAAAGCCTTTTTTCGGTGGTCCCCTCTGCAACAGTGGGACTCTGACTTTCACTTCTTCCACTTCTCCTCCATAAAATGACATCGCTGATCACCACCTCCATAAGGTAACATATTAACTATGCACAAACTCGCATTGTTGTTGGTGCAGTCAGCACAATTTTTCCGTTTCCGATTTACAGAGCCAGGGCTGAGCCCAAAACCAAAACCGACAGCTAGCTGACCATGAGAAAGAAATATTCGCTTCAATTTTTACAAAACGTGTATTGCTTTAGAATCACTTACTGCCCCTTTAATATACCTCTCTAGTGTCCGTGTTTAGATCCAATTGGGATTTGATCACTCTGTCCAGCTCACATCGCTAACTCTCTTTTGCTCAGGTCTACGACAACAACCAATAATAAAAGAAAATGTTCACAAATATTTGAGTTCAGTGTTGAAAGGGGCTCAGTCATTTCCAAAGAAAACTGGGCATGCGCAAATGCTGAATGTATTTGTTTGGGATTCTTTTCAGTCGTGGTTCTTGGTGCTGGCTCAGCGATGTGTTCCTGTACAACAATGGAGCTCTGTCACATAGATGGTCACACTTCAGCATACACCTGCGGGGACTTGATTCTACTGTAAAACACCTGATCTGCTGTGATGGAACAATCAGATGGAGTTTGGCACTTGTCCATACTTTCATGTGTTTGAGTCGGATTTGACAGTTT
The DNA here is from genome assembly GCF_022379125.1 of Scophthalmus maximus. Taxonomy (NCBI): domain Eukaryota; kingdom Metazoa; phylum Chordata; class Actinopteri; order Pleuronectiformes; family Scophthalmidae; genus Scophthalmus; species Scophthalmus maximus. The sequence goes on along the minus strand of NC_061528.1, from coordinate 21,464,122 downwards.
ACAAAATGTGAAACATTGGATGAGCCTGATGCATCTATGAGGCAAAAGCTGAAGACCTTTGCATTGAGAGTGATTGGCAAATTAATTTTAAATTTTTAGATGTAGTTTAAGCAATTTACAAATGAAAAATGAGAGAGAATGACAGATTTGCTACAAAGGGGAAAAAAAGATGTATGGTAATGTTCAACTTTTTTTATCAACTTTTTTTCTGAAAGCTTCCTATGATAGCCTACCACTAGACAGAATTTGGAGGCACAACTTGCCTGGGCTGGACCCTAATTGTGAGTGAACAGTTATTTGAGTGAATATTAAAGTAGTCTCCCATAAACTTCACCACCCACAGATTCATTTGAACTACATACACAAATCATATCTGTCCCTCCATTGTAAGAAGATGCTTAGTGGCCAATTGCTTTGTGCTGTGAACTGTGAAGACTCCAGGTACTTTCCTTCACATGACGATGTGGGTCTGTCCTCCAGCGTCACGGTCCTGGGCTAACGTGGCAGCCAGCCAGGCTGTATCCCAGCGTTTAGTCCTGCCTTGTCGTTAAATAATCTGTCAGAGTTCAACATCACCCAGCATTAAAAGGTGCACTGCACAAGCTGGCCTGACGGCGGCTAAAAGGATGATGGATGGAAAACACCTCGCCCTGAGACACTGGGTCCTCACCGTTCTGGATGTTACTTACCAGGAAATGTCAACCGTGGCTCGCTGCAGCCGACTCGCTAAATGATCTTATGGGGTTACTCCCTTCCTCACTTTTTGTCTTTCAGGAGCGTCACATAGATCCTCTTTGCTTCCCTGCGAGTGTATGAGCGGGCGTCTGAATTTGTGTAACGGATATACAGAATAACTCACCTTGATTCAAGAGTTAATGTGCATTGAGTTTACCGTGTGCATTTTACATTTATGTATGTAATTTATAACATCATTTGCAATATTTTTTTAAATCATCTTACTACTATTATCATTAATGTGATTTCTCCAGTATGTATACTCTGCTTTTCCTGTTGAACTTAAAGTTGTGCATTTGTTTATGAATGATATCATATTCATGATAGAAATATCTGATCGCAAAAAAAAAATAAAAATGGGAAAGAATGAAAGGGGGACGCAGTAGTTCCTCACAACAGACAACACGCCTCATGTTATCAGCCAAGACATGTGCAGCACTCGTTCCTTCCTTTTAAGAGATGGCCACAGTGGTTTACCACTCTACACAGACCTGCTGTGTGTGCTAAGAGGAGCTTTATTTGGCAAGTTGACCATTATCCATTGTATGGAGGGAAACAATCCGTGTGTTGTCTGGGCTTTTTTTTTTGGGCTAAATCAGATCCCCCCTTCCTGTCTCCAGCTCTGAAGAAAAGAAGAGGTGAATATATGATACTTGTGAGATGGTCAGACCTCATGTTAAAGTCGAGTCACAGGCCGGGACTTGAAGGTAACTGACCCCAGAGCCTCATATTCTGTGGTTGGTTTCTCTAAGATTCCTTATGGCAACGACATCCTTCTTGTTCCATTTAGTTATGATGGTGTGACGATCCTCTGCGCTGACCTCTTTAAAGGGATTTTAGACCTATGTGATTAAGGAAAACAAACATGCTAAAATGTCACTGCAAGCTTTTACAGGGTAATTTACAAGTAAGGCTTTTTTTTTTTCAAGCCCAGCATTCCACTGTCCCTCAGCTGTGCTCTCAGCTATTCAAATTGTAGCTCTAGTTGGTATTTCGACTACATAATTACTACTGTTGTGGATGTAAAAATACTAGTCCATCAACATTAGCTACGACTCAGGTCTCCCACCCCCAAAACAAGGTCAAAAGTTCAGGTTTAGGGAGGGAAAACTGCCAATATTGGCCTGTTAGTGTTCAGAATAAGCAAAAATGCTGCAATGAAAGGGTTTTCACAGTGTTAGGAGGAGAAAATGTGAGGGAGCCAAACCAAAGGAACATTAGCAAAAACGGAGCTGCCCCAAATCCCGGTGGTCTCTACCCAGTACATTTCTCTTTTCAACAACAACAGCAATATCACATGTTTGAAAAATATTTATTTCATTTCACTGGCAAGGTTATTCAGCAGTCAACTGAACAATTATGCTTTAATCACCAAAATGACTTGAGAGTACTGAGACACCATTTATTTCAGAGGGAAAGTGCAGTGGGTGAGGTTGATCAGTGGGTGTACATTCTTTGAGTCAGTTACAAGGGGAAAAGTTTAACAGCATAAAAGAGAAGCTCAAAACATTGCTTACCAAAAGCTAAGACAAGGCTGTCCACTCCCTACACTCACTCCCATGAGCCTTTAATCAGAAGATCCCCCTGTCTTCAATCAAACGATGGCATTCCTCAACGGCCCACTCATGACGAAGCTCTCAGAGCATCTGACCCCCAGTTTGGCTGGCAATAGAGGATAACCCAAGAGAGGTCATGATCTGGGCTAGGGACTGACCCTGGACCCTTACACCCTTGAGGAAGGCCACAATGCTGCCCTTCATCACAGACATCCCCTAGGCTCTCTGAGAGTTGATCATAATTCTTGCACTTCCAGAATTTAGTGGGGCACCTTCTGCCCTTGGGCCGGGGCCAAGGCGCTATTGGAGCAGTAGGTAACCCCGACTCAGACACGGGTCATGTCCCTCTGATCTCAGTAGGCATGGAGCTCAAGGCAGGAAGCCTTTGATGAAAACCCGAGCCAAGTCAGGGGAGAGAGCCACAACAGCCCCAGCCAGTCAATCGCCTTATTATGATGACCCGCCCTCGAAGGTCAAAGAGCAAACTGTGACACACTCCAGTACTTCTTTAGGGGCACTCATTCAGTACACTTTTTAAAATGAATTTCGTCAGATTATATTACAGTTTCACAAAAAAATGTAACAGTCACATATATCAGCATCGTTAAGGTTTAAGTTGTACAAAGTGTATTTTACCTTTTTGTTGACCTATTATTACATTAGCATTGGTAAATGCTAAATATTTATATAGCACTTTTATAGTTTTATTGACCCCTCAAAAAGTTTTAAAGTACAAGTTACATTCACCCATTAGCATTTGTAAATGGTAAATATTTACATAGCACTTTTATAGTTTTATTGACCCCTCAAAGATTTTTACAGTACAAGTTACAGTCACCCATTCACGCACATTCATTCTGCGCTGCTGTTTGTCGTGTCTTTTCTGTCAATGTTTTACTTTACATTAATTTAGCAGACGCTTTTGTCCAAAGCGACTTCCAATAAATGCATTCAACCATGGAGATATTACCCCAAAAAGTGCAAGAATCATGAGAGTACATAAACATTTATCAAACAGGCAAAAAAAGATTCAACGACTAAGGTGCAGTCTGAACAAGTGAGTTTTCAGTCTGCGACAGAAACATTGAAGGGTTTCTACTGTCCTGATGTCAATGGGGAGCTTGTTCCAACATTGAGGAACCAGGACCGCAAACAGACAAGATTTAGTTGAGCGGTGGCTGCCCATCCCTCGTAGTGAGGAAGTAGAAAGCCTTTTGGCAGGAGCAGAGTGGAGTAGACTGGCTGGGGTGTAAAATTTGATCATGTTCTTGTGTGGGAGAACTTGGGTAGGTTAAAGACCAACCAGGCCGCTGCATTCTGTATGAGCTGCAGAGGTCCGATGGCACATGTTGGCAGACCAGCTAGCTCGAGGGAGTTTCAGTAGTCCAGACGTGAGATGACAAGAGCCTGCACCAATACCGGCTTCGCCTTCTCGTGAGGAACGGACGTATCCTCCTGATGTTGTGGAGGATGAATCTGCAGGAGCGGGTCGACACTGCGATGTTGGCAGCGAAGGACAGCTGGTCATCCAATGTCACACCCAGGTTCCTTACAGTTTGAGCAGTGTCCACCACAGAGTTCTCAACTACCTGATGCAGAGGTAGTTGGTGGGAGACACCTTCCCGGGAGGAAAAGCATCTTGGTCTTTTCCAGATTGAGCTTCATGTGGTGCAACGTGCTCCTCCAGTCAACGTGCCGAAGTGTCCTTGGGCAAGACAGTTGACCCTAAATGTTAGTGTATGAATGATGTGTGATAGAAAAAAGCACTGTATATAGAAGCATAAATGGGTGTGTGAATGGGTGTTTGAGCCTTGCACTGTAGCAAAGCCTTGCATTAAATCTTGGTAGTTGAGTCATGAAGTACCAATCAGGAAAGAAATGTGGGTGACTGCGTCATCTTTCCCAAAAGTCTCAGTTTTATGGTCTTCAAAACTCTAGAGTAGTGTGTATGTCAGGCGTAAATGTAGCAAAGGTTATGCGTTTCAAAATTAAAATGTATTTGTGTGGACGTAGCCTGAGACTGATGGGGCTGTCAGAAGTGTTTTTTTCAGAAACCAAAGTGGAAACTCAGGATTTTCACTTTGGAAAATATTACCATCCCTGGAGCCATGCAACTCAGCAATGTGACGTTGTGCAGATTGTCTTGTGCCATAGACCCATGAATATCTAACACTAGCCCTTAGTTGCACTTTACTTTATCAGCCATTCTCATGCTGTTCACGTTGCATTTGCTCCATGTTGGTCAGCTGAGGATAGCAATCTTTCATCCTCTTGACCCTTTGTCCCTCTGATGCGTGTTGTTTTGTCTGCTAGCAGCCGTGGTGCAGGGTGCGAATGTCACCAGCCAACAGCTGACTTCCTCAGATTGCATTCTGCTTAACGGGCACCGGCACTTCAGAGCTCTACAGTGAGATTACAACCCAACTTAGAGACAGCTGAACGGAGAGGAAGGGCATTCCACAGATAGAGATGGGATGCTTCCTTTTCCCTTCCCCTCCACATCTCTGACAATCTTGGATAACAAGACCGTGCTGACAATGATCGTGCTGCTTTTCATGAATAGAGCATTCAAAAGGGACACTTGCAATTTACAATACATTTGTAATGTTGAACACACAGATAAACTTGTGCCAATAAATCCAGTATATTCTTTTACTCACTCACTCAGGACTAAAAATACTCATTCTGTCCTGCTTGAGCCCATCTTTGATTTACTGCAAGTCTCATATGCAAAAAAGAAAGTTCAGCATAGCAGGGACCTTGTCATCAAGTCTCTATGGTGGTTTTTTTCGACCAGAAAACAAAGGAACAAACAAATCTGATAGACTTTTCCAATTTGGAAAGATGTGATGTATATATAGAAGTAAAAATGTTTTTAATTTCATTTTGAAAAACATCAACTCGAGTCCAGGTTATAGTCACCAATAATTAATGATCAGAATTAAGGACATATTAAGGTTTTTCTCCAAATATTCTTTGTTCAGTATTATTGAACAAAAAAAAAAAATTTGCGGAGCATTTCTGCAACAGGGCACATGCCATTTTTTAGTATATCTTATTTATGTACACCATTTTTATCATTTTGTCAGCCTACTGGCTTATCAGTATTATTATTTTTCACTTTTAAACTGTGTCTACAGTTGGATATGCCGTCTTTTATCATTACGATATTCTCCTGAAGTCTCTTTCTGTAGACATTGATATCATTTACCTGGGCTTCTGTTTTCTAAAGTAACATGATTCTGTGCAGTTGACTCATCCTGAATTTTTTTGTCACAGGCCACAGGCCTGAGTTCAGTATACTTTATTTATGTACATCACCATTAAATTGTCGTCAGCCCACAGGAACATTTTCTATAGTCTATCATTGTGCTCGATTTTCTCAGTCTTAGCTCACATATGTGAGAAGCAGTCTTAGCACATATTTTTGTTATTTCTTGTTTTTTTATCCAATGTTTTTGAATTTGCATATCATTTGACATGAGGAGTCTTTAAATTGCACACCTGTTTTTTATTGCGCTGATGCCCTGATGAAGACTCAGGGAGTTGAAGGCATATCCATGGTCTAATAAAGGATTTTTACTCTCTCACATCCACCGGATGTTTCCTCACTGCCATTGTACACTTTCAACTTCCATCAGACTTACTAAGCTGGACAGTCATTTTTTTTGTTTATCTTACCATATGTATTGAAAGATGTTGCTCATAGTGACAAACACACAAGGAACGAGAGGCAGTGGAGTGTACTGTATCACTCTGACGAGACCAGACAATGCTAAATCGACAAAAAATGATGAAAAAGAAAAATCCCTGGATCTGCCACTTTAATCAGATCCAGAAAGTTGCATGGATTCTTTGCTGGGTTCATATCCCATCCCTCTGCCAAGTCGAGTGCGAAGTAGTTTGGTTATTTTTGCGTAATCCTGCTGACAAATAAACCTACAAACCATCGAGAAGACGCAGGTGAATGCACAACCTGCTTGGCAGAGGCAAACTCTGCGGCTTCCCTCACCTCTTCAGATATTTATAGCCTGTTTTAGCTCACTGTTTTGGTTTGGCAGCTTTGGATTTGGCTTTGGTCCAATTTTACTGCTTTCTCTTGCAAGCAGTGTTTGTTTTTTTTGCACTGTACTGTACACTACCTGACCTGAAACAAATGTAAGAAAGAAAAAGGTTGCTACTTGCAAGTAAACATAGAAGAGACAGATATCGTTCTTAGAAGTTGGTGGAGACCAAAACTAAGCTAAAAGGAGAGTGAAAACTGTACTGACTTTCACCACTGTGCCAGAAATTTTTTTCGATTTGAAGTTTTGATCTGCCTCTATACTGGCTGGATAAATTGACAGTTGTTTGCTTACCTGTTATATATCAACCGTATATGTTAAACAGATTTTTAGCTTAAGCTTAAGCTGAAAATTCCAACTTAAGGAGCAGGTGCTTTCGCTCAGTCTTTATTTAAAGGCCTAAATCGATTGTACTAGGCATCATCGAGGAAACAGGTTCATCTCTTCACTCTTTCCACATGCCGTAGATGCGTGTGTTCCATTTACAGTATGAAGTTGTGCGCTTCAGGGCATCGGCATTTCTCTTCATTTGTGTGCTTTGTGTAACCATCCATTTCTGCCTCACTGCCCTCTTGTTCTCCTCTCTGGTGAGACTCCTTACCCTGAGGCTATTTTCCTCCCGTCCTCTCTCTGAGAGAATAAGAAATACCAGTGGCAAAAACAATCAGTGGGCTTCACTTTAAACCAGGCCCCAGCTGAATTTGCTGTCAAATTAAATGTGACTTGACTTTTTTCAAGAACATTTTACATCTCTACATTCCTTGTATATCCGGTCGACCTCCTACTTCCCACACCATACTAGCTTTTGCTCTGTTACAGTATCTCTCTATTTCTTTCCTGATTTTTCCTTTTCTTTTTCTCACACTATTTTTTTCCCTCTCCTGTCTTTCCTGTATCATGTTGCCCTGCATTTCTTCGGGGGCTGGCCTGCCACTGTGAATCTTTGACAACATGCCATCTAACTATAGAAACTACTTTGTATGCATTTTGTGTGTATGGCGTATCCCTTTTCACCGGGGCCCTTTTTTTCTACCTCTGATCTGGCAAGTGCACACATAGACATCAAAGGGGGCTTGAGCCCCTGCCCTTTTTCTTCCTCGAAAAAAAAATTGCCCTATTCCTGGGGAGCTTTTTAAAAATTATTATTAATAAATGGATATTTATATATATTTGTGTTTGCTCACAATTTCCCTGGCAAACAAATATATTTATTGAATAAAAAAAATAAAAAAGATATCAGGTCGGGTGATCAGACTTTGTCATGTTCCAATGTCTTGGAATGTTTTGCTAACCTACATGCATGAGCTACTAGCTATTGTAATAAGTTAGCTAAGGTTTAGCAATGGCAATTTATCATCGGCATACAGGCTGATGTACTGTACTTAAGGGGAGACAGTACAGGTGAATACTGTAATTTGCATCTAATAACGTCATCACAATCGCCACATTGATAGGCTATGAATATTAGGCGTTGACTAAATAAAATGCGCTAATTTGCATACATCTGCCAAGGCAGTGCAGGTGAACATGATAAAAAAAATTACAAAAACATCCCCACAGAACTTCCAGTTAATTATTTACATCAAGACAGTAATTTCCCCTGAAATGTTATTTTTAAATATGCAGATTAGCTTGTTCGGTGAATATAAGAGAAATCTACAGATGCAAACAGACAGAAGGTAGTAAAAGAAACACCATCTTAATGTGTATTTTGGAAGTTAATTCTTTTCAAACATGTCATATTTCCCTATTATATAGGCACTATATCTTTGCTGTGTTAAGTACACTTTTTTTTCATTCTTAGTGCAGTGAATCATCTTTACTGAATGTGTGGGCACCCTTCATGCACATAGCCACTGGAGGTACACTAAGTACACTGATGCTTGCCCCCTTAGTACTGTATTTCGACAGCAGTCTGAGAACATGCCAAGCATGATTTTATTTGGAGCATACTAGTCTTACTTTGATGTGGCCCCTGGGGACCACAGACGTGATTTCAAAGAAGACACAGCCAAGAGATTTAAACAGAAAAAAAGGAGATAGTTTATTTGAAATGTACAAAAGCTATGTACACACTCATCCAAACCCACACTCAAACACACACACACACACGCACACACTGAGCATAGTAAAAGTGAATGGTAGCATACACACAAACATTTTGAAAGGCTATTTAGAAATTCAGGAAATGTGGTAAAACGGAAGAATTTGGAGGGCCAGTTCACCAATCCTGTCAGAGGCAGGATTTCATTATCAGTCAGAGTCCCTTCCTGTTCTCTCTGCAGTTCATCCAGAACCCATGCAGAACCCATGGGAGGCAGTGAAGGGAGGCGGCATGAATGTGTTAATTAGGGTTAGATCTCTACTGAGAACACACAGAGGTACTTGTATATTCCTTTAGAGAACACTTTTCATCCGACACAGGGGTTCGTGTGCCCTGATAGACCAACACAGAGGGATATCCTTGTCCTTTCCAATTATTTACCCTTGTGAGATGGGACCATGGAGAGTTAATTCCTCTGATCCAGAGGGCAAAGAAGGAAATCTGTTCAGGGTTCATCAGTGCCATCCCCAAGAGCCCAGACCATGATCAAAAAGCACTTAATATCTGCGGACAATAATTTTGTACAACCACGTGTTTAAACTAGGGCCGTCAAAAGCTTCACTTTGTAAAAAGCAATAAGTCTCAGATTTCTTTTTATACTGAACTTTGATTATGTCCAATGTAAACAAAATGAGTTAAGAATCACAAGTAAACCTTTATTCCACAATCTAGATTTAATTGAAACTCAGCAATAAAAAACTAGTTGTGCACGAGACAGCTTGCTACAATAGCACACAGGAAGTTGAAATAAGTGCATATATAAACTGCTATAGCAGTTATTGTTTGCAGTTTTTCTTTGTCATAATAGGTATGTTTAAATTTCTACATACATTGTTTGTAGCGGTGCTCTCTTATAATTTGCCTGGAAACAAATGACATGCATAACTGTAGTTGTTCTTCTGAATGTGATATTTTAAACCTGGTCATAAAAAATGTTCACATTTCTTATTCACTTTCAAAACTTGTTTTAGGTGCCTCAGATTAGCACTACAAGTATTTTATCTCACATACAGAATTGTGAACATAGACAGAACAGCAAACTGTAGTTTAGCCTTGAGAGAAAACGTTTTGCATTACTTACAGACATTAATGTTATTTGTGTCATAAAAAAAGACATTTTATACATTTGACAGCCCTAGTTCAAACATCAAAAGTCTATAGCATAACTTAAAGCAAGTACCATACAGTATAATCTATACACATAACGGTCTTCATGAGAAAATATAACCTGATATCTACATATCATGTCAGTTTCCTGGTAACTCTTACTTTCATGCCATACTCTGATGCTCAACCTTGATGTCCTCAGCAAGGCACGAGGTGAACTGCTTTCAGTGCACCACTTTGTAAAGGGCTTTTACACCAGCAAATACTGAATGGCAGTTTGTGTATGAATTTATATAGCCTGGGCTATCATATAGTTGTAGCTAAAAAGTATGGCTTTTTAACAAATAATGATAGAAAATGGCCCTTAGCTATGCTTACTATTCAATTCAATTTAATGTAACATGTTATAATCTGAAGCAAATATTACAAGATAAGCATATCACTATAGACAATGAAAAAGAATGTATGAAATAACCAGTTTTGCATTGTTCAATCAGTGCTTTCTTGTGTAGTCTATGAATTCCTGATGTAAAAATGGTAAGCATGGGTGATAGTGTTTCACTGTTCTCAGCTTATCATGTTGAGGAACTTGCTTTCTTCTGCCAAAGCTGTAAGCATGGAGTTCATGTCACCGATGGCCATGTTGCCAATCCCTGCAGGTACAGACGCGAGGGTGACAGAGTTGCGAGGTGTTGTCAGACGTGAGGAACTCTGGGAGAGGCTCTGCAGAAGGCCAGGACTCAGGGTGCCCGACATTAGGCTGGAGTGGTCTCCATCATCTAGCATTGTATCAAAGTCAATCTGGGCGTGCTCTGTGCCACCAGATCCACCAGTGGAAGAATCCACTGTACTGCTGGAAACCTGGTTGACTCCTGGTGAGGCCATGTTGGTTGCTGCAGCGTTGTTGCTGGCAGGAGCCTGGCCGGCACAGGGGGACATGGGGGCATCAAAGCTGACAGACGTTGGCTCTACCATTTGAATCTGTCCTGTGTAGTACAAAGCAGAGTTTGGATTTTCAGAGTTGCTGTTGTGGGCCACTGATCCACTGGGCCGCTTTGGGCTCGCCTCTGAGGTGTCATTGGTTGACTTGGGTATTCGACTTGGTTGCATCATGCTAGCCCCTGTGTGTTGTCTGGTAAGAGACTTGGGCTCTGTGGGAGGCCGGGGTTGTAATATTCCTCTGCCTCCATTGTGGATATTGTGTTGCTGCTGCTGCTGGGAGAGAACATTGTAATTTTGCTGAAGATCCACATGGTTCACACGAGAATACCCATCAGCCTGTGTCCTTGCTCTGTAAGTTTGCTGTTCTGGATCTGTCACACTGTTGCGGGTCGGTCTCATGCTAGTGCTCCCAGCTATAGAATTTGGGATTGCCTCTTGGCCGTACCCTTGTTGAGGACTCATTTGTGCACTAAAGTTCACGTTGTTGCATTGCCTCTGTTGATGATTCTGCTGGTGGTTAATGTTCATCAGCCTCTGGCTGTTGTGGTTCGCATACCCCTGCATAGACATATTCTGACTCATAGGCACTACCTGCTGGTTGCTGCCCAGGCCCGGACCTTGTGCCTGGAAGGATCCAAAGTTTTGCCTCTGCTGAACAACAGCTAGGTTCCCCCTGAGAGGATGCTGCTGTTTTGAGAGCTTGGTTGTGGTATCCACAGTCCCTGAGCTCACCTCGTTCCACTGCACTGGCATGTTATTCTTGTTCAGGTTGTCTGATGATGCTGAGAAGGGCAGATTCTGACCAGACAGAGTCATGGTGGCATCCACCATGGCCATCCTCCTCTGTGCATAAAATGATGCTGGTGGGGCCATGCCTGTTTGGTAGCCCTGAGTCTGATTGTTTGCGTGATGGTCCACTTGCCCCGAGTTGTGACCTGAGGGGCCTGAATTCTGGGACCTGAGATATTGCACCACATCATCTGGAAGCACCATATCATCATCCCCGCTCTGCTCTACCCCATTCATCATTCCATCTACTGCCATGTTCTCCATTGCTACATTCTCAGAGATGCTAGGTGGTCTGGGGGCAAATGGGTAGCGTTGCAGGCTGCCATCAGAGCGAGTGTAGCCCTGCATGGCCAGTGACTGGTGGCGTTCTGCAGCTGACGGACCATTGATGGGGTTCATGCTGTTCGTGCTGTTATAGCGCTGGACCCTTGGAAAGGAGAGATGATCAAGTGTGGGGCGGCGCACTGGATCACTGGCACGGCGTGGAAGGTTGGCGGGTACCTCATGGGGCATCATGCTGTGGGTGCCATATCCAATGTCACTGCAACGCCGGGGTACAGTTCCAGAGGGTGGCTGATGGAATGGATGAGATGAGCCTTCTTGGGAGTCACTGTACAATGCCATGCGGGTCCTCAGGCTCATTCGATCCATATTGGGGAGAGGAGTAGGTGGAGCTCCACCAGTGGCAGCAGCGTACTTTGCCTTGAGCCTGTAATGCTGAGCTGGTGTCAGACTGAGGATGCTTGGGAGACCTCCTCCACTGACTCCACCACCTCCACACTGGCTGGCCTCGCTTGAGCGGCGAGACAGATCAGTTGAAATTGGGTCATAGGAGTCAGCCGAACTGATGTTGTTATGGCGGTTAGCACCAAACTGGGACGCCTCACTGGAACGGCGGCTGGAATAGCAGGGTGAAATACCCGAAGAGCGGCGACTCATTGTGTAAGCTGAGCTAATGGTACTGGTGGTGCTGTCACGGCGCTCATTCAGCTGGTTCAGCAGTGTTATTTCACATGAAGGCTGGTCGCCCATGCGATGGCTGGGGTGCAGACCACTTAAGTTACTCATGATGTTGGAGCTTTCCAGCAGGGAACCTGGCAGATACAAGGGACATTATCAAGTAATGACCTAAACTCATAAGATACTTACAATTGATTTACTATTACAGGGTTAACATAACTGTGCATGGCTGTTTTGTCTATTGGACTCATGCTACTAATACATGCACTCAGCCTACGACATACATGGTCCCAACCTTCCACACTTACCGACTGCAGGTATGGGAGGCAGCTTCATGATGCGTTGGCCCTGTGGTGGCTGTGGTGCAGAGTTGACCCAGGGGCAGGAGTCCCTCACTGTCTTCAGCCTTTCCTTCTTGATGTTTTCCAGCTTGATGGTGACCCCACCACCATGACCAGCCACTTTCCTTAGCTGGAGCCCCATCCCACCCAGCTGTCCCCCAGACTGAACTGTGGAGTCCACCATGGGGCACTCATCCTGTGCACTGAGGTCCCCGAAGCTGCCCCCACTATGCATGGCCATCTCTACCCCACTGTCGTTGTTGTTGGCACTGCTGAGAGGCGATGGCTCACTGCTACATGACGAGTGGCCGCCAGGACTGGACTGATATGTCTGGAGGATGACAGTGGAGAGGAATTTGGTGTAAGAGTGATGTTTGATACAGTGATAGCTTGATTATGAAAGTTAGTGGTTCATTGTTCAATTGTCAAGTAAATAAATATGTGTCACACCTTTGTAAAATGTTTAACATTTTGCTTTCTGCATATGTGATGTGAAGAAACATGAAAAATTGTGAACAAGTGAAATTTTAAATAAATCAATGAATGAATAAAAATAATAAAGTTTCATGCCAAGTCCCTCATGTGTTCTTCAGTGTTAAATAATTACCACTGTTAAAAATTCTGATTGTGATGGTATTTTGTAATAACTATTGTAGGACTATAATTCCATAATCTCATCAATTATAGACGGGTTTGATTTATTAACAACAAGAAAAACAAATGGATAATAGATGAGTTCTGTGAACAACAATCCAGTGAAAACAGTAATTCAAACTGGTCTAAAATGGACCAAAGTCTTGATCACAGCTTGATGCTGGCACTATTTGTTCAGCACACATGCTAAGTCCCAGCCTCTGAATATTCATATGACAGTGACTTTTATCGTCTCCCGACCACAGAGGCTACTGCCAGTGTTCTCGTGGACCGAAACATTTTTTTTAATGGTGCACGTTTCTCCGCACATGCATACGCAATGTGTCGACAATCTGTGAAAATGGATCATCATGCAAAAAGCCTTTTTGAATCATGCAAAAACATGAGAACACACAGAGGGAAGACAGAGGGACAGTTTGAGTGTCTCACCTCAGTGAAGTCTGTCCGTTAGGAAGGTTACAAAGGAAAGAGAGAAGCAAGTTCAAGCAACGACCAGAGAGGTGAGTTTGGAAGGATGCAGGCAGTGCTGGTAGTAAACATTTAACTTTGGAGCAATATTAGTAAAGTGGCAAACAGTAGGAGAATAAGTCTGTGCCTGTCTTTGTTGTTTCCGAAACATACAAAGCCATGCAATTATACGGTTGTTGTTTTAATAGGTGACACAGATTTAATCAAGTGCTGATTTCCTTAAAGGTACAGTCAATCAAATCCCCAAACCTTAAATAAAGTAATCAATTTTCTGTGCACACATTTTTCATAAACTATAAAAGCGCTGTGTGGAGTGACTTTTTTATCGGGACAAACCATGGAGGTCTCTGTCTTGATGGATTTGATCTGAAGACAGTCTTCCACTCCTCTGGAGGTGGAGTTGGCCTCAATCTTGCCGTCCGCTCCTCTCGCACCGTGCTTGGCATTCGCCTCGTTCTCCCCGTTGCCTTTGGGTGGCTGCTGCCTTGGAGGGACGTCGCTGCGTTGTTTCTTGGTGACGTGGGCTTCTGGTCCGTGCACTGTTTTAACATGCTTCCTGAGAGAGCTGGGATCCGTGTAGCGTTTGGTACACCCCGGGATCTTACACACATACGGTTTCTGCAGAGGGATTCAACACAGTTTTTATTGAACTTGGAGGAAGAAGAGAAAGATACAGTAATGGCCTGCCGGGGATTGGGAGAGAGTCCACTTCAAATAACTGAACACGATTCTCTCTGAACATACCTCGTTTGAGTGTGTACGGTTCTGGTGCTTGGCCCGGTCTGAGGCATTGGAGAAGGCCTTGTTGCAACCTTCATGTTCACACACATACGGCTTCTCTCCGGTGTGGGACCGAAGGTGGGTCTTCAGGTTCTCCAGGCGAGAGTAGGCTTTGGCGCAGCCCTCAAACTGCAGACAGACAGACAGACAGACAGACAGTGAGATTGACTGCCCGAGTGCAGTAAATTTGTCTTCAGCTGGTCGGAGAGAAGAGCTGGGCAGAAGCAACAAAAAAGCTCTGTGTGGTTCAGTTTTCAAATGTTATCTACTCTTGGACTCTTGCCCACCTACTGTGGCCTGCCACACTAAAGCAAAGCACTGCAACACTTTGGTAAAAAGGGCTATTATGTGAAATATCTAAAGTAAGTGTGAGGTGCCGGAGAGCCATTTGTCTGGCGTGCTTTACTGAGACAAAGAAAAGTCTGCGGTTTGCCTTTGTATTCACTTTCATTGTACAAGCTATAATTTGGTATTCCTTCTGAGCCGTTACTGTGGATGTAATTGGCTTTGCGATTAAAAGAGAATCGAATTAGACTCGCTCAGAAACGGGATACAACAGTCAGAAGTTTCCAGCTTGAAAGACGAGACTTAAAGGGGGAGCCGGAGTGTTGTGAGAAGATGCACGTGGGATTTGTGCACAGCATATACAGCGTGGTCTTAATAAGGACCCTTGGCCCCCCGCTTGCCTGCAGATTTTAATTACACGCCCACGCTGTCAATCAGCTTTCTTAACTCTCTCCTTTACAAGTCATCCGTTTTAATGCATTCGCGAGAGCCTGCGAGCCAGCTTTGAAGCCAAGAAAACAGACTCTCAATTTGATCTTCACACAGCGAATGAAGGCTTAAGTAAAACCCCCATTATTTATTGACAAGGAAATAGTGTATCACTGGTTCTGAGCACAAAAGTAAAAAAAAAAACGAAATCTTTTTTTTCTTAGGCAGAGGGAAGGGCTGTAGGATCGAGGCTATATGGCTGCCAATGTGGCGGCTAAAGTTCTGTTTCTTTTCAACCAGTTCACCAGTCGGTTAAAGGGCCAGTAGCCCTAAAGATGTACCTGCGATATATTCTGGATATATCAACTAAAGTTCTGAGACAATACATTTAGGACAAAAAACCTCTGTTACAAACTGGAGGTGTGAAAAACGAGGGCATTCGGGTGGGAAAGGTCAAACAAAAAGTCACTCACTGCTGGTTGCATTATGGTTAATTTCAGATCTCGGCCTCTGTTGCGTCAAATGAGATGATTCTTTTTTTTAATTGTTCATTAAATAAGTCTAATTCTAAATAGTTGGAGAAGCCATCTGAATACAGCAGTCAGTCACAGGTGATCATGTTCTTATGTAAACCAGCTTGTTTGCCAAAGGTCCACCACAGTTTCTCATGGTGCCGCTGGGTTCTTACCGTGCATTTATGCGGCTTCTCCCCCGTGTGTCGCCTCATGTGGACCACCAGCATGTACTGAGCCTTGAAGGGCTTCTGCTCCCGGGAACACTCATCCCAGCGACACACAAACTCCTTCTTCTCACCGTGGATGTGGTCGTTGTTTATGTGCTGAGGAGAAAGCGAACCCAAATTCAATTCAAGACGAACATCGCCGCATACTGTGGCGTGACATGTTTCGGTGATACAGGGGCATAAATGTCAAAACTGTGATGACGCCGCAGGCGGGTGCGTGTGTGTTTGAGAAAGTCAGCAAGAAAATCCCTCTTTCATGTGTTCATGCATATGTGCATGTACAAAACTCTCTCTCTCTCTCCCCCACACACACACACACACACACGCACGCACGTTGTGAGTGATGGTGCCATCCATTATGGCTGACAGTTATTATGCATCTGTCAACTGGAGACAATCGCTTATAAAGCACCGTGTGTTTTTTCAGGCAGCATGTGTTTCTGTGAGTTTCTCAGGGAAGGGGAAATTCCCCAGATCCCAGTAAAAGCGATCAGGAAGAGCATTCTGTGACCACCTTGTATATAGCTTCCACTCTCCTTACTTTTAACAGACCAGGAAGTCCAGTCAGGGGACACAAAGGTTTTTCCTGTGAGATGCTTAAACTAATGGGCTAAAGGGGCAATCGCAGAGATTTCACTGTCAAGTGATCTGTCTGCACGGCAAAATGACACATTTTATTGTTATTCAAGCATGTGTTTTCACCTTTCTTGTCTCATTAAAGTGATTAATTGAAGGAGGAGTCCATTCCTCCTACTACACTGTGTAGACATGCAAAAGAATGACACACAACCTTCAGTTATCGGAATTAGGTCTCCAGATACAACAGGCTTTACAGATAAACACACACACACACACACACACACACACACACACACACACTGCACACGCAATGTTTCTGAACAGACACAAAATTCTAAACTCTCGTCCTGTGCACCACATGCAAATATCCACACGCCCAGAGGAACCACTTCATTTCCTGAGGACACCCAGGCCCACAGTGCTCCACTCATGTGGCCACTTCTCCACCAGTGAAAAAGCTCAGTGGTCGACGATTCTGCCGAGATCTATTTTGAGTGTGGGAGGAGGAATGGAAACAAGTGTGTGGCCCGAGCGCAGGGCCTCTATTTTCAGGTTACACACTACTCAGAATCCATAATTTGGGGGCTCTTGAAATGGGATTAACTTAATTTTGGTTCAGCAGACGCCTGAAAAAACCCACAGGTGTGTGTGTGTGTGTTTTGCTTATATTGTGAGAACCCTGGATATGCTAATGGAGGCAATGTCAGGGTTTTTTTGTTTTCGAAAGAAAGCCTATTGCATCCCTGGATTTCTTTATGAAGTTGATGGGAAGCACATTTAAGAATGAATTGGCCTCAAATTGTCCGTCCACTACCGAGACCAAACCACCACTCCACTAATCCTGGCAAGCTTTCACAGAGTTTGTGGCGAGGGATTTAAAGCTGGGGCAAAAGTTCTTGAAGGTAACTCTGGTCCTGACTTGTTAGGCTGCCCATCGCGGCCGGCCCACCACCATCACATCAGCCTCGGCGTCTGTGGACCTGACACGTGTCCTGACGTCCAGTCAGAGAGTGGAAAGCAATAGAAGTTGGCCTGGGAAATGGGAGCGCACGAGGTTCCATAACTCCACAGCCGCTGGCATGACGATGGATTTATGGCCCACCCTCTGGGCTTCAGGGGTTGGGAGTGTTGCTGGGAGTGAGAGGTTAGGGGTCAGGGGTCACGGGGCTGAGGGGTTGGTGGGGCACAGCTGTGGGGCTCGGGTTTGAATTTTGGCGAGAGCCGTCAGGCTCATTAATGCCGCGCGCGTCAACCCCAACAGGAAAGGATCAGTTACTACGCCGCATTCTGACTGGACTCAATCAGCACATATTTAATGAGCAGCAGGCGAGCCGTTTGAACTTTTCACTTTTTTACACAGTAAAATGCAATAATTCTCACGGCGTGGTTTGTAATGGACTGTCACTGAAGCAGAGCAAACTAATAACGCTGCTGACATGACTGACATCCAGAGCTGCAAGAGGAAACATGTCAGCCCAAGACTTGGCATTAGACAGTTTGTGTTTTCAGCGGAATGAGGCTGCAACTAATAACAATTTTCATTTGTTCACTGCTTTAAAAGCTATTTAATTAATTGAGTAATTGTTTTGCCGATAGAATTTTTGAAAAAAGGGAATTCAAAACCCCTGCTAATTGTGTAACTTCCCACATGTCCTGTTTGGGCCAACCAACCTAGTTGGTAAACTACTTGTATCAGCTTTGCAGGGGAATCTTCGGTGTCAAGGTCTACATATCTTTGTTAGTGGGTTGTAACTTTGTCTGCCGCCGACACTTAGGCTTTACTCACATGGACGAGCTGGTCCTGGGTGTCATACTCCTTGGTGCAGCCCTCCCAGTGGCAGTTGGTCTCGTATATGGCCTCGGGCTCCTGCTTGCACTCGTCTTTATCCAGATCCTCGCTCAAGTCCAATACCCCTCCCCCGTGGTCCTGAGCAAAGGAGAACGACACTTTTTTGTCAAACAGGCGCTGAAGAACAATGCCAACGTGTGTATCCGTTCCAGTCACTTATGCATACATACATAAGTGACTGGCATAAAAACAAACAAACATGCAAATACTGACCAAATCTTTCGGCTGAATCTGTGGTCAATATGTTAGAGAAACAGTCTGGACTGTTTTGCATCTGTCTTATCTTATCTAGTTCTTAATCCGGAGGAGCTGCCGCTTGATCATAATGTGTAACAACAACTCTTGTTATTGATGACGGCTGCATCTTTATTCACTATCTATAATCAATTAGAGCCAAATTCACAAACTTACGATACAGAGAGGGATATTTACCCAGGGTAAGAAACCAAAAGTACCGATGCTGTGCTTGCCCTTGCACTTTTTTTTTTACACTCTTCTCTTCTTCTATTTTTATGACTTCTGACAATTTTTGGGGATGGTCTTACCTGCGAGGTCGGTGAGATGGGCAGCGGACCTTCTGTTTCTGTCTTGACCTTTGATCTCTTGGTGGTCAGCGGGTTGACCGTGCTGCTCACTGCTGGGTCTCCACTGGCGTTCTGAAGGACGCATGAGAACAGAACCAGGGCTGAAGAGACATGCTAAACATTGTACTGTCCTTTTGGAAGCAGACAAGGAGGGAGTCTAACGTGGTTCTAAACCGTGCTTCTTTTGTCATTCTTACATTCTGTGCCAACCCACTCAGTCTTAAGCTATCAGTGAATCATTCCATTAATCCTAACACGCACCAACCAACCCATCTATCTGTCAATATGTCCATTAGTCCTCCCACTCAATCGCCTATTAATTTAGTCATTCATTGAGTTTATTAAGGGGAAAAAAACACACGATTCCACTCAGTCTGACACTGTGGCTGAGGGGGAATCACACTATTAAGTCACAAAGATAACATACAATTGTTTTTGGCTCTGCAATCGGCTGCAAAGAGATGTGAGGAGTCACGCTTGCACCAGGCAGCGCGGCCCATAAGTCAGACTAGGACCTGCCGCCGAGACTAAACAGTTTAGACTAGCTTTATGATCGCCAAAGCCGCAAGGAAATATGAAAGAAGAGGAGTTATTACTCTTGGTAGAGAACGGGGAGGAGGCAGGGTCGGGGGTTGGGGAGGGAAGCGAAGGGGCTTTGATCTGCCAAGAGATTCCGAACAAGACAGAAAGACAAAGACTCGGAAGGCCTGTTGAAGCTCTAATGGAGATGAAAAGAGCGGAAAGATATAAATGAGTGTGTGCGCGCTCTTGTGTGTGTATTGAGGTTCATTGGAGGGGGTCCAACATTAAAGGGGGGGTCTACTAATCCCACCCAGATGCTGCAGTGTAGTTGAGCATTTCTGGGGGCCTCGATGAGTCATTCAGTGGCTGGAAACCAAGAGGGAAATATGGTTCGGATCACTGTTGAAACAGAGCTGAATGTGTGTTTGTGCATGTGCATGAATGGAGGGTGTGTCTTTGTCTTTTATTTGTGTGTGCACATGCAAAAAGGTGCAAATATATACTCCTGGATACTGGGAGGGTGTTGGTGTGTGTCGGTACACGCTGTGCCGAAGCACAGACAAGAGGCAGCTGACTGCAGCGTGCGGTGGAGTGATTCACAAGGTGGGACGTTTACATTTGGAGTGGCCGTGGTGTATATAGTGGGCTGACGTAGACAGACAGAGGGGAGTGAGACGGATGGAAGTGCGAGAGGCATATTTCTAACCTGAGACACAGCTAACGAAAAATACTTCATCCACGACAACTTGTTAATTTTCCTCCTCAGTTCTGAGTAGGTGCCAAAACAATTAGTCGATTAGTTTAGCAACGTAAGAATTATGAAAATCACATGACTACAGTAATTCTTGCGTGGGGTGGAACATGCCTTACATAGTGGTTCCAGCTCCTCAAAAGCCAGTAACTGTCACGTCAAGAGGGTATTTTTAGGGACTTTTTCCAAACCTGCAATTAACAGATGTCTAAACATTTCATCTTTCAGCTCTGTGAGCTTGTGATGGCATTTGAAATTAAGTTGAATCTCTACTCTCAATGTTTGCCTATAGGTCATGACAGTTCATATAACGCTGTCAGCGTAGTGAAATGCATAACTTTCAGCTCCACAATTTCCAGAATAGTGTTTTCCTTAAACAACTAACAATAAATCAGGTCTGACTCTTTCTCTGTCTCATTGTTGGCCCAGACTCTCCAGATTACTGCGTCTCTGCCACATCTCATCATTTTTCCAGTGATTTGAACAGGTCTGGATTAGTGACAGCCGTGTCTGTGGTTGAACAAACATCTGACACAATCGGAGCTCTGTAGGTGGAGCTGAGAACGGGGATCTCCCCGTGTCTCTTGTCAACACTGGCAAAATTCCTTGTTTCACATCACATGGCAGTTGCCCGCCTCGGGATCAAGTCTTTACATATTCTTCCATGGCTCTGCTTAACATATATGCACCTCGAGAAGACATCAGATCCCCCCAGTTCCTACCTGGTTGGCCTCAGAGTTGGAGCTGTTGTGGGAGGTGGCCATCGACGAAACAGTGAGGGGGTGTTGGCGAGCGGAGTAGGACGATGGTGACGGTTGAATGAGAGGAGGCGTGTGGCCAAAGGCGTTCAGACTCCTCTGCTGGGACAGCAGCTGCTGGTACGCCACTGGGTTGATGGGGTGGGGGAAACTGAACGAGGGGCTGGGCACAAGGGGAAAGAAAGACAGTCATCAAGTTAATATCGTGGCTGGAGTGTTGTCTACTGGACAATGTTCAAATCAAACCACAGCAGAAACAGTTCCATCCCTTACACTCCAACTAGTTTGCTCTTAATGTCATGTTCTTGGTGTATTAGCAAGAGATGCCAAGCGATGACAGGTTAGACACCAGCACCCGCAAAATGGAATCTACATCTTAAGATGTAGGTTTAATGTTGATTTAAAGTATGTGCCATCTATTGCAGATCCCCAGTTGGCTGAAGAGCAGTCAGCTCAGCTGTTAGAATTATACAAACAGGGCTAATTGGATAGTGTCACAACCACAAAAGATGTTCATTGAATGAGAATCTCGACCTGTTCATTTTGTCAGGAGCTTGATTTGTGGTGAGATTTGCTGCTTGGAACTTGGAGACTTCTGAGCGTGTAAAATCAGTATTTGTGCAAGTTGAAAAAGCAGAAGCAGCAGTAGGATTCAAAGAGCGAAAGTCGATCAATAAATCTGCTGGTCAGTAAAGGACAGTCAGTGAAAAAAGATATTAAGTTACTTTACTGGATAATATGCAAAAAAATGAGGCCTAGAGTTTGGTGAAAAATAATCAGGCGTGTGTGCAGAGGTGTGATCCTGGACTGTCTACATACCTGATGCCCCCGACTGAGAGGTGCCCATAGGAGCTGCTGGCGGCTGAGCTGGAGCGGGAGTTGTTGATGTAGGCTACCAGGGAGCTGGGCGAGGTGCGGATCATGGTCTGCAGGTCAATGCTGGCGTCTGACAGCGGAGAGATGGACAGTGCCCTCTTCCTGCTCAGCCGAGGCGTCAGCCGCGGGCTTGAAAAACGTGACACTGAGCAAAAAAAGGAAGACACAGCAACAGCAGCGGCGTCATCTCACCGGGCGGTATCAAAAGAAATCAGCTGCTTGAAAAACGAATGTGTGTATCTAACATGCAACTTTAAGAATATATATGACACATTGCTGTCGTGCATCATAATAACTAGACTGGAGAACTACATCAGTTCCCAGTACTTCCATTAAATGTCCACATGGCCTCAACAGAAACCAGCATTTATCCCGGACCACGTTAGAAGAAACACTTAGCCGCAAGCATGCTATCTCCTGCATCTCTCTCTCTCTCTCTCTCTCTCACACACACACACACACACACACACACAGCTCCCCTATTTAACATTTGCATCCTCTTGTGCATAATGAATCGGCCCCAATCATTCTTAGTAATTACCGCGATAGGAATCTCTTTCTGACCGCTCGCTGTACTTGGCCAAGTTAAAAGGAGGCAATTTAGACAAATTGATCTCAGAATACCATTAAAAAAAGAACAAGGCCAACTCACAAAGGTAGAGTTCATGGCCTGCTGCGAGACTATTTTCTTGTTCTTGCAGAAAAGATCACAAGTAAATGATGCCGGGGGTACTACTTTCCCACGAACTTGAAACAGAAAACAATTTGTTTTTCCATAGTCCAACACGTGTATTCATCCATTTACCGCCTGTACATTTCTGAGGCATGTAGCTCCCACAGAGACGGGAGACGGAGACATTTGACTAGTTGGGGGCCAACAGGTGCTGCTCTGCTGGGTGAGGGGACAGAGCGCATGGGTCTGGTGTGTGTTTGTGCCTGCGTGTAATTAGGTCTTACAGCAGACATCATCAGAGGTGCAAGAGGCAGGAAACTCATAATAGGCCCATCACGGCACACCTAACCACATGCACAGTGATTTAACACACGCACGCACACACACACACATGGACAGGCGCTGCGTGTCTCCTTCACTGCTGCCAATATGTTGCCAATCCCTTTGCTGGGGAGACTCACAGCACCTCAAGCCAAATTAATTCAGGCACCAACCATAATCACCACAGCAGACCTACAGGCCATAAACTTGGGTCTTACTTCCAAAACTGTTATGCTTGGAGGTGGCGAGTCGTAAAAGGCATATGTATTTGGTTAAAAGGCCCCCGGGAGCCTCAGATGGCAGACAACAGTAGTTGGGGGCCTGAGAGAAGAACAAAAAAAAAAGAAAGACTAGCAGAGATGATAGAGACGTATGAAAAGAGCTTGCAAAATCAACAAACGGTCCTCAAGAATGCGCCTCTTTGGGGCTAGTAAATTAATATTTCATCTTTCATTAGCCACCTTGAAGGGAGGTGGGAGGGGAGAAATGAAAAAAACTGTTGAGCATGGAAAGTCAGGCAATCCTCTACTAGCAAAAAAAAAGGATCCTCATAAATGGGGACTTCATTCTGACAAACCAGGCATCGGTCCATACGGACTGAGCAGCTGCTAGGTTTTTGCTATGTCTGCAGTGGGGCAAGCTCGCCGCCTTGCCAACAAATTTAATGGGAGATAAGTGTATTAATATCCCCCTTCATAAAGCAGGAAACGGGCCTCACAACCTGGTGGCCTGGCGCCTGCCTCACCCTTCTGGGCGCCGTGCCCAAAACGCCGCCCTCCACCTCCATCTTCAAAAAAGCACCCACTCAATCCATACATCTACCTCAGCTCGGAAGAATTCCTAACGCCTCCAGCGACAAAGCTCAGACGTCTGCGATGCTCGCTGGTCTAATGCTGAGGTGCAGGCAGTTTTGTTTTACTTTAGGTCTGTTCCCATAGGATGTCCTTGGGCACACCAGATTTTAACCTGGAATAAATTTCACATACACACACGGGCGCACAACTCGCACCACTAGGTGAGCGGGGTGTTTTAAATAGGTGGTGGTTATAATTGAAAGGGTGAGCAGCTTCCGGCGGGGAACGGGAAAACAGATGTTGCACAGGCAGTGGTGGCGCAGCGGTGTGCAGCAGTATGGCAAGGGTGGGTACGTGTACACGTGAGTGTGTGTCTATATTGTGAGTGTGTGCCATTGCTGTGTGGACTGTGCACCGTGGGCTGGCTGTAATTGTGGGATCTGGGTTTATATACAGTCATAATTACAGGCACCCCAGTGCACATTGATACAGTAAAAAAGAAAAACAAAAAGAAAAAAGTCATAAAGTGTACAGTGTATATATGCTTTGTGTGTGTGTGTGTGTGTGTGTGTGTGTGTGTGTGATTATTTTAAGTATTTTGCTGTGCTGTTTTAACTCAAAAAGCTTTTGTGGAAAATGAAAACACTTTAATTGGAGGGTTGTACTAATCCCCAGATGGAGCGGGCTCTCAGCGCTGGCCCTGGGCATAGAGTGGGTCACTTGAAGGCTCTGTAAAGAACTGGTATGCAGCCTTTTCTCTCATAGGAGTGATTCTAAAATTGGGCCGGTGGAATAACACTGCACTGTAGACGACAAAAAAGACTTCATCGTCATCATCGATCTCATCTAAAAGCTAGAATGACCACCTCACCGCTGTTAGCCTCCGCCCACCTGTCAACGTTGACGTGTAATATGCTGTGGTGAAGTTAACCTTTGACCTTTTAGATCTAAAATATCTGCACTTTATGTGTGAAACGTTACGTGCGGACAACATGAAAACATAACTCCTCTGGATAAATGCAGATCTTTACGTCCTTGAATGTCTGAACAAACTCAAAGAGGAAAATGCGCTTGATTTTACTGAAGACCAACGTTTTCATCTTATCTGACTGAGCATGAGTATACCTACATTTGTAAACGTAGTCAACAGAGTTTTTTTTCAGTGTCCATGTTGCAGAAAAAGGCTTCAGACAAAATTATGTAACCAGTGGTGCACATGAGACTTTTGTTCCCTGACTTCAGCCTCAGGGGCAGTGCCTCCTTCTTGGCAGCTTTTTTCCAAAACGGTATCCAGGATAAACATCGGGAGGCAGTGTGTGTGGAGGCGTACGAAAAGAACAAAAAAAAAAAAAAACAACTACATCCAACTACATGAAGCAAACACACTCTTCACAAGCACCTGATCTGTTCCATGAGCTCTGATGTATGAAATTGCGTTGTTTGCATTCATTGTTTCCATTGCTGGGAGTTTTGCTGGCCAGTGCAAGCAAAGATTTGTGTGCACAATACAGTAGACCACATTACCAATGTATACCAATGTATATAGCCAAATTAGGAGGAGGGGTTTCAAAGGGCATCATGTGTCATTTGATCGTAGGATTACAGTGGAGTTGTAAACCAACAACCCTCAGAAGCCTCCTACAGTAGATTTTATTGGCTTTGGTGTAAATCGGGTTTAGGTTTTCAAAAGTCTTTCAAACAGTAGTAGCCTCTATGCAATTAAAAAATCATGCATGACTATTGACTTAGGCCGGAGATGAACTCGTTTTTTTTTTAGCCACGCATTCACGTAGAAGACCAGATGCGTTGTGAGCGTACTTGTTTACATACCTGCTGTGTACCACGCATTTTACCGGAGTACTCCTCTAGAGGGCACACTGCAGAACTCAGACTGTATAGGATCATACCGTATCTAGACTAGATTTGCACTCAAGTTAAAAAACATCACAACACAGGTTGGTCCGACGAGCGAAGAAGCAACTGCAGGGCCATCGTAGATGATATGTGAGGCCCTTAAATCAGCTACTTTGGAACAATGGCGAGTATCTGCCCCTTCACTGCCCCTACCCTTCATGTGCGTCTTTTGAGTCATGTGCATAGATTTTTCGAGGACGTGCACAACTGACACCAGGTTACATGAGGCAGCCGTGATGCGTACGTGTATTAAAACCATGTACATCTCTGGCCAGGGACACATTCGGACAGCAAAAACCCCATGACCTGAGCAGTTGGCCTCTGTGGATAATCTTTGGCTTGTCCACCTCGACCTTGACTGGGGTGAAAGCCGGGGCTGCTGGGCAACCCTCACCACCACAACCTGAGTTTGTGCCAGCAGGGCCTCGTGTAGCCACCCCCCCCCCCCCCCCCCCCTTCAAGGCCAACACGAGTGGAAGAATATTTATTTTCCCTGCTAAATATCACTAATACTAACACTGTGAATTTTATTAGCCGGGGAGCTCGAACTGAATCGTCTTTGAGCCTGGAGAGTCCGGCCCAAAAGCCGCCGTTGTGCTCGTCAGTGTGTTTATGCACATACTTCCACCCATGTGCTCGTGAACCAACATATTGTGTGTGCTGTCGGAGGGGACCAACCCCCTTTTCTCCCCACCTCCTCTCTCCTCACCACCACACGGGTCCCTCTCTCCCTCCGCTGCATCGACACTAAAATCTCTTTCTTTCCCGGGATGGCACACATTTACTTTGGCTGCCCCTTTTGTCGTGGGAGCGTCAACGTTTTCCCGCAAGCCGCTCTGATATTCCTCTGCCCACCCACCCCTTACATACCAGCTCTCTCATATACAAACAGTCTTCTGAATGCCTTCCAATGCAAAATGTTACTTTACACTTGTCCCAGTGCTATTTCTAACCATACTTATATGACTTTTACTATATTTTAGTGCTCTGGTGGGGGGATATATGGTCCAGTTTGTCCTCTGACCTGGCTTAGAAATCTGTCTGGAAATACTTTAAAAGTAATTCGGCCGGCCAAGACAATTTTGGCCTTGTGTTGCACCAAGAGGAAAACTCCAGAGGAGGACCAATCATCTGGCACAGGCAGGACGGAATTGGTGGAACCTTAGCCAATGAAAAGCATGGTGGGTAGAATTTGGCCACATCTGATCACCAGTGGGCCACTTTTAATCAAAATATCTCTGTGCACGTGATTAACTCCTGATATTTAATTTTGGGGGGAGTTGTTATGCATAGCTATAAGTATTCAAAACATAAGAGATATAATTAATAATTATAAAGTATAGCAGATAGCTATGTTTGTAATAAATGCTTTATGGTTGGCCCACCTCTCCCAGACTAAGGTTATCGTCATCCAATGCAATTATCTCTGGTCAGAGCTTTGATATGTCGTGTCTAGAAGTAGTGTCTGAGGGTGAGATTAGATGACATCCGCCTGACAGTGACCACTGGACACAACTGGTTGTTTTATTCTCAGTAATTTCCAACTTTGTGCGATCGGTTCCACTGTAGAGGTGGTGAAAGCAGACAGGTGTTGTCGGCAAATTCAGGTGGAGCAGTGAACTCTGTCCTTCTCCATCTCCTCTATGAAAGGCCTCTATGAGCCTTTCGATGCCTCAGTCCGTCATGTCTCTCAGACAAGAATTTATGACTCAATAGTTCCCTAATCTGACACAGTGAGCTCCTGACAAGGCAAAGTATTGTGTACTCGTATCCTGGCTCTAATCCTCCACACATCCTCCTCACATCCGTTGTGTTTTTGACATAGACAACAGCTTAAGCACATTCAAAATAAATACAAAATCTAAAAATGTCATTAGTATATTGAAACAAGTCATATATGTGCTATTCAAGACTTGAAACAACTTATTTTACTTTCACAAATTACCCTAAATGACCCTTAATCACTGGCCAGTTTTACTTGACACAACGCTAGATGTGATGACTCGTTATCTATATTTTTTTAGAACGTGTCCTCGGATGAAAATTAATTTGAGTTGTTTTAAAGCACGAACCTGCACAGGCACATAATGGTTGGATTGCTCTTGCCTCATAAGAACCAGACGTTGTTTGCTGGTTTCCATGTGACAGTGTGTGTGTGATGTGACTTGGTCACTGAGAGGACCAGACTGGGTTAAACCTGATTAGGTCCACAACGACCTTATCAGCAAACAAATCACATATAATTCTGCTATACATGACGTAATATAGCCATACAGCATATGCACAGAACGGAGTGAAGCTCACTCCAAACACTAAGCAACTAAATCAGCACATTGCTAAAAAACCATAACTGTACATGTCCACGATGTCCAAATGTGATGGTTGTGATATTTTATGCTAACAACACATGTGTGTTAGATTGTAACGATGGGTTTCTTATCGCCCTACGACCAAGCTTCATCGAACCTGCAGCCGAAGAAGGGCAAAAAAACTAAACGTTCTCATGAGGTGTACAGTCGTCATTTCTATCAGAGTTGTATTAGATGTAATACACACTTACAGAGACATGTAGGGGACATTTGGAGAGTCTGTCTGACCATGTCCCTACTAAAGCATTTAACTTTGCTCTGCTTCACTTTATCAGCATGAAATTTGGCACAGATAATGTCCAGATGTTGTTCTGTGGGTTTCTAGAGGAATTGGCCTCATCTGCATTATTACATAGGGGATATTGATTCTTTTTACAGGCGAACAATCTTTCATTTATGTTGTGTTCCGTGTTCATTTACTCTGACCCAGTAACGTCTATACTGAATTTGACACGTCTGCTGAAATCAGAACAAGTGTTACCTTTATATAGATACCAAGATTATTCACATAGACCTTGTCGTTGCAGATACATACTCTTTGTCATTTGGGGCATGTCATTTGCGAGAAGGGTCATCGAGCTGGGGAAATGAAAAAAGTCTGTGGCACTTCAAATAACATTACTTTTGAAAATCTTGGCTTCCTTATTTACTGGAGGTACATTCTTGTGTTCCAAGTGTCTGGCTCAAGGTATGATGCCAAACAGTAAATCCTAAAAGGTTTTCAAGGGCACCAGTGAAACCTGCAGCCCCCGTCAGATAAACTTCACCGACGCTTGTGTCCACAACTTTTCCACCAGCACACTTCTCACAGCAGCGCTCAGTGTTGCATGGTTCAACCATAAAACCTTGCAATTTACCTCTCCAGAGGGGAAACAGTGTGCGAGAGGGAGGTGGGTAGAAGCCGTACTACGGGTTCACTGAGGGCTCCCAGCTCTTGCGGTGGGTCTGCTGAATACTAGTGCATAAACTGATTTTTATTATGGGTTTTATCTGCGCTGCCATCCAAGACTAACATTAAGGGATAAAGCACATATTTGCCACCTCTGGTACTACCCCTCCCCCCACGCTCTGGCACTAAATAAGGTCTTTTGATTCTGGCCAAGGCTGCCCGCAATGACCATTAGTTGGCTGCCTCGGTCAATATGGGCCCTGTGTCTGGAGGCTGCAATGGAAGAGCCCGCAGGCTGGCAGAGTGGCCCAGAGCCGACCACATCACTCCGAGCATGGCGGGGCACTGAATAAAAGCTGCCGGGACGGTGGCGGCAAGTGCGGACGCTGTGTTGGAGCAGGCGGTGGGGGTTGAGGGAGGTGGGGGCTGTGGCCATTTGAGCAAACAACTTCCCCAAACATGTGTGGGCAGGACAGCACAGCGGCGGTCACCGAGGTGGCTGGGGGGAGGACGAGGAGGCAGGGGAAAGAGGTGGTCTGCAGTTTCTGCACGGCCCCTTAACCTACCTCAGCCTTGACTTTCAGCACCGCAGTGATTGAGGTCATCCCAAAGATTAATTACAAAGCGAGCCCAGTTTTTTTCTCTTTCGCCTCCGCGTTGTGTTTTGCTACCTGTGCGTGAGGATGCCTGCGTCGGTGTTGTGCAGTGACTTTGGAGAGCGTGACACGGGGGCGGAAAGCAGAGGGGCAGTTCCTTTTCTGGGTGGGCGGTTGGGCGCGATGAAAGAAAGAGAGAGGGGCTCCTGGAGCGACACAGGCGCCGGTGCCAGGGGGAGTGTTTGATTATCAGGCATCGAAAAGGCCGACTTTCACAGACAGTTTTCCACTCTGTGCACTTTTCTATTCCCCATTCATAAGGGCTGAATGTTTCTTGGATGCGTTTTGCTGCCGAAAATCAAATGTCTATTCCAGTGCCACACGGACATTTTGATAGAGGGCCGAGGTTGTAACTGGCATGAAAGAACAGGCTGGTCTCTGTGTGTTTGTGTGCAAACATATACAAGTTTTTTTCTGAGCATTTGCCCGGGTATTAAAGCTTTTGTGAGCAACTGTGTGGATGTGTGTGTCCGTCAGTGTTGACCTGCCACATCCCTGCTGCCCATGACCTTAATCCCTGCCTTAACTGCCTAACGCAGAAGCGGAGCAGAGACTAAGTTCCCAGGGTTTCACTCCTGCGCCTCAGACTGCCGACGTCTCTGCATGCTGCTCTTTTACAGTTAATCTGGATCTGTTTCTGAAGGATGTTGCTCATAATAACTGCGCAAACACACCTGAAACACGACCAACATGAGAGACTCGAAGCTAATGTGTTTTTACGAGCTCCTGGCCTCGGGACTTTTAGTTGTTACGCACCCGTAACCCTCCCGTGGTACATTTAAGTATAAAAAAAAAATGCTCCAACAGCTTTGATGTGGTGAACTCTTCCACGAAAAAGCCTCAAGAAAAAGAATAAGAGGAGGGTATCAACATGCCTGGTGCTGAGAACAAAGGGAAAGGTACAGTAGCTGTTAAGTTTGGCTGCTTCTCTTCCAACTGGGATGAAAGACACGCGCACACGCACGCACACACACACACACACGCACACAGACACACACACACACACACACACACACACACACACACACACACACACACACACACACACTTCTCCATGTGCTTCAGTATAACTGAGATGTGAGTCTGATAATACTTTTGACTTTAAAATGTCACACATTCAATGTTTGCAAGTTTTTCACAGGTTGTGGTTTGGACCTAGTTTGAAGTTCCTGAAATAGTTGAATTGAGTTATAACAGCAGAGAGACAATGTGGCAAATCATATTAGCCAACTATTTAACATAAATCCCTGTATTTTGCTAAAATGCCTAAATAAAACTCTCCCTCCGGAGATACATTACTAGAAAATGTTGCTGATTGTTCCTGGTGAAGTATGTTGTGTTTCACTTCTATACTCTCCTGTGCTACTGATGCATACATTGTAATTCTGAGGTGCTGTTAAACTAGTTCTTGTAGAGCACAGCAAGAATTATTCTCCTCACCATCCATTGGGCTGATATGGTACTCGGGTAGATGAGAGGCCGCGGCCGCTGCAGCGGCGGCGGCCGCGGCGGCTGCGGCGGCCGCACCGCTCTGCATCAGCAGGTCACTGTAGGGGCTCCGCTGGCTGGCACTGGCCATCAGGTGGTAGTACTCTGTCGGGTTGGCCCCCGGTGGAGGAGGGGGGAGGCTGAACAGCGCACGCTCCTTCAAGTGCTCATGGGTCACTGAGGCAGAAAAGAGGAGATGAGGGAGAACGGGTTAACTCTGTCGTCTTGTAAATATAAAAAACCAAAAGCGGAACAGCCTCAGTGGCTCTTTGTCCAACACAATACAACATTTCAGAATTAAACAATCAGTGGATAAGTTCTATCAAAACTGTCCCCGTGAAGGTCAGAAGGTTCATTTTGGGAAGTAATGTATTCACAGACATCGTTTGCCCGTAGGCCTGAACAGAGCAGAGCAGTGCCCTGCTTTTTACAGATTTGAAGATTTGTGCTCGCGCGCATGCCCCAGGTCACGAGGCTCGTGATAAAAGATGTCTGATGGCTTTAAGGCTCTCCGGGTTATGGGAAAATATCTCGAGGGAGTAAAGGAAGCCGAGGGAGAGGAGGGAGAGGAGGAGCAGGGCAGAGGAGGCTATTGAGGGAAGAAATACCACATTCCTGCACTTCTCTGGTGTTGTGTATACATTTCTTTGACAGGCTGAAGTCATACGCAAAGTGCAGGTGCACACGCACACACACACACACACATTGCTGAGGAAGCCTTAATGCAATGTGAGTGTAAAGGTAATATTGGCGTAAAATGTGTTAACACCTGCGCCCAGTGAAGCTACATTTAAAAGTGTCACAAACGATCAGAGTGAGAGGATGGATTGCTTTTTCTCTTTCCCACTTCTAATTGCGCACATGTCCTGCCCCCCCCCCCCCCCTTTTCCTGCCCTCTCCCCCTCCTTCCACCAGTGGGTATGGGTGTGTGGAGGGAACAGGGGTCTGGGCTGATGGTGGTGCATAGAAGTGGGGGGTTGGTATCACTGGGGGAGGGGCCAAGAGGGATATTGGGGGAGCAAGACTGTACGGCCTCCCCCACCTTCTGCAAACGCAAACTCATACACGTAAGCGCACATTTAAACCAAAAGCCCTGGATCCATCAGAAACCGTGAGGCCACGGCTGTGGTCACGGCGCAGAGGCCGTGCGTCCGTGCTGCGGCAGCTGAGGCCCAGGCGTGGTCCTTTAGTTTCTCCACGGCTGCCAGGTCACGTTACCACCGCCGCGGAGGAGCACTTTGTGTGTCTGAGCGTTGGTGCGCGCGTGACCTCACCCATGATCACAGAGGGATGAGAGGACAATGCAACTCTCACCGGTTTGCTCCAAAGAGGAGTACATTGATTATCATTTTTTGCGTCATGATGAGGATGGTGGCAGAATTTAATTTGAATTGTGGATTTGTCAGAAGATAGTAGACTTAATATTGATAGGCAGTGTAAATTTATTAATATTATTATTAAATGTCACACCCATATTTACCATGCCAGCCAGCTTACTTAAGCAGGCTAGCATGCTCACAGTTGCCACTTAGTACATAACAGAGCCGTAAAAGTACAGCTGAGGGTGATGTTAATGCTCTTATGTTTAAAAAAAATTAATAATTTGAAGACGGTATTGGCTCATAAGCCAAAGTAAAAGGTCAAATTCAATTTTAACCCGATGGACACAATTGAACCCGAGAGGAATATGAATGTCTGCACGATGGTACGTCCATGGTGATCCGTCCAACATTTGTCAAAAGCTTTCAGCAAAAACAACTATCGTCATTCTCATGGTAGCTAGAGGAAAAGTCCGAGATAGCCAAAGACGGAGGGAGGGGGCCATATATGGTCCAGAGGTATTCGGACATATTTGGTTTTCAGGCTCTGAGCTTCATTAATTTCACACATGGTGCAACCAAGGTAGTTGGAGAGAAGCACATTGGATCTGTCCAGTAGTTGTTGAGATTTTTCAGTACGTACCAAGGTGGCTGACCAACCGACTGCCTGACGTAGTCACAGGACCCCAGTAGTAACGCTTTGTCGCAGGTTGTCAGATATGCATGTGTACTACACAGGTATTCCCTGTATAAATAGTGTTTCATTGCATTTTGAGACGCAAACACATGTACATCTACCTGCCAGACCTAAAAACTCTGATTTAATTATCTTGTATGTCATTACAGCAGAGATCCTGGTATAGAAGTCCCCAGGGATCAGCACCCGGGGATCCCTATCCGAGGATAGCACATTTTCCACAGAGCTCCATGCCTCCACGTACTTTATTTTTGTTCTGCATAGTTGTAGAACGCCCTCCATTCGGTGCCATACAGCTCCTCCCCACTTTATCAGTGACAGAGCCATGACTTGGCAGCATCATGCGGTTGGTGATTTATCGGTTCCTGGCGGAGGCCAGTGGTTCCGCTTTTCCTTGGCCCGTTGTTTGAAACAGGAGCAGCGAGGACAGGTCTATCATTGCGTGAGCTCATTAGATCAGGCACTACACGCGTTGGCATCCGTACAGATGTCCATGGTGTCCCCTGCCCAAACCTACATACAAATGTATAGCAAAGCTATGCCTGCACACACATGCAGAAACCCCATACAATGCTCATTGAAAGGTCTACCTCAGTATTTTATGCGGGGGCATGTAATCTTACCTCCTCACTGTTAACTGGCCAAAGCAGCTGCAAAATGTAAAATACTGTGAGAGATTTTCCACAGTTTAACCTTCACGTTGTGTACACTGCATACATCATAAGACAGTTTCCATCTTGCAAATGCACGATGGTGTTCGGTACCTAACAGGTAGAGTGTTTATGGGTGAATGTGTGTGCCTGCGCATTTTAAGCAGCTACGGTATATGTACACAAGTGAATGGCAGCATGTAAGAGGTATTTGTGTGTATTTGTCACATTCTGTTCCACGGGTTCGCCACAGGTAAGTACTCTCAATGTTTGTGTGTGTACAAACTCGTGTGAGTGTTTGTACAATCTACAGGAAAAATGTGTTTGCGGACTAGTGTTATTAACATAACCAAAATGTGCCTCGAGAGGCTTGATTATATATTCTATATTTCAGCCAAAGCTCATGTGTCATTGCCAGAGGGTTTTGTACACTGTACAGTATGTGGATTAAACGCGTATTGGGAGAGGAAAAACATTTACACTTTGAAATTAATGTCAGGACATGGACACTGCGCTACACGTTACAGCTGTGGAACGGCTGATGGAGTGAAAAGCAGCGACTGAAGAGCAGTCAGAAATTGTTACAGGTGGAGTCAGCACAACCTTTTCACTTTGAAGGAAACAGTGTCGGTCAGTGCATTTAAATTGTATTAATTACACAGAATTAAGTCCACAATACAGCTCAGTACGATGTGCAGATGGATATTAAAAAAACACAGCTGCAATTTAACTTCATATTACTCAAATGACAAACACTTTTAGATTTGTTATGCTCTATTTTTTTCTGTTTTTCTGTGACATTTGCGGATACTAAACCTATCTACGACGCCGGCGTGTGGGTTAAACTCACCTTCAGCTGGGCTCAGTCCCCGGGCAGCGGAGATCATGGAGAGGGTGGGGCTTCCATGTACGGAGCGCAGGTAGTGCTCCATGTGGGGGCTGACGTACGGATGTGGTGGGCTGAACGGCGACTCACCCGCCCCGGCTGCCGCGTGGGGTGAGAGACGGATGAGGGAAATATCTGAGATGACTGGACTGCCCGTCAGTCCTGGAGGTCTGTGGAGAGGGAGTACAAATCAGTAAACTTTCGGTAAATGATACAAGGAGAAAGGAGCAGTGAGCTGCAGGGAGTAGAACAAAGAAGCGGATGGGGGAAAAGAGGGAATAGAGGGAGATTTGGGTGGGTTTGGGGGGCTGGAGACAGCCTGTCTTGATTTGATTATATGTATTATTGTGTTTGATCTTCATTTATGTGTTCGTAGCGAAGTCTTCACTTTTGTTCTTCCAAAAAAAGTGTGCATTCTCAACCCACTAACACCCTTTCCCTTCCCCGGTAGCACAGCTTATACACAATTATCCCCTTTGTTCACCATGTTCTAATAACCCCTAGAGCCAGACAAGTCCAGACCGAGGCTGTGAGGAAA
This sequence comes from Scophthalmus maximus, assembly GCF_022379125.1. Taxonomy (NCBI): domain Eukaryota; kingdom Metazoa; phylum Chordata; class Actinopteri; order Pleuronectiformes; family Scophthalmidae; genus Scophthalmus; species Scophthalmus maximus. Next base: position 21,429,053 of record NC_061528.1, on the reverse strand, counting down.
AGCGCACTCTTTATCTGTCTGAGCGGACAAAACTACAGGGTCTCTCGCATCAGGTATTACATGATGTATAATAAGAAGGTGGAACTTGATGCTCAAAACTTGAAGCATGTGCCTATGGCCACCGCGAGCAAGGAAAAAAGTCTCGCCTGCTGGTCACTCCAGGCTATACAATAAATTTGTCATCTCTGGGAGGTAATTACCGGCTCTGCTTGCAAAAACACAGACAGGTGGGTGTTGTAATGCTCGATAGACCGGAGGGCCTGAACTCTAGATAAAAACGTCTGCTGGTCGCTGGCAGTGGCACAACCCTTGGAAGGGGCACCACTATTTATGTCGACCCGGTGCGCTTGAGCTGTGATAAGCGGCCTGTTGTTCGCTCAGTGTGTGGTAAGAACACCTGGTAGAAGTTCAGCCGTCACAGGAGAAATTATGAAAAGCCTGAATGACAGAGTGTGGTTACATTGCTCTTTTGACAGAAGCTCATAAATTGCCATCCGAGACCGTGGTGGGGGTTCAAATTTACGTGGCCTTTCAGTTGAAACTGTGCTCCGGTTCAACCGGCCTTTCAAGTGAACTTGACCCCATGAGAAAAGAAAGCGTCAGACTCAGAGGGCGGCACTTTTTAACAGGTAAGAAAATCCAGAAATCCAGAAACGTCATTAAGAGAATATATTTGATGCTGGTGGACATATTAGCAAGCCGCTAACAGCTGAGGCACATGGACCCCATAAGTCATCGTCCGAATGAAAACTAGGTTACAGGGATGTGGTAGCAAGATCTCAGTGGGGTAGAGTACTGACTCACACAGTGACCCTAGTCTGAGTAAAAAGTTATTAAAATAGTTGGTTAGAAATTGTGTTAAATATTAATTGGTAACTAAATGTTTAAAGTGCGTCTCGTTTTTGTGAGAGTTCACTGCGAGAGCACAGGAAACTGGAGTCAAATTCCTTGTCCATGTTTACGCATGCTTGGCCAATAAAGCTGATTCTGAAGTCAGATTCATATGATCATTTGGATCCCATATTTGGATCCCATTTATGTATATATTTTGCCTCATGTTACATTTGGAGTGAGAAAGTGAAGATTCTCCAAGTTGAAATCTGTCAAAGATCACTCACCAGTTGCTTCAAGTCAATGAACTCGGTGACATCATCTATTAAGTTTTCCCTGGCTTCAATCTGTTTCAAAACGGGTCCTCTGGAGAAAACGTGACCGCGGTGAGACTCGCATACAACAATGCAATGTAATTAAAATAAGAAAAAAAAGCTGTCTTTATGAGTCCCCGAGAGGGAGACGGAGTTGAAGCCGCCACTTTAGCAGCCCGATGGCCGCTGTGAACAAATGAGTGTTTATATGTGTGGTTTTGATTCTTGGCAGCATCAACTGCATGCTGGGTACACAGTGCGTACACATGTGTGTTAAAAAAATGTTTTCGGATGGAATCAACATAATACATGATACATGACACTTCATATTCAAAGTCTGTGTCTGTCTGATTGAGTGAGTGAAAACCAAGACTAATATAGATGCATAAATAAAGTTAAAGGGAGATGATCTATTTCTTGAATCCTCTCCTACATCCCACTAGCAATGAATAAATAAAAATCTGTGGAAGCTGTAGGGCTGTAAAAAGCTCATCCAATAATTTAATTTGTCCCCAATTATAGGATTGGATGGCCTACCTGCCCGTCAAACCATGGATGTGCCTTCTGGCACGCACTCTGCTTGGGCGCTTGTGGCGTGTGGCCAGAGTCTTCTACAATGCCGGCCAATATTCCAGTATCTCTGGCAGAATCTAGTGATCCATTTGAACAGTGGCAGAGCAAATACCCACAGGAGCTTTCAGTAACACAAGAAAGACGGAATTGGAGAAAGCCACGAGCAAAATGAGCTTGGATTCTGCAAGGAATAAAGAACATTGGTGACAACCAAAGAAGGGGCTTAAAAGGGACGCTATGCTTCTATTTCTGTCGGAGGTGATTTGCTGTTTAGCTTTGGGGAGGTACTTTAGTTAGCGATGCTGTGCTCCTCTTTCCAACACACTCACCTGTGGAGTCAGGCCTTGGAAGGAGGCCTGAAGGGGGATTGTACACTAAAGTGCATCTACTGTTGCCTTTAAATCTTGCAATGGTGATAATGTTGAAGCATACACCAAAAAAATGTCAGAGCTGTCAAATGATGATGAAATGAGTGACTGGTTCCAGGTTGTAGCCTTGTGAGAATGCTTGGCAGTGCCTCTGCACCCCATCCTCCCTTCAGTTTCCTTTCCTCCAGTCTCTCTTTTCGCTGTCTGTGAGCGTACGCCAACCTGCACCCGGCCCGGCCCTGCCCAGCTCGGGCTCCAGCCAACCAACCCAGACCCCCGTCCCTCTCTCCATTTCCAGTAAAGTGCCTGCAGACTGCTGGCCTTGTCTACGGGCCAAATTTCTGCCGTCAGGCCCACTCTTCCCCTACAAACAACCATAAAGAGCCCTCTGTTCTGGGCAGGAGGGGAGAAGTGAGAAGAAACAGACGCTCCATACACAAAAACACGCTTCCCTCGGTCCCCCTCTAAGCAGCGCACAGAGAGCTTGGCAGTGCCTCCTCAGATTAGTGCTTGGGTGCTTCACTGACAGACTACCTGGGTAAACTGGCACTGGTGCTGGCTCCCTTCCTTATCAAACTGGGTGAATCAAAGCTGCACACTGGGATTCCCGTCATTTAGCAGACTCCCGAAATTCTAATACGACATGTACTAATATGTTAAGATGTTAGGATGAAATATTGTAAGAAACACCTGCTTGCAAACAATTTCCTATTTCATCATTACATCCCTCTAAGATTGAAGTCGATTCAATGATTGATCAATGGGTACGACTTTTCAATTACGTTAAAAAGAAGACCCACATGTGACAGTCCAGTCTTAACATTTTCACTTTTCTTTACCCTGTCTGTCACCTGAGCTTATTGTTGCCAACTGAACCCCTAAATGAGGCTTAAAGGGATGTTCAGTGATTATGAAGTGGGGTTGTATTAGTTACTTATGCATAGTTAATTTGTTACCTTATGGAGATGGTGGCCAGACAGCCGTTTAGGTTTCCCCTTTTTTTTTCAAGCGTACTTCGGCCATGTATTACTGCGCCAACTCGCCGCGGTACCTCTGAGTCGAACAGCTGATTTGCGTAGTGATACTCTGATTCTCTGCACCGGTGGTACTGGTGCAGTAACACTTGGCCGAAGTACGCTTGAAAAAAAAGAGCAAACTTAAACGGCTGTCTGGCGGCAAACTGAAGCAGTGAAAAAATAAATCATTTAGCATACAATTGAACGGATATTTCTTTTGAGGTAACGTTTAAAAATGTGGAGAAAAATATGCTTTCCGGCGGTCCCCTCTGCAACAGTAGGACTCAGACTTTCGCTACTTCCACTTCTCCTCCAAACTCCGTAAAACGACATCGCTGATCACCATCTCCATAAGGTAACATATTAACTATGCATAGGTAACTCATACAACCCCACTTCAAAATCACTGAACTATCCCTTTTAATGAATCTGCCAGCATTAGTTTCTAGCAGACATCACTCAAACAGGAGGGAATTCATTTATTTGGGACTATTTTCAGCTGTGGATTAATACACTTGGACTACTTGTGAATAGTGCTGGCAGGACAGTGTATACAGGTTATGGTAATGCAGGAGCACATAAGGCAGTGCAACGGTGAGGTTTGTCACAACAGTAGGAAGCAGCCTTGGCTACATTTAACCATGCTTGTTAGTATTGTATTGTCTCTTGATATCTGTTGCCTGATGTTTTGTGATGAGATAATATGAGCCACACCACACTGCATCATGAAGTCCCTCAGTGTGTTTCGAAGATATTTACCGAGAGAGAAATGTGATCCGAACTTCGTGAACTGGCTTTGAAAAGAAATGAATGTAATTATCATTAAAGACAAGCACGCCTCTGCTCCGTGCTCCACCTACCAAAACTGTCTTGCAATGTTTTTTTTTTACTCTAATCCTATATCCATCAACAGTAGCTATCTGTTTCTGGGACAATAGCAAACCAGCGTGTCGACACACACCACTTGAGCTGCAGTATATCACTCAAACCACCCTTGTTGTATACAAGGCCTTGATCGTGAGAAGAAATTTATTGCTGTTGCCTGTCAGGAGACGGCAAATGATAGTCCTCTTTGACTCTTAGCACTATTGGGGCCTTGTCGATCCACCCTTTTTTCTGACAAGATGTTACTTGAAGTCTGTATGTCTTCCAGAGGTTTCGGTCACATAGGTTGAATGGGAAGCTCGTCGCTGGCCTCGGAGCCCTGAGAGAACCCGGTCTCTTACTCTTGGAAACAGAGTACTGGGGGAGAGAAAGTTGCGGGGAGTTTGTAGTTGATGAGAAATAGGGGCAGAAAGAAGGACAGCCAAAGTGAGTCAGTGGATGACATGCTTTTCAACGAGGTAATTGCTATTTGTCTCTGTGTTCTGTACTGTATGATTACATGCTCCCTGTTGTTTCATTGTTAAAACTCTGCTGTGAGAGAAAAAAAAAGTGATCTGGACATGGTACAGCTTGCTGAGAATATGAGTAACCCTGTGAGTAAGTGCATACCACATTGCACATACATTAGACTGATGGCGGGGGAAGATTGCAGCTTTGATTAGTAGTGAGTTAAAGAAAAATGTGATGTAAAAAAAAATTCAGTCTTTCCATTTCTCTCTTTTTTTTTTTACATTTCAGCCAGAGCAGAACTAACATCCACATCCCAACCAAGACAAAAAACAGTTTTATGGGAATTTAACATTGAGAAGTGTCTGAAATGCCCTCTATCCACGTCTTTTACGGCTAAGCCCAAAAATCTATGCTATTTCCCGATCTGACACGCCGAAAGGCACGCGCACTTTTTCGCCGTGACTGGCCAGGTGTGCAGGGTTAAGAGGTGAAAAAAGAGAACACGGCCTTCTTTGAGAGGAAACTCTCTGAGAGTCAGAATTGTTATCTCCATTTGAACGATCACTGCATCATGCGTCACATGACAGCAGGCGTTTAACTCGCAACACTCACAACAGCCTTAAATACTTTCGCCTTTAGACATCTGCGTGGGCCGACACTTTGTATGAACCAGTTCATTTGAGTGCACTCCTCGGCCATAAAGATAGGAAAAAAGATATTTTTTTGCATAGATTCAAATAAATAATATTTCAAATCTTCTATCTTGCCACAAATGATGACTGAAAATGGTTAATTTAACTGCCACATGCTGCTGCCCAAGTAACTTGTTTTCCACCTGAGGTGAAATAGCGGCACTCCTACTTCAAGTTCCATTTCGGTCGGCCCGCCTGCCTCCCTGCCCTCCTCGCTGACCAAGAAGTTAGTATTTGCCTCTCTGGCATTTTCCCTACTGGCTCAGGGTGGGATGAATTATGATGTGACACACTCCCTTCTGTACTTCTGGGCAGCCAAGGCGATCAAGATAAATCACCATGCTGCCCCACAGGGGACATGCAAAGATCCTGCCGTAGTTGTTTTTGGGGCCCTGATCAGGATGCCGAGGATTTAAGACACAACTTGATACTGTACTCACTGTGAAGCGAGGACTGTGTACAGGGGAGGGGCCCAGTAGAACTATGTCAGAAGATGGGATAATATACTTAAATGAGAAGGGATTATACGCAGGGTAATTATCCATTATTCGGCTCCACTGCTGTCACATACCATTTGGTGTTTTTTGAGTGCAAGGAAATTATGTTGAGGCCGTGCAATATACCGTGAAGATCTCAGGCTATTGACTAGAAACATCACAGTCTTTTTGATTAATACGTCCCCTGTCTTTTCGGCAGCACATTCCTGGCTGTACTTCGGTGGAGCATCCAAATTCAAACATTAGCCGTGACGAGGGGCCGGGGCCGAGGCCAGAGCCAACAAACAACAACGTCGGATAACAACATGTCTATCAAAACCACTGGCATCCAGTCGCCAGATTACGCCCCCCTCCCCCTCACCCCCTCAACCTCCCACACTACCCCTCTCCATGTTCACCAAACCCAAACAATGAAGGGAAAAAAACAACACCAACCCAAATGGCTGATCTGTAAACTGTATTTAATCAACACATTCCGTGCTGTGGGGCTGAGGCCTTTGAACAGGCCTGGCTGCCTGGTGAGCGGGACCACATCTGTTTGTGTACTGGGGCGGTGCAGGCCACAGCTCTGCCACACAAAAACCTTGGGCATATTTCAACTCTTCAGTGCTGCAATTTGCCCCCCGACTGCTTACCAAAAAGCATAAATACAGGCTGTGGAATGAGCGGGGGATCTGTTTTTCTCATCCGTTGCGCTTGCCGTCGAGGTTCTGGGAACGGAAGGCTGGATTTTGGGTACTAATTACCCGGTCAAACACGTTGGCACGGTGGCTGGCTTTCCTGGCTTGTGGCTTTGCACATGAGATGCCCGACTCCACAATGTGCAGCAAACAGTGCCTAAGTGTTGTCTCTGTGTTTTAGTTCTCCTGTCATCCCACGAGAGGCTCTTCCTAATGTGTTCCAGAGGCAGTTCGGATATGGCCTGTTTTTTTTTCTTCTCTCTGGTATGCTAAGTTCGTGAAAAGCAAGGAGACCACAGTTGGAAGGTTGCTACTTTTAAATCCTGGATTCAGCATTTGGAAATGTGCTGAAAGATGCATATGCAAAAATGGTCTTTCTTCTGACACTGCAACCTTGGGTAGCACTGGACAAGCTGTGAGTGAGGTTGAGTAAAGGAAGATTATAAGGTCTTAGTATGTACCTGATTCTCTAAGAGTGACTGAAACCCCTTACCCGAGCAAAAATAAACTTTGGCTTTAGACATGGCAAACGGCAACATGTCATATGAAGTAATTTATTTCAAGCTTACAAAATCCTTAACTATTCTGATTGTCCCAAAGATTTTTCTTGAGGCCCCGGTAGACACAAAGAAATGATGGTTCGGTTGTCTGACAGTTTCTGTAACCCGTTTGTGACATCACCAATGTCACAGAGCAAGCCAGAATTTGCTCTTGTCTCTCAGGCTAAATCCACACTATAGGTTTTAATTTCAAAATACATCTCTACATCAGTGGCCGGCTGTGGCTCATGAGGTAGACATGGTCGTCCACTAACCCGAAGGTCGGCTGTTTCGATCACTGCTTTCCCCAGTCCGCATGCTGATGTGTCCTTGGGCAAGAAACTTAACCCTAAATTCCCTCTGACGGCTCTTCCGTCTCTTACTCCCAAAAAATTGGAGTAAATAGTAGCGCTGTAAGAATGTGTGTAAATGTGACTTTGGTGGGTCGCTAAGTGTGGAAAAGATCACTTTGGCTATTTCTAACTGATCTATAACTGAGGCTGTAGGAAATGCCTCTGGCCCCATTTTACTTTGAAATCTCTGAGGTTGTGTGTTGTGAGCTAAGATCATTCGGACATTTGCAGTGGCATGGCCACCCACATTCGCTTGCTGATTGGTTCTTCTTAGTCCCAACTCCGCGTTTTATAACCCTCACTGCCGGTAACAGTTCCACCTCGTCCCCGGTCCAAGAAAAAAAACAACCCTGCTCTTACTTTTCCCCTATTGCTATTCCTCATTCAAAGTATTTTCTTCAACCAAGCAACCGCCTGCAGAGTGGCCAATCTGCTTCCTGTTTACACAGGTACGCACATCAGTGTACGTGAATGGTCGTATGGTATGTGTTTTCAGGTGTGTTAGTATGAACGGACATTGTTTTCTGCTACGGAGCTATGACGTCTGGGCAGAGATAAGTGTAGAGGTAGTCTTAAGTTCTTAAGTTTTCTTTCTTCACACAACCACTACTGTCACTTTTACTATTTGTGCACACACCCAAGTGCAACATCATGACTGTCTAATTGATTACAGGCAACAAAGCTGCACAAAGGAGATCAGGGTCGCACCTCTGGGTGTCTTCATTCGTAACAGATACAAACGTTCCCCTTCAGATATTGTCTGATGACACAACCTAGCTGGTCTGAAGCAAACTGAGACCTTCAGCGCGATATGAGCATGTTGCGGAGAGCCAAATAAAAATCCAACCTTTTGGCATTTCAGTTTGATCAAAAGGCCGATGGCGGTCAGAAAATAACACGTACCCGAGGTTGCACTCATAGCTACTTTATGACGAATGTAAACTGAGAAACCGAATGCGTCCGTCTGTTTCCTTTTCGTTGTAAACCAGGGAGCAAGGGCGGTAAACAGAGCAGTGAGTGCTGCTGTGCTGAGAAGTACCACCAGTATGTCACAGACAAACAGTGAGTGCTCGTCGTCAGTTTGCGTATGAGTTAACACTGTCTTACGGGCAAAAAGTGCAACCGTGAGATACGGCGACCAACCAAGTGCCGCCGCCAGGCGACCTGGGACAGCGCCCTGCTCCATTTCGCCTCAACAACGCGCAGTAATTAGGTGGATTTGGCGCTGGTCGTGGAAAAAGACACCTAGATCAAGGTCTTGATGAATTAGTGGGAGCACTCTGTCAGAGTCACATCACATTAATCAAAACAAACTGGGTGCACTGCACCCCCCCCCCCCCCCCCCATACCTATCCTCGCTTTGCAGGTGATGAATAGCTCTGCCTGCACCGTGTATCACCGGATCTTGCTGAATTTAAATGTAACAACGCGGTTCTCACAAAAGCTCTATTGATCTTCCTCCGGGGCTCGCCTCGCCAGATTTGAATATTCCAGATAAGCGCGCAGGAAGGCTGGGCAATGTGAAGAAGGCCAGACTTGTATATGGTAATGCCACAGAAAATAAATTAGTGTTTCTTTTTTGGGTCAAGTCAGAAGAAGTTGCAAGACCAAGCACTACCAACTACCAAAATAACTTTTTTTAAACATATGAATATATGTATAAATGTGGTATATAGTTTGACTTTGCCAATTTTTTTTAAGGGTTTTATAACAAAATTGCTGTCAACTTTACTTGAAGCTTCTTTATTCCTTTTCTAAAGTCTTCCTCTCGTTTGAGTTGTTCAGGAAGAGACAATGAGTCTTGGCAGAGCACCTCAACGTTTTGTTGTACCGGGGATAACAAGTCTCTTTATCTCTGTCTCCCTTTGGCTTTGATTTGGTGTATTTGAACTCGACTCTCTAGCCGAGGCTCGGAGGTAGGAGCTGTTTCCAGCGCCGGTGCTGACGAACAGAAACGAGAAGTAGTGAATTCACTACAGTAAGTGTAAATTTAAAAAAAAAAGATCAGTGTACAGTTTTCAGTTTTCATCAGAAGAAGAAGAGCTGAATGGCTTGTAAATGGACTGTGTTACTGTAGCACATTTCTAGTCTTTTCAACCACCCAAAGTTACATTTTGTGGAGGCCTTTTATTCCATTTGAGAGAGATAATAGAGAGATGACAGTTTTTCTTTTCTTCTTTCTTTGACAACATTTGTCTTGTTAGTCTTATGAAGGGCCAAACTAATAAAAAAAATGAGTTGAAAATTATAAAAGCTATAACGTTTTTGTTTTCAGTTTTATCACTTGGGTCCCCTAACGCCGGCTTTCAGGTTGGACCAATCATCTGATTCCACACATTGTCATTTATACACAGTATATTTATATTTATATTCTCTATCACCATTTTTTCAGCTATTCACTGGAGCTGTATGACGGAGCACGCCATCATATTCATTGGAAATGTTCTATTTGTCTTGTAAATTATTTCACACAATTCCTCTTTTATTTAGAACATTTGGGACCTGCCACTAGAATCTAAAAGAAAGTTCCATGGATTTGAATATTTGAATTCACTGGTACTTACCCATGCATGGCGTGGAGTGGGTGTGGCTCGTAATGGTACCGCCCCTCGTGGTGTCTCATGTCGATTGGGATGGGCGCGTGAAACGTGGGGAAGAGGTGGTGGGCACCTGTGGGCGCAGAGGGGGGAGGAAAAAGTCACAAACCAAGGACAATGAAATGTGGAGAGACACAGGCAGCCGGCGATCATGCTGGCACGTTTCTTAAAGCGGAGGAGAGGACAATAGTTAAGGTAGATATAGAATTCCTGGCCAGCACCTACAGTGCAGTATGAGAGGCGACTGTACCCTTTTACAGTTCCTGTAATACACCGGTAATTGAAACCTTCGACACTGTCTGTGGCTTTTGCCCCCGAGAACGTTCATTAATGGCCAAACTCTATCCATTAAGACCAAAGCAGGTTTTACACAACAATGAATGTGTTTTTATGTCAGACAAAGAATGCACAAATCCACCATTTCCTGCCATAAATGGTCGGGGGGCTCGAGGGGAAGTCTCATTAGAAAAACACAGCCGATCTTCATTAATTACTGTCATCACAGAAACTGAGTACGAGACATTATTATACCGACAGAAGGAGAAGAGGGGGGAGGACGCGTTAATTCTGAGACAAAAGGGCCAGTCATGCTCCCCAGTTTCACGTGTTAAAGTTTTACATATTAATGCAGGAAAAAACCCCAAAACAGAAACTCAAGATTGACTTACAGTAGCAAGAACTATTTCAGCTGTGTGTGTGTGTGTGAGTGTGTGTGTGTGTGTGTGTGTGTGTGTGTGAGAGAGAGTCTGCATTTTGAAGTAAAAAAAAGAGCATTAAGCAATATTCAGATCCCCTGTGTTGACCCCTGTTCACTACTAGGGCTCTGTGGCTGCACATGGTCCAAGAAACCTGGGATGACCTTGGAGAAAAGACCTCTGAGGCTAAAGGTCAAAGTGAGAGCAGATCATTATTTCCATCTGATAGGACCCGGTGCATCTTTTTCACTCCAGGGCGATGCCAGTGACATATTGACGATGTTTAAGTCCAAAGGACACACTGGCAGAATTAACAGAGAGCACACACAAGTACAGTCAGAATAACATTCATGTCATACTCACCACTCTCAGTTCATCCCAAAACAGTTTCATTCACCTATTTTGAATTCAATTCCACTTTTTTTGATTGCTGTTACGCTACAGTCATTTAATTCCAACTAGAGCTGCAACAGCTAATCGATTAATCAATTAGTAATCGACTATTAAATTAATCGCCAACTATTTTTATAATTGATTAATCAGTTCAAGTAGTTTTAATGGAGGGGGCGGGGCTACAAATTCAGATTTCAGCTTCTTAAATGCGAATATTTTCTGGTTTCTTTGCTTCTCTATGACAGTAAATTGAATATCTTTGGTGTGTGGACAAAACAAAACATCATCTCAGGGGTTTTGGGAAACACGATCGACAATTTCCACCATTTTATGACATTTTATGGACCAAACAACTATAAAATAATCTACAGATTACTCCATAATGAAAATAATCTTTAGTTGCAGCCCTAATTCCAACGCTTCCTGCTGGTTTCTGACATAAAAAATAAATAAATAAAGTAAGTGAATAGAAATTATACCGAGTTTGTATTACAGGGAAAAGTAGTAAGTGCAATACAAAAAATATATCCTGTAAAATATTCAATCGTTCCACAACATGCTTGGGGTTTTTGGAAAAGTGTTTAAGTGTTACGTTTCGGTACACAACACTTGCATTTAAAGTCCATTGTTTGTCGTCGTAATCACAGCAATTATAATATCCCATTGCCGTTTACATTTTTGAAGCACCTTCCTGTTTGAGAGGTGCCTTCAGGGTCCTACAACTGGCTCTAACCAGCACTGTGAAAACAAGGTGTAACAGGACTCTGTGACTGTGGGCTATGACACAACACTCAATGTTGTTTTAGGTGATGCCAGTAACAAAGAGAGACATTACTGCTACTTAACCCTGATTGAGGCTTTTGTCATTGTGATGGAGGCAATCGTCATGAGGCCGAACCATCTCGTTCTTTGTTCATTCTGATGGGGATTACGCATGACTGGGGCGGGAGAGCTTCCCCGAAGGCATCTCCGACCTGTGAACCATTTGACTGGTGTGGAATTTGTTTAAGGAGACGCATTAGGGACCACTGGTTGTTTTCCCCTTTGAAAACTCAGCCTGGCCGGGCCTGGCCGGGCCTGGCACGACAGACGCACTGCCATCAGGACCCAGCTAAAGTTGATTTAGAATTTTACACAATTGGTTTGATTCTCGGTTTGTGAGGCTAAACTTCAGGTTGCCAAAACAGTCAACCTTTCCTGAGAGATCTCTGCTAATAATGCACACTAATCAGAAAAAGTTCACCCTAGAAACAGGATCAGCATTTCCAAAGCATGCTGGGAATCTTTCTGCAAGAATTTGTACTTCAGGAATCATAGACGCGGTCAATTTTTATGAAAATAAAAAATGTATGCATAACCTGAACATTTTACAAAAAGTGGACGTCCCCTGATAGAGTGCCTCTCTCTCTTTCTCACACACACACACACACGGAGAAAAAAGACAACTTTCTGTTAAAGTGAGTTGTAAAAGTCCGCCTGGTGCCCCACACTCCCTATCTCCTCTTGTCGTTGAGCTCAGACGGGGCGAGGGCTTTGTGCTTCTATCAAGATCTATGCTCCTGGATCGCAGCCAGTTGACCCTCCATCGCTTTTGTGTGCGAGACAGGCGGCCAATTCCGAGTCGACTTGTGCGCTACAAAGCCAAGAGGGGCACCCAGTGAACGGGTGAGAGGGAGTGAGAGCTGGGAAAAAGCAGTTTGAGCTTTGTTTCACAAGTGGAGCCAGAGGTTTGTGCTTTTTTATTCCTGAGAGGTGCCCTCTTTTGCTTGTGCCGCTTGGCACATCTCCAGTGGAGAGCATGGAACAGGACTGTGACAAAAGACGTGTGTGCTGGAAGTCAGGCCCAGCACCGCTTTCTAGCTATCGTTTTGGTTGTATCAGATAGTTTTTTATTAACCTGCCAAACTACAAGACACTATTCCCTTTTTTGTGCTCATTATTTTGCATTGCAGTATCTTTATTTCCTTTCCATTGTGTTTTTATTTTCAACAAGTAGTCCTCTTACTGTTTTCTTCCACCCATCATCAGCTGTGGTGGCTCCCTCTATTCATTTATTTGTCTTCCTCAGAGAGAGCTGACTAATGCCTTCGTGGACTTTAAGTTGAAATTCCCATTACGGTATGCAGTTCCGTAAAAGTTGAGACAAGCACAGCGAAACAAATCGCGGCAAGCTGAGGTCCCCAAGAGGTGGATTCCCAGGTCGGGCGCTGCTGGATGCGGGGGTGACGGGGGCAAGGAAGGCCCCTCCATCACCCAGACGGACGCGTTGTTTCCGAGGCTGCGGGGACAAATACCGACAGGTACACGGTTCACACGCCTCGGCTTCTTGATTTACCGTCCACGCGTTCCCCTTTGGGTGCGTGGGCATGCAGGGCTACTCCACCCTGGGCCTCAAGAAAAGAGAACAGCGCGGAGAACTTCAGCCGACAACAGCAAAACCTGTACTTGCGAGACAAGGTGACGCCGAGGGCGGAGGACAAAATGAGCACTGGGAAAACTTTCCAAGAGTCGGCAGTGTTCTTGGGTCTGATAACTTGGGAGTTCCTAGAAATGTATTTAATCACCTCACCGCCACCTGGAACAGCAAGCCCTCACCGCTCAGCTACCGCAGATGCAAACTCACACAGGAACGGCTCGATATCATCGGGCAGATGTCCCTTTCCGCGGGATGTCCAAACGCAGATTTTGTTATATCTGGACAGGCAATGACGTCAACTATCACTAAAGGTTCCCCGGATCTTGGTCTTTTCTACACAAACCCGTGTTTTACTGCGAGGATCCAATCGCTCAAACCAGGCCAAGGGCTCCGAATGCCTTCCAGCGCACCGGGCACAGTGCACTGAGGGGCTTTTGTGCGGGAGTAATCTCATATCGTGAATCAATCCAGCCCACAGGAACCGTCGACTGGTGGTGGCTTTCCGGCAGCGTATCTGCTCTGACGTCTCCCGGCGTGTTTGTTTTAGGACCCAACATATCTTCGCCCCCTAGCCCCCATGATGAGGCTCCAAACATCCTGCCAAGTACCGCAGCGGAGAGCCCCACATCTTCTTCGCTTTTGTTTGCACGTAAAAAGCCCCGGTTTGATCTCTCTCACCAAAGACAATGCCAGGTGTTCGATGTTAACAAAGGCCCCCTTCGAGTCTCGGGGAAAAGAAGAGGGAAAAAGTAATCTCTCATTATGTCCAAATGAAGCCCCGGGTCAGCAGCACGCTGAAGTGGAGAGTGAAGTGGGCTCATGTCGTTGAGGAAGTACTCAACGATAATAATAATGCCCTGCGAGGCCAGGCCGGGAATCATTTTCAGAGGGGGGGGGAAAAAAGAGAGCCTTTGTTGTGCTTTGAGAGAAAAGGGCAGCGAGAGTGAGAGAGAGAGAAGTGAAGAGCAGAGGGGCAGGAGAGGTGGGGGGCGCTCGATTCAGACAGGAAATTCCAGCAGAAAAAGTTGGCGCGGGTCCTAACTACACAGCGCCGTGCCAACGGCTATACACAAATGCTCATGAGCATGCGGACACTCTCACACGTTCACTATTACACACACGCACACACAGACACTGATTTGTTCGCTCTCAGTGAGCGGGTGACTGAGACAAACACAAACATGTTACTTTGAGATGGAACAGAAATTCCTTTCTCCGGTGCGCACACACACATACACACACACACACACAAACACACGCACACACACATACACACACACACACACACAAACACACGCACACACACACATACACACACACACACACAGACACGCACGCACACACACACACACACACGCGCACACACACATACGCCCACACACACACACGCACACACACACACACACGCACACGCACACACACACACACGCACACACACATACACACACACACAAACACACGCACACACACACATACACACACAGACACGCACGCACACACACACACACACGCGCACACACGCACACACACATACGCCCACACACACACGCACACACACACACACACGCACATGCACACACACGCACACACGCACACACACGCACACACACACACACACATGCACACACACACACACACACGCACACACACACACACGCACACACACACACGCACAAAACCGAAGTTGCTCTCAGTGTTGCATGTGGAGTCACACTGCAGCAAGTGTCATGCCCAAGGTTAATAAAAATGTGTGTGTTTAGCCTAATCCGGGGGAATCCTGCCGAGCGCACACAACATGGAATCTGCAGGTTTAGTTCGCAAGACGTCGCTTCCTCCAGGGCGAGTACAGGGGCGAGTGATGGCGACAGAGGGATTAGAGGCTTACAGGAGAGCACGAAGAACCGCTGCCATCTATGAAAGGCAGTCTTAACAGAGTGGCTCTCCACGTTTAACAGCCCTCGGGGAGGGTAAAATGATACCTTCTTTTATTGATAGGGGGATTTTGGGCAGAAGGTAAGTGGATTAGGCCGATGGTCTCCGTAATGACACGAGCTTGTTGGAGCGGAAATTCATTAGTCCCTGTGAACTCGTGCTAAGTCTGCGTATGTTATGATGTACACATGAAACACCCTGCTGCCCGGGAAGACCAACCCGGTGGTTCTCCAGAGGGTTTGGAGTCAGCGCTGAATAGAGGGTATTGTACTTGAAGCCTGTAACTTATTTACAGTTTAGTTCCTCGGGGAGTCCGATGCTTATATCGAATATAGTATAACGTGTGTCCAGGAGCCAGTAGCAGCAGGTGAGACCGGGCTGTCATTGCGTACTGAGAAATGATTTCACTAATTCAACCTCTTGAGTTTAGATAGAGTGTTTGGTTTTCATTCTTTAATCAAGCAGAAGCATGTTTGCATTTGTCAAAGTAAGAAATGACAAAAGTGTTGTTTGTGCTGCACCAAAAACTCTGCGATGGCATTAGCGATGTATTAAAACAGCGCCAATCGGTTTTTGGCAGCGGCTCCACAACAAGCTGAAGCAAGCACACGTTTGACATGCGTTAAATAATAATAATAATAATAATAATAATTTGGATGACTACTTTTCTCCGCCACGCTCAACAGCTAGTTGCTAAGTTAGAGTGTTTGGTGCTGTGCAGGTAGCGTGCAGAGGCCCTCTTCCCAGTATTCCTTTTTTTGTTTTATGCTCAATTGAAACCAGCTGTCTGCTGCTAAAAACAAAATTGCTTGTTGAGAGCGGAGAAACTGAACCAAAACACTGATGTCGTGGGTCATTATTCTCCAACAATAGGCTGTCAGAAGTTAAAATGTTTCATGAACCTGATGGGAGACGAAGAGTTGGGCCAGACTTTGTTGGAAAGCGATACCTTTCACGTTATACACACAGTCGTTTGGACTGTTTCAAATGAAATATTGATTCCAGCAACTTTTGAAATGCTCAAATGCCAGGCCTTTTAGCAGCGAGAGTGAGGTAGTGGCTTTCAATCGAGGGCCTTTGTTTATATCACGTTGTCGTGACGCCCTCATCCGACCCCACTCCCTCCGATGTGTTGTATCATCTGGCGGGGCTGTTGTGCAGCCTCCCGGGCCTCTGCAGCCCCCGTTCCTGTCCCGGGATGTTTACGGAACCCGCTCGGACCCAGCTGGCTCCTCTCCTCCGCGATCGGTCTCTGTCACGTCTGCACGCCTAACACGGACGATCACTCCTTGGTCTCGGCATCAAGCCCCGGCGAACCCAGCGCCAGTATGATCCATCACCTGGGCCACGAGGCGCGGCATTGCCTCTCCTAATTGTTCTGCAGACTGAGTGCTACCAAGACCTTATCTCACCTGGGCTGCCATTAGCCAGCGATACTAAAATCCATTCAGTGCCGAGGGAAACGGGAATGCTCAGGGAGAATAATGCTCTTCTCAGATGTCTTGAGCTCGGCAAAAAATGTCAATATGTTACTTCGGGAGCACTGGATTTTTGGAACCACAATTCTTTTTACAGGGTAATGTTATGATCTCAGCCCATTGAAACCCAGAGCTGGCTTAAAACCACAAAAATCAAAGCTTTTTTACCCAGGCAGTGATGAAGTAAGTAATCACTGGTCTCCAGCAGTAGCACCTCTGGATCTCAGCCTAATGGCTGCCATGCATCACCCCCGCCTGAGCGCTGGGTGTTTATCAGGGGTGGACGGGTGTAGCCTGTGTGATGTTAGTGAACAGGTAGCTGGGTTTAGCCGGCCCTCTGCTTCCTGGCAGGCGGTGGGCCTCTCTAGGAAAGACTGATGAGGTGTCAGGATAATCAGCTTCCCATGCAGACTTCTGATTTATTGTGCGGCCACTTTTGAACACAGGTGTGAGCTTGATCGGGCAATTAACGCTCCTGGGTTTGGGGCTGTTGCGGCAGTGGAAAGAATAAACTGGCACGTTCGGGAGGATGCTGCCAAAAATGAGATAACGCCTTGGTCGCAGTTGGGAGTGAAGGTGTTTCATCACGTCATACATATTAAGTTGTCACGATTTGTATGTTTTGTGCAATTACCTGGAAATAAAAGCACATCAATTTTTTTGATCTCCAACATAAATTCGTCAATGTGTTCTCTCAACTCCAAACAGCATTTGCTTGTGTGCACCAATAAAGTGAGGTCAAATGGCGGGAACTGTCCGTGAGCCCTTTCACCTCTCAGACACAGCTGATGGAGACGCTGCCGATTCACACAAAGAGCGTCCTCGGCGTCCGTCCTGTGCGCAAGCTCAGCACTCACCCTCCCTGACTCGTAAACACCCCCCCCCCCCCCCTCCCCCCCCTTTTTTTTAAAGGAAAGAAGGGAAAAAGGCAGAGGAAATGCCCACAACAGCCCACAGTGCGTGGGAGAGGGAGGCAGCACACATCAATCTAAAGCTGTCTCAGCTGGGGGTCACCCTGAGGTGAGGCGCCCCCCCCCGGGGAGACTGCTCTCCAGACCCGAGCAGGAGAGCTGGGGAGTATCTCCTGGACGGGCCTCGCCTGGTCTCTATCAAACGGCCACGCTGCATCCGTTCGACTTGTCTCTGGGCTTACAGAGCGATACACATTCATCCCTTTTGCCCGGTGATGACACAAATGTTACTTAAACACACAGACGAAGGCAAATTATAAGTGAGGGACCTTTTAAAATAATGTTTACATCCACCAGCATGGAGTTTTTTTAATTAAATAAACTCATGATATCCATTAGGTTCAGGGTGACATTGACAGCAGCAAAGTTTACAGCAGCTCCACAACCACCTGGCCCTTTTCAGATGTTACCGTGGGCCCAGCTAATGTCCCTCCACTCTCTCACGTAACCCGTTCTCACGTGTCTCCTTCTTAGTATTTAAAAAAATTCTTGTGGGGGGTGATTGGCTAAAACATTTGGTCCACTTCACTGTTTCCCCTGCATGTGTACACTACACCATCTCTACAATGAGGCGTACTTCTACTTGTTTATTCTCGGTACGGTTGAATCAAAGGTCGCCTCCCACCGACGGACTTGAAACATCTCCTCGTGTCGTGTTACTGAAGCGCTGTTTGGGGTTGATCAGCTCAAAGCAGGGACGGATTTGGAAGAAATCACGACGAGCTCTGTAGTGGCGTTCATAACACAGGGCAGAGCATCTGAAGTGCCGTCAGCTGCGCTCTCGGGTCATCTATCCCGATAAGATAAAACGTTAAGGCCACACTGTTTATATCCCCCCCTCACACACACACACACACACACACACGCAGCAGGGTCTTATGAACCCCTTCTTGTCTGGCCTCTTTCATCGGGGCAGCATTCAGCAGGGAAACCATCTCACTCTGGGAATTTGTTTTAAACGCACTAAGAAGAAACAGCTGTGAAACAGGTCAGAGTGCCTCCAACCAACCGGACGAGCTCGCAGGTAATTCTTTTTCCCCTCCCTCGGTCCAACATTGCAGCCCTGCAATAACGGAGCCCCTTCCCTTTGTGCAAACTGACCCTCTGTCACGATTCCTCTCCTGGTCCCGCAACATTCTTTTGTCCGGCGTGCCCACGTTCTCGTGTCCTCACCTGCTCTGGCCCCTGGCATTTATATGGACCGTTGCGGCCCTGCTATCCCGCTGTTCTCCACCTGTCCAACACACAGCCCTCAGACATCCCCACCAGTCACCTGGCTCCATCTGCCCAGCTGAAACTACAGTTTTCTTGCCCTTCGCAGTCACCCGACTCCTCGCGCGCATCTGCTCAAACTTGTCTCTTTGACCAGATCCACCCACAGCGCATGCACCAGTCTCCTTGGTCAGTCGTCAGTTTCTTAATGTTGTCCTGTGCCTTGAGCCATCCGACCAGGTGTCTGTTCTAATTCCTGTTACAGGTGTTTTTTATTCCTGTTGTTTGACCATGCCTGTAACCCTTTCTGTTTCCTTCATCTTCAAATTAAGTTACTGAATAAATAAATGAAAGTGAATGATGCAACGGGGTCAGCTACAAAACTACGATAGCTTTGGACTCTCTGAGTCTCTGTCCCCTTTTAATCTCCGCACTGCAGCTTGCTTCTCGGAAACCATGGCGGAACCAGGCACGTATTCACAACCTGGTCAGATGATCAAAACGACCCCCCCTAACACTCATACATTCACTCACAGGCAAACGCGTTAAGCGAATACTAGTCACACAGACAGCACCATTATGCTTATGGAAATTGGAAAAGGATACATTTTGGTTGGGGTCAGGCACCAAAACAACTTGATTAGGTTAAAACAAGTAGTCTACTTCATTGAGCTTAGAGGACCTTTGTTGTCATGGTTACAACTCACAGTAAAGGTTGTCAGACGATCACGGCTGAAAGAAACAGCGACAAGAACTTGAGGAGTACAGCCTTGTGTCGCTACAGTTTCAGACCCTGCAAGGCCACACTGGTGAGGAAGATGTTGAGCACCCCTTTAGCTATGTGACTTCTTTTTTTTTTTTGGGGGGGGGGGGGGGGTGAAACAAGAACAGGCAGTATTTTCGGTTAATGACAGCATCCTGCCTCCTGTGACTGAGATGGGAAAACAATAAACAAGACTCCCTGGCTTGGGGCTAGAACGCGAGAAGGGGCGAAGAGAGGGCCGTTGACGCAGAGATAAGCCCAGCGGAGGGGAAGTAGGAAGAAGACGAGGAGGGCACGGAGTCAACAATGACATGAATTATTGGAGCTACAACCTCTCGGTTGTGCCAGGTCACACAACATGTGCTTTTAATGTTGCTCTGCCATGGCGTGCCAAAGGTCGTCCCCCCCCCCCCCCCCCCCAAGACCCCGAGGCAAAGAAACACCTTCAGTTAGTGCATCATCTCCTCAAGACGTTTTACTAAGACTTTCTTTTCCAGGTGAAAACACTTGAGTTTTGCAGTTGGTACGTTTACTTGCCCTTAATGCAAACGCATGGAAGTCAAATAAACGAGGGGCCCTATAAGTAACACATGTCACTCTCTCCAGGTCATATGAGGGAGGGGGGGTTGTGACATTGAAAGAGAAAGGAGCCTGCTCTGTTTTAGTCTACATGTCTGTCTTCATTATATTGTATGCAGGCGAATGGAAGGAACATCGAGCTGAGTGGTGGAAAGCCTACGTTGAAGAGGAAATGGCGAACACGGTAAAAACGGGGAGCTGGTTTTTGTACAAATTGTACAAAAAGTGTTGTTGTTGTTGTTGTTTTTTTACTGCAGAACTGTACTCGAGATCCTCTGCACCCTTGATTGCGGTGAGCTCGGACGTGTACCCACGGCGAACGCGGTTCCCCGACGCCTGACAGCCGAGCAGCTGAGGCCTCCGAAGGCTCCCGAGATGAGAGCGAGCGGCCAGGACATTACTCAGCAACAACACACAACAAGCGCTCAAGATAAGGAATCATTCGTCACCGGAGCCGCAGTGACAGACGGGACGCTCTGCGCGATAAAATTAGCCGGCACGCCGCGTCTCTCGTGTGTGACGCCGAGAGAGCTGAGTCACCTCAGGGCGGGCCTGTGGGGGAATCGCTTTCATCTGACAAACACTGGTATGGATATGGTCGGGCAGGGGGCCATCAATCACGTGAAAGATTCTCTGCAACTTCAGATTCTTTGTCATTGGAGTTTTGAATGAGGCTGAATAATGATTATCCGAGTTCATTAGAAAGTAGTTCATACTGAAATGTGGTAAAAACAGAAAGGAAGGTTAATCGTACATCATGATATTATATATTATATTTGTAGGGCTGCAACTAACGATTAGTTTCATTGTCGATTAATCTATCGATTATCTTCTTGTAAAAAAGTTTTTTGTTTTTGTCCACCACAAAAGATATTTAGTATAGTGTCATAGAGCAGAAATTATTCAATTGAATATCCATTTAAGAGGCTGAAATCATAGAATTTTGTATCATCAATCATAAAAGACACTTAAACCAATTAAGGGATTAACTGTTGCAGCTCTACATATTTGTCTAGGTTTTTATAATGCATCTCTGTGCAACTTATTTGTATGAATGTCACCCCAACCAGTCGAGGCAGATGTTGCGCCTACGACTGAGTTTGGTTCTGCAAGACATTTCTTCCTGTTAAAGGGAGTTTTCTTTCTCAAGTGGGAACTTCTGGGTTTCTCTGTAATATTGTGAGGTCTCAGCCTAACTATGTAAAGTGCCTTGAGATAATGTGTGTTGTGATTTGGCTCTATACTTATACAATTGAATTAAATTGATTTAAACCCTATTTTTAACATGTCCAAGTCCTGTGTGTGGCGTTACACACACATTAGTAATCTGGCCACTTTAACCGCAGGCCGCCCCAGATGAACACTGAGCAACGCTACTGGACCACTTGGCCCTTAGTGAGCACCTTGCTCCGGACCACTTTGGTAGTAGTAATTCACTTCCCCACTGATTTGTCCAGAAGGCCTCCAGATTTAAAATCGGTAACCGTGCAAACAACATTTAATAACTCTGGTAACAACTATTCCCACTTAAATTTCCCTTTCCTAAGAGAACTAAACATGCAACCGGTGTTTCACATCATCGGGTGTATCTAATGTTTACAACCAGGCAACCGCATCCGACAGCCAAGCTGTAATTGCTAATGGGATTGCACACTGAGGGCCGTGGTTGCCATGTTTGGCAGTGAAGCCCGGGAGTCAATTGATACGGCCTCGCTCAGATGTGTTCAGACAATCCTTGAAGGCAAATCTCAACAGCATAGCAAACACTGTCAGGGTGTGGAGGGAGGGGCCAACAGGCCTCCATGTGAGAACACCCCACCATGGTGACACGGGGTCATGTTGGTTCAAGGCAGGACGGAAACATTACACGGGTCTATCGCTACGTCCATTAACACTCCTGCATCCGTGTGAGCACATAAACTGACATCACACCGTGATACTGATTTGCCGCATGAGCAAAAAAACTACTCGAATACTCTACGTGAGAATAAGTTGAAGCTACTTGTACTTCTAAAAAACCACAGTTCAGATCAGATCTTATTTCTTTTTTTTTTTGTGAAGATGGAAGTGATTAATGAAATTTGACTGTTCCCTTGTCGTGTATCAAGATTGTGGATGTTTTCCTGGAGATTAAATGGCTCCACCTCAACCATCTACAACACATGTTGTTAACAAGTGAATGAATCAGATTTGATAATGCATTATTGCTTGTTGTACTTTAGGTGATGGTTTGCTGATAATAGTTCTGTGCAGATGTCATAGTGGTGTCATCAAGGTCATCTTGATTTGGACTCGGAAACGACACATTTACCAACTAAGAGACGTCGTGGGCACGTCCGGCCAGAAAGCTTCCATCAACATTTAGGGGAACAAATTGAGGATACTGTCAGTGAAAGTATTACTTACTCAGACTGCAACAGCGATGGTAATCTGGATGTTTTTTCGGAGGGCTAAACTAAGACACCCTTGTGCCGGACAGAGTTCCATATGCGGCCTCCGCTGCAGTGACGGTACAATTTAGTGGCGACATGGTGAAACAATTACAGCGTGGAGTCGCGCCAAACTCGAGGCTCCAGACCAAATCCAGAGTAAAGTCTTATACGCTTATCTCGAATCCATCCAGGAAGGAAGGAAAAGAAAAACCCTGGGTTAATTCCCCTTTACAGTCTGTTTCCAAAGCTGAATTCGATTTATTAAATATTCTTTTATAGGCCCTCATTCTCAACGCATCCCCCAAAGGGAGTTTTAGCTCTGCGTTTTAAGTATAAAACAAACAAATGATTACAGATTGAACTATTTGATTCTTTCACTATTTGGTTTGGGTTTCCCTTCAATCGAAACAAACAAACAGAAACCATCTGGCTGCTGAGGTTGGAGAGGGTCTCTCTTGAAATGCATTGTGCCTTTTGTTTTTGCAAGGCATTGATTAAAAAGCCCTTTCCCTCTGCCCTTCTTCAAAGTCCCCATCTAAGAGCACACTGAAGTTTTAACTGTTCCTGCTCGGCTCTTAATAATGATCCACATGTGGCCCAGTTCATCAAGCACTCTCTTGTTGGGGAAAGGCTGCCACATGCTGCCACTGTATTATTCTTAGTGCCGTATTTAAATGCACCGCATAAAGCGCTCGCAAGGAACACCATGTGGAGTTGCACTGTATGCTGTGGCTTGAGAGGCGGTGGGGGGGATTTGGGTGGGGATGGGGGGGGATCATGTCTCCAGCAAAAAGGCTGTGAAGTTGGCGTAGAAGTCGGCACCAGCTATCCGGCATTAGTGAAATATTTCCAGAGGGGAGGATTAATAGCAGTATGCGCGAGGGATGAAATTATTAATTGGCAATATCAAAACCGCTCGGTTACCGTGGTGATTTCGCTAATGCCGTCCAGCATCACACACGCGGGCGTGCAGGCACAGCGAGCAGCGTGGATCTGTTATGTGTAGTGTAGGGTTAGAAATTATATAAATAACAAATCAAAAAAGTGGTTTTCTTTCAAGACAGGGCTAGAGGAAACACTGCTCTTTGAGTTTCTTTCTTACTTCTGTGTAGATTTTCCAGAGTAACTATGTGACATCATTACTTGTGCATGAATATTGACTATATATGCACGTTTAATTTACTTATTAAAGGTTACGCTCATCCAAACCTGAATTAAGGGACATTTTCATTGCAAGAGATTTGCTCCTTTTTTTTATTTCACACGTTCTTCTTCCTTGTCAAAATCGGGCCCCTACGTTACCCACAATACCGCTCAACTGCCGAGACATTACTCGAGGCCGTTTATCAGATTTCACTCAGCTCCCTCTGGAGCCACAAAGGGTTTTTAAAGACTTTTTTTTAACAATGTACAGTTACACTCCCCAACACCTAATAGGACTTTCCAAGAGAGCAAAGTACTCCACAGCAGAGACAGCTGTTCTGTTGAAACTGTAAAAAAAAAAATTTTTGGTCAAGGATGAGGAGCCATGTGAATCCAAGCTGGTGTAGATCTAGAGCGATGGAGGGACAGAGCGGCAGGAGAGCGGTGAGTTGAGTGTTTCTTCTGTACAAAGCCTCTATTTATAGCAGAGCACTCTGGTATACAGGGCCTATAGAAACACAGCTCTGTCTCCACAGCAATAGGCCGACCCGAGCCATCTGATCTCCCCCTGTCAGACCGCCACTTGTCAGCTCCTATTAGGGCCAGCGGTTGCCTCTGCTTACATGTGGTACCCATCACCCCATACCCCGAGGTAGCGACCCCCCCCCCCCAGGGAAGCCTGATTCACTCAGTCCTGGGATCACCTCAGGTTGTATGTGCCGTGTTATGACAGCTTAATGGTGCTGGTAACTGTGTGGCAGTAGACTGAGGGAAGACAGGAGGAAGAGAGCAGGAGGAAGTCGGAGACTGGAGGAGAAAGAAAAGAAAGAGGTGAGTGTGCATTCAAATGTTTGCCTTTCGCACCGGTCCTGTTTGACCATGTAGCTTTTAAATTAACATTGAATTATATAATAAATCGGCACAAGAATAATCTCCATCTGCCATTAAGTTTGGACGAGGCAGTTTGAGACAGACCGTTAAAAAACTTGCAGTGCTGACTAGTAAAAATTAGCCAGGAGGCCAATTTGTCAGCCTCAGCAATAATTTTATGAAGGAAAATATTTCTCAGGACGTTCCTCGCTGAACACGAGCCCACAGAACCCCTTCTGTTCCTGCCTCTCGACAGTGGCAAGGGGCAACACACGTCGCCAGTGTGTGAAAAAGTACCGGGGATTGCCAGTGTGGGAGAAAAAGGCAGCGGTTAGACTTGAACACAAACATGATATTTCACAAACTCCTCAACATAAATAAATAAGGAATTAATATTCATAGCTGAGCCGGTTTCTGCTGCTGATTGCCCGACCGGGTGTGAGGAGGAGCGAGTCGCTGGAAATGAAAACCTTGTATTATGGTTGTTACTCCATCTGCCCCACAGCCGAGGTCTGGGGCAATTACAGTCTCTACAGCTGTGACAGGCTGCCACAGCTAAACGCTAAGCAAACAGTCAGGTTAACACGCGCGCGCGCGCACACACACACACACACACACACGCACACACGCACGTACACACACGCGCGCAGGTATGTGCACAAAGGCCAGTGTGAGGCCCTGAGTTGAGTTCATGCGCACCTGCGAAAACAGCTTCCACTGCAGCTTCTTCAGCACAAGTTGGCCAGTATATTCGGACACGAAGACATCTCACCACAGACTGAACAAGTCTTCTGGACACACAAGTGCAGCCTGATTCAGCACACGCTGACTAAAACAACCGGCCCGTGACGTCGCTCACTTGTTTAGATTGTTTGTTTTGTGCAACCAGCAGTGCAGAACTCATCTGGATCCACTTAACAATCCCGTAAGACTGTGAACTCCTTGCGGCCTGACTTGTGCCGCCAGAGTTTATGTCTGAATCACGCCTTGAGACAAATGGACTTCCATTAAGATTCGCCCATTTGTCACTTGGAGTGACAGGTGTATTTTTTTTTTTTAAAAGATGGGGAGTTCTGCACTTTTTACGCTTTTACAGTCAGTTGCCCTGAGATGGCTTTTGCATTCAATGTGCCGAGTTCCACTCGGGACGTTTTTTTGAAGTGATCGCTCGTCTGTAATGGGTGTAATGGGTAAGAGTGCGGAATCGCCCCCCTCCCCCCACAAACACACACGCACACATCCTCCAGGCCCAGACAACTTTGAGTCTCCACTGAGCTCACGGTCTGACCTCACGGAAGGGAATAATACCTGGAGTGGAGCGCTAATTGGCGAGCACCCGGACGTCCCACGAGCGCTAATGAGCGGGGCAACATGGCCACTGCAAAGGCAGAGTGAGACACCTCGGTCTCACAGCGAGGGAGAATGGGAGAGGGGGTCCAGAACTCAATGAGGGCCCTCTCTGTGAGCCCTCACCCTCTGTCCGGGGGCTTAGGGCCACTTCCTCCTCTATAATTAAGGGGTTATCCCCCTTCCCCCCCGCTCACAGTGGAGAAATTAAACTGTAAAAACCGTGCGAGGGCAAATTACTGCTTTTCCCGGGAGTTAGAGGAAGTGTCTTGATATGTAAACAATACCCCCTCTTCAGCTGAGCCCCCCCCCTCACTTTTCTCATTTCTCTCTTCGACCCCACCCCCTCTGTGCTCTGTGGGAATTGCGGATTGGGCCAGATACTCTCTAAATCTTACGACTACAATGCTGTAGTCACCACTTAACCATCTCAAACCTGTTGTGCCAAAGCCAACAAAATGTGTGAACACACACACACACACACACACACACACGCACACACACACGCACACACACACGCGCGCACACACACATATTTAGATGTTTTTGAATGAGCTGCACATAGGACGTAACTTTTCCAATTTGTATGAAATTGGTGACAAATAAATAAGACTACAAAACCAACCAATTACAAAGCAGTTTTTCTCCAAAGTGTTAAAGCTTCAAACAAAGTTAAAAAACCAGTGGGCTCTTTGTCGAGTGCTATGAAACGCTGTGCTCGATTGCTGAGGAAGCGCCGCCGTGCCACAACACGCAAGACATTACAATCCATTACCATGCCGGTTGATGCCAACCTTTTAATCTCTGATAAGACAAACAGTCCGACGACAGGCTGCAGGGTCAAGCATCCACATTAAGCCTGTTCATGTGAGAATCCTGTCCGCGCTGGGATTTTGTGCTTGTTTCCCGTCCACACTGAAAGGTCTGAACGATGGGATAACGGTCGAATCTCTTTCTTTCTTCCCCTTTTTAGTTTGCAAACAACAAAATATTTAACAGCCATCACACTATAGTCTATATCTGCAGTTTAAATCTGTAGGAAAATAAACCATTGGCTTAGTGTGACTGTAAGGCTAAAATGGAGAGAGGGGAAAAAATAAAAGGATATTTCAAATGTATGCCATTTAAGCTCCATTCGGATATTGATTGGCAGAGTTGACATTAACTAGCAGCTCAACATGGAACGTCATGGTGACGCCACCTTCCCCTGTGCCTGTGGATTTTACCGATGAATTGCATAGCGCAGGTCCCTGTCCCTGAGTAAAAGACGAAAAAATTCAGAAAGATTCATCACTGGATGCAAATTGAGTAAACGACCCTGAGTGCAGAATGAGTCATTGAAAGGTTTTAGATGTAGAAAATACAATGTTGTTGTTCCGATTACGTAAAAACATTTGACACAGGATAAAAACTGGAGGTCAAGCTGACGAACGGCGTGCTCGCAGTGCGCGCCACGTCCGAGCCACGTCGGCCGCGAAACATGTCTGTATTCGCTGCCGTCGGGGGGGTCGACCCCGCGGCTCTTTGAAGGCCGAGCCAGGAATTCTTCCGGCTTAGCTTTAACACTGTCGGGGGGAAATCACCTGGCAAACAAAACGCGACAGGCTCAGATGCTATACTAACACACGAGGCCTCCGTTCGACAAACCCCTTTCCGTGCGCCGGCTGTTTGTCAGACAGCCGCCTCATTCCACTTAACGAACGCGGGGAGGGCGAAGCAGAACGATTACTGCATCGCAATAATCACAATCTGAGCTGTGTAATTATATTTTCATAATGCAGCAGTTATACCCTTGGTCATATCTATGAATGGATGAATGAATGAATGACTTCATTCAGCGCTGGCTTGAAAAGCAAACGTGTCTTATCTCTGTTCATCTGCAGCTGGACCATAACATCACATGCTGGCGTGTGAAGAAGCTCCTTATTTCCCGTTCACAGTCGACGTAAACTCTCCTGCCGGATTCTGGTTTATTCGAGGAAAATGCCATCTTTGTGCCCCTCAGCTCAGTTCACATTTTCTCTCAGCGAGTGGATGGTGTTATTACTTCTCCAGTCTTCGACTTTCCCTCTTTACATGCCCACACTTGTTTACAGTGTGATCACAAAAACAAAGAAGTCAGACACGTAGTCTGTCTGAGTTTTTCGCGTGACGCATGATCTACTTTGCTGGACCGTGGATTTGTCTCAGCTAAAAACAGCAATGGAGAGCACCATGAGAAAAAAACAAATCAATGTTTGGCTTAGTTGAAATGAGGAGAATTTAAGATTCACATCTCAGACATTCTGTTTCTAGAAATTAGATTCTTTTGTACCAAAGGAACTTTCGACCGCAGACACCACTCCATCATCCGTCGCTTTATTCCTGAAGCTGTGCGATGAACGGTATTACAAAAATCAGGTTTCCATATGGCAGCATTTTGTTTGCTTTTTTTCCCAGGGACCATGACAACCACACATGGGCCTTATGACAGGCTTAGCTGTGATTACAGAGCAGCGTAACTAACAGCAGTGCAGTCCAAAGGACTTTCTCACAAAGAACATGGCGCTGTAGCAAACGTGTGCTCATATGGCTGGCAGAGGGTCTTTCCAAATGATCCAAATGATATACTGCTCAATCTGAAGTAAACGTGAAATGTAAATGGTAAAATGGCCCAAGAGGAATTGGGCAGGAAAACCCCAAATTCATCCCTTATCTTATTCTAAGTCTGAGAGAGAAAAAACAATCGACTCAAGCTCCACTTACTTAGTTTTTCTGAGCTTTTACCCACATCACATTTGACCTTTATTTGACCAGGTAAGATCAATTGAGAACAGCTTCTCAAAGGCACATGGTCTTTGCGTGGAGGCATGCTTTGATAAGTTGATCACGTGGACACCATCACGCCCCTTGAGCTAGCGCCATTTAGCGAAGATGTCCATTGGATGTGGTTGAAAGCTCGTTCAATCCCAAAATATTGACATTTTAGTTGAGATGATTGCGTCACACATACTGTTAATCCAGAACGGACGTGAATGTACCTTGCGCAAGTATTTATTTTGTCCTAATCGCAAAAGAATGTCCATTTACAAGCTCATTCAGGAACTTTAACCACCTCATATGGTCTTCATTAGGTGAACTTCAGTCACTTCATAACTCGGAAAATATGCACCTTTGCTTGTGAAGAAATGTAACTTCAATTAAAAACAAACACTTGTTGTGTTGCTTTTCCACAATTCTGTTTTTTTTTTTAATTTTTTAACCGTTTCCTCCCGCTTCCATGTTTAAATGCTGAGCAAAGCCAATTGCCTCCTGGCTACAGCTCTGCACTTAACCCCCCCGACACGAGATTGATATCAAATCTTCTCATTAACTCTTGTGTGTGAATCAATAGATTTCCTCAAATGGGTCAAACTGTTTGTTCAACCTGTCTCAGTTCAAGCGTGTCCACCAGGAAAAGACCAAAATGCAGTGTTAGACTTTGAAAGTCATACCTACATCTCTTTCCCTTTACAATAGGTTTCAAATGTTGGAAAATCTGCGCCTACATATTAAATTAGAAATTGAATGAGAATCTTTAACTGTAGGAAGCAAAAATATGACATTTGTTGGCCAAGTCTTTCCCCTCAGATTGTCTTTTTAGGACACGGGCAGAGAATTTAGGCAGGGACAGCTTTTGTTTGTTATACAAGTATCCCACTTTATCCACGTAGGCAACCTCCTCTGCTTATTTTGCTGGTTGCACGGTTTACTCGTCTGCGACCTGCCCTGGGGTTGAGGCCAGTGGGTGTTGCGTCCCGCCTGGAGAAACACTCACCCTCCTGGAGATGTGGCCATGGAAATCTATCATGAACGTTTATTTAGGCACAAATGTGGATGGTATTCCTTCACCTCCGCAGTGAACCCAGTCACTGACTGGGTACAATGGTTTTGCTATTGTTTGACTTCTGCGACATTCTTATTTAAAACTTTGAGCCACGCTCTTTTCACTCGGTTGGCCCGCAGGTTTGCAGGTGATGGGTACGAACACGTCCGGCTTAACGCGGCTCTGCGCCTGAGCTCACGGTGATTAGGCTGATTGCTGAACGCTAACGGAGGCCGGAGAGCACCAGCCGTGAAACCTTAGATCTGTAATTACATGAAGGCCGCATTTCCAACCGGAGGGATTTCACCTTAGGAAAAAATCAATTTCCTCTCCTTTTCTTTCCGGGCTGGATACGGGACAATTACACCGGGCATTAATTGTAGAGACACCCATAGTCCGTCGGCCGACCTCGGGCCGAGACACAAATGAAGCGTTGGGTGTATTTTGACACCTGCGTTACTGCAGAGATGCCTGTCTCCTCATAGGTGACGGGGCTGCCTTGCACCGTGCAGCGCTGTGACGGATTTCTGTTCCTCCAGTCACATTTAAGCGAGGGCGAACAACAGCTGTGTCTGCAGGGCAGGGGTGGCGGGGGGCGGTGCGGGGGGGTGTGCGCGGATCGGAAGAGCCTGACCACAAACTGTCCGCCTTTAGACCAACTCAGCCATAGGAACCAGGCGTGTTTACATAAGTGCCTCCTGCCCGTGTTTACAGCCAGCACACATTTTTGTTTTACCATGTCTAAACTCCTCAGATGTTTATTTTCCTTCACTTGAACTGTGAGTGTTAGGGCTAGGGCTACATTAGTGGATGAAAGTAGCCGAGGCTGGCAGGCCGGTGGCTCAACTCTCAGGGATCCTGAGGGGTGACAATGTGTCGGGGCCATTCGAGAGTTCAGGGCACAGAAGTGCACGGGCAGGGACTTTCAACAAGTTCTTTTTAATAATATGCAGCGTCTCCCCGTCCAAAAGAAAGCGGTTGCCTGAGGCGACATCTTCGAGGAGACGAGGGAGCCAGGCACCTTATTGGGCTGATTCCCATCTGCCTCACAAACAAAACAGGCAGGAAGTGTCTCAGAGGCGGGGGCATGGATTACACTCATGCATGCTGGGAAAGAGCTCTCTGTTTAAGAGAGGATGAAGCACAAAAAAAGGAAAAGGGAAGTACATGCCCGGGAGAAGGGAGGGACTCGGGGATAGGGAGAGAAAGCTGGCTGACGGAGTTCTGGTTAATCCCCTAAAGCATCCATATATTGCCTCCACCTCCTCTCCCACCGCTTGTAAACGGCAAGGAATGCAACATGTTGTCTTTGGGCCATGCATGTGCAGACGCCTCTGGTACAGAGAGATTTATATTTGCAGACATTGCCCAAAGCATACCATGTTGCTTTTTTAACTCTGCAGGCTTTGAAGCTGAGGCAGAGCCTTCCAAAGCAACAACCAATATCAGAAACGTCCTCTCATTTGAGCCTGATTTATGTTTCATAACCACATTAGAGACCTGCCAAAGGCTGTCAGTTTTCCACTGAGTCAACACACTATAGGCATTTGCTCAAAAACTACAGTTGGAGGACAAGGCTGCTTAATATTAGCCTTTACGACTGCGTTCTAAGCAGTCAATAAAATAAACATTTGTCTTGTGATATTCTTTTTCAAAACTAGAAACACAAGTCTCCATAGTGCTTTCAACTCCTTAAGAATTCCTCTGAACTCTGTGGCTGGATTCCGCTCGGGGTTTCTTTGCTTACGTACTTCCAAGTAAACATGAAAAAGGAGCCCGGGAACTTATTCATAATTCAGATTTAAAATAAAATGCTAGGATAATACATGTATATACAGTATCTTAAGCAGCGAAACCCCTGTGACCAATTGCTGTGGATCTCTGGAGGAGCACCGCACTGCAGTCCTCCTCTCTGAGTATGTAGGCCAGCAGAAGACTGTGATGAGAACAGCCTGTAATGAGTGATGATAAAGGCAGCGACTTCAGCAACTATTCAAGGCTCAAAAACCTAGTTTTATGTCTTTTACACGGCAATCAGCAAGGCCAAATAAATAAATACTGGGGGAAAAAAAACACAATGTCCCCCAGTATACTTTCACTTAGCATATCTAATCTTGAAATCCTGTCGCAGTCAGCCGGTGCCCCAAAGTGAAACTCTATATACAAGAGAGAGAAAGACAGACGGAGAAAGAGGCGATGGGATGGAAGCTGCGAGGGGAGATGAGTGGTGACTTGGAAAGCAACCAAGTTAGCTGTTTATAAAAGTCCACAGGAATTATTGTAAGCACCAATCTCTGTAACCCGGGGAGTCAGTCACCCATTCAAGTATTTTTTTTCGCAATAACGGCCGGCTGGGAAAATGTGCACATGCAAAAGACATAAAATAAAAAATCTATATAATAATTGTAATGCTGCATTCGATGTGTCCAGTCCCAGCTCGGGGGCACACGCTGAACGTGTCAGCCACACGCTCGAGGTGTAAACTGACACTGCGGATAGCGAAGCTAAGAGTTTGCAAACTGAGGCCATGAATTGAAAGTCATTCCGGGACAGAAACCGTATCGGGCGCTCTTGGAGTCATTCTTGGAGGACGGCAGTGAGTTCCTGACAGTGTGCTACAGCTATAGACTCTGACAGGAAAACAAACAACACGGGGACTTGGTCAATAGGCCTTCCTGTAAGCTTGTTGCTCGCAGGTCTTCTCAAGTATCAGGAAAGGCATTATTGATATGCTGTAACAGAACGTTACTGCAGATGACACCTGATAGAGCTGATTCTCTCAACACTGTTAGCAGTGAAATCCATGACGTGACGCTCAGTGGCTTCGGGAGCTCGGGGATACGTTTCTTGTACATCATTCGATCTTCAGCATTTCTTTAAATAGGTAAGATACATACTGTTGCATTGCACCACTCTCAACCTACAAGTTTCTTTGCTCAGGTCAAAGATCATTTCACATGTGTGGATGCTATAGGAGAACCACAGGGATTTTCTTTTTTCTTTTCACAGAGTAGAAAATGTTTTGTTTCTCTGATTATTTCAACTAAGTTGCAGGGCAAAGGAGTTAAACCCAAGTAGGGCATAGACGTCTGGCATGAATGCAGTCATCCCTGCATAACCCCTCGCCACTGAGGGAACCCCCACCCCCCTCAACCTCTCACCCAGCCCGTGGAACCACAGCAGTGTAAGAGCCTCATTTAGGGACATAGAAAGAAAGGCAGAAATCTCTTTCTCAGGAAGATTAGTGGCCGTCCTCCCTTTGGAGTAGGCCTGTGGCCTGTGGACGGAGAAGGAGATCGGGGTAAGGGGCGTATTTATTTTTTCTAGGATATTTTTCTCTGCTGCTGAGGGGGTCGGGGGCTGACCTGGTCTAGTGAAAAGCCTATGGCCAGTACAGAGGCCCAGTGGGAGAACCTTTAGACGCGCGCTCCATGTGAGACTCGGCCATGATTAACCACCCAGATCCTTATCACAGCAAGACTAATTACACTACACCTCTCTTTATTCATCGAACTGCTCTGAGTCCGACTGGCGACCCTTCTCATGTGAAAGACCAGAGCAGAGGTGATTGAACACTGTATTCTTGTTTAGAGACAGCAAGTGTTGACGAGGGTTAGGGATTTTTTATTTGCGGTACCTCTCAATGGCAACCTCTGCATGCAGTACATCACAACCGTGAATAATTATATGTAGACAATGTGTTTTATATGCTGAAAAACATAAATTCATGGCAGGGCTTGCGAGCTGTGGCCAGACTCTAAGAAAGATGAACACAACACACTTGTTAGGCGGGAATAACAGCGCGCGCCTGCCCCACTGGCCTCGTACAGTCAACATCAAAGTGAGGGATGATGGGGAAATTCTTTTCAGCAAACTTTCTCTGTATGCAGGGTCGTAAAATAACAAGCTGGCAGATCTGCGCGTGAAGCTGTCGCTCCTCCTCAGCTGAGGCGCGAGAGGAAGGCATCTCTGCCGTCAGATTGTGTGAAATGTGGAGGAGGGGGTGCATCACTCCCGGCGGGTATTCCTTTGAAACCGTGAGCTGTTTTAAAGTTGTGGAAGTGGGCACCTAACCTGAACACATGTTACCCTGACATGGTACAGCACAAGCCGAAACAGACCCATAAATCCTGGGGCCTGGGAGTCGGGTTGCAAGGGCCGAGCCTGTGGAAGCACGCCCCGTGGCCGTGAGTCAGATGCCGGCAGTCACACAAGATGTGGGCGCCCACCTAAAACCACTGACGAGAAAGAAGCTGGATTCCTCTCACATGGACTCAACCCGACCTGCGCTTCTGTGCCAGCATCCCTGGCTGCTATTCCTGCCTCCTCTGTTTCAACCTCGGAGCC
Source organism: Scophthalmus maximus (assembly GCF_022379125.1). Taxonomy (NCBI): domain Eukaryota; kingdom Metazoa; phylum Chordata; class Actinopteri; order Pleuronectiformes; family Scophthalmidae; genus Scophthalmus; species Scophthalmus maximus. The sequence goes on along the minus strand of NC_061528.1, from coordinate 21,394,836 downwards.
CGACATGCTTCCATTACGTCCTCGCAGTTCAACAGGGCGAGACGTGTCTCCATGAAACGCAAGCGAGGTGAGCGCTCGTGAAACAAGTTATGAGATTTGCGGCCGGCTGACACAACGGATTAGGGTGAACAAGATGTTCTCAGGATGTTTCTTCTTAAGTTACACTATTCCAATGCTTAAAAAAACTACAACGTAGTCTGCACGGTTTGGAGTACTTTGTGATTCCATTCAAATAAGAATAAACAAAGAAGCACAAATGTATCTCTGCTACTTAATTTATTCACACTTGTCCCATATTTTTTGTTTGCACATGCATATTAATCCGAGGACCAGTTCAAATAAAAAGAAGGAATAATCAAATTAAAAACAAAGGCACAGCATCAAAAACTATCTGCTGTCATACCAATGTTCTACTTTTACTGTTCCCCCGTGTGGCCAAGCTTTGCTTTGTGATGGCAGGCCACCAGGCCCTTCATTAAACAGTAAAACCACTTGAATGATAGGTTTCTGCAATGGCCCCCTCAGATGATGCCAGTGTGTCTTCCTGGGGGCTTCCAGTGTCCACTGGCCGGCGTTAGTAATTTATGACAGTGGTACCTCAGAGGCCCAAAGCAAGGTCCTCCAACCTCATTATGGGGAGTTTTCATCACACATTCACTAATGAAAACATGAGCGCTCATCTTTTAATTATGACCCCGTTACGGAGAGAATCTTGCACGTCCTGCACTCTCCGTGTGACCTCACAAGCTCAAATAAACCCTGACGGTCGGGCGAAGACTACTTTTTTTCCCTGTTTCGCATGGTTATAAAAATTCAACCCTCAGCCTACATCACACATAACGGTCATTACTGTGTGTGTAAATGACTGAATAATTCATGTCATGGCAGGCGCAATATTTCTTTTTCTTTGCCGGTTTGAAAAACTCATGGCCTCTTTGTGGAGGTGCCAGGGAGGGTTGCATTGAAACGTCCTAGTTTCTCACCCCGCATCCCTAAACAATTAATGCTCATGGCTCCTCTCGTGGCAGGCCACCAAACCCATCATTAAGCAAAAATACTGCCACAATGTCATATGACATCTTGTTAGCATTTCAAAGGTCCTCCCCTCCTCCCAGCCTTTATCTGAGGCCTCTGATACACCATGTCGTCCACTGCTAGCCAGCCTTTTTTAGTAATTCATGAAATTTACACTCGGGAGGTGAGAACAAGGTCTTTCGACCTCGTTATAGCATTTTTTCATCACCCATTCTTTGACATCTCTGAAACATGCGGCCCCCGTCTCTGGGTCTAACTCTTTTCATGTGCCACCCAGCAACTTGTGTGAGTAGCCATAACGTTCCAGTTCACTGCACTGCAAGAGTACATGATCCTGGACCGCCGCATTATACCAAATGAGCAGAGTCGCGGTACTGACAGCTTATCACCAAATGACTAAAAGACTTTGCAGTCCTTTTGTGTAATACCTACTGTACACTAGGTTGGCAGTCTATTAGAAAACAACCAGCTAAAACTAATGTATTCTAATGCAGCAGTCCTGCAATAAATCCTCCCTTCATGACCTTTACAAGGTTCAAATTTGACCTTGTGGTCATTTTGTGGACTGCAGCTATGCAACTGCCTTGTGTTATAGGGACGGGTGATAATATTAATTTGTCCTCAGTAAGGGTAAATAACAGAAGTGCCTCCCTGTAGAAATGCAATACAGTTCACTGGCTTCACAGGCTGCGTCATTGAGTCAACCCTACTTAATACAATTTTTTAACAAAAACTGAAGATTATAACTATGCCAGACTGTTTTGTGAAACTGCATCAGGTTCAGCTGGGTGTACCTGATAAACTTCCAATGTCCACACCCCCGTATGTCAAATATGAATAGTGCAAATGGCAAATGGCAAATGGCAAGAGAAATCAGTGTTGGCAAATTGCTGTACCTCTGTTCAGAGTGGTGGGTGAGGGCTTTTTAGGGAGTTCGGAGAAGCTGCTTCCATCCAAACCTGAGCCCTTACACTCCTTCTTCTCGGTGGCTGTCGGAGCTGAAGTCTCCATGCTGCACCTCGACTTCCGTCACGACCTGGGGAGGCAAGAGAGACACTGAAACTTATCTGGTGTTGCACAATCTGTGGTAAATGAAGAAATTAATTTTACATTTGAAGCGGGACAATTGTGAGCTTTTTCTGAATTACAGTGAGAAAAGAATGGTTTTAGCAAAGACTGTCTATAAAGATGGACGACACGTCTCCACTTCCTCCTATTGTGTACAAATGAAGCCATAATAATCCTGGATACAGGCGCGGCCATCTTGCATTCTCATTTGGATCAAGATGATTCGGCTTCACTTTTGGGGAGCCGTCATGTCGTCCATCTTTATATGCAGTCTATGATTAATAGCAACTCCTCCAGCATGGAAATCCAAAGTGGTTCTGTCACAGAGGGGTAATCAAAATCACTGGCATTTGTAATAGTGCATAGGACATGACGAAAGCCTTAAAGACATAACCTTACTCAACAATATGTTTGCTCACCGTATTACCAGTCTACAGATTGAATGAGGTTTACTTTATATTGTACATTGACTTTGAGTCGAGTGGTTGTGGCAAGAAACGTGGCAGCAATAGCAACAGAGGACAAATGGCTTGACGGTGTAGAATTTCTTAGACACAAGGAAGAGCAGCTAAAAACAATAAACCGAGCTACGAAAAGAAAAGCACTCAGTAGAGCGGATAGCTCCACCAAGACCAAACAGTCATACACGTCTGTCAGGCAGATATATGAAAGAAAAAAATGACTGATAATGTGCACCAAATAGTTTCTTAAATAGGTTCAGTACTGAAAGCGTAACCTCCTCGGTGGATGTAATGACAAGAGTCTACTCTGGGATGCTGCCGGGGTTTTTTCCCGTATGCCAACAAAGTTTTTGCTTTGTTGTTTCGCTGGTTGAATTCCTTCTCATTCCTTGTTGGGGAATTCTTTGTAATCAACACCATGAATCAAAAAAAAAAAAAAAGTATTTCCAACACAGCTGCTACACTCCACTCTTTCTTGGAATGTACTAAATAAGACTGAACCGTATTACAGTAGTTTGCACTTTGCAATGGCTCTATAGGTATGTGCGTTCATTCAATCTGTCAGTGTAACTGATGTGAGGTCAGGCCCTGAACACACACATTTAGGTTTCTCAGTTTGATACAGCGGGTTAATAACGCCCCCTCTGTACCGGGTGTAAACACGAGTGAAGTTCAAGCCACAGACTTTGTGTTAACGCCGCCACATGTCTGTGTGAATGGCTCGACAACTTGGAAAGTTCCGCTCGTTTAATTCACTGGGACCCGCGAGGTCGTGCGCTGCCAAGAACAAACAGGACGGGGTCCAGTGGCCCGGGGGTGGCGAGGGGTGGGAGTGCGGGGGTCATTCCACTCTGCTTAGCCTGTGGCCATCACTTTTCCACCTGCTTTCAGACACCGGCGAGAAAATGTCCGTGTACTTTTGACAGAATGCTGCGAGGACGGCAGGACACAGCAACTCGGTGTACTCACTCAAGTGCAGGGGAAAGGAGATCTTACCATGTAAGGTCAGCTCACAACATTATTTTTTACGACAGCATCTGAATGCTTGAGGGCAACTTCTCCCCTCACACCTGTTGGCAGCTGTGGGAAGTGGCTTGATTAAAAACTTCACGCGATCGACTCAGAGAAGTAATTTTGCATCCTCAAAAGCCTTTATGACTTGACTTGTGTCCAAAGGATACAACAACAACCTGAAACAACAATCTGCAAGTTCCTTTTCTCTGGTGTCGGGGGGAAAAATCGTGAGATGGAGCACAAAGCAATGTAAAGGATTAAAGGAACACCTTGAAAAAAACACTGGCGTGAGAATATGTGAATGCAAATACAGAGTTATGAGTGATGAGAATGATCCCGTCAATAAAAGCTGAGCCTAATTGTTCGCTGATGCCGAATGTGTGAAGTGCTGTTTTTGGTTCCATGTGGTTATCCAACATGTCATCCTTCATTGTGAGGTGTGTGTACTAGCAGCCATGTCGCTGACCCTTCGGAGGTGCCAGTCGCCTGTCACCGAGCCAGCGTAAGCCGATTAGAGGTGGGCGACTAACAGGTTTAAGCTGCATCTGTTTCTTTTTTATTCTGGTGCCAAAAAGTCCTCAAGCTATAGCCAGGGATCCGTCTTGTCCTGGGCGACTCTGTCACTCTGACATCACCCAATGTGCCCCTTCATGGGCCATATCATATACAGAGTTGGCCGGAGAGTTGGCTCTTTTTGCTAGTGAAACCCCATTGGTCCGGATAAGATGTGCACAGGAACACGCCGGTGCTCACAGCAACAGCATTTGCCTTTCAAGCACCCTGCCCCTCTTAAAAAAGAACTGTGATTCCTCCCCTTATCATCGCCGACTGACGAACATCTGGCGCCACATTAATAGCTGTTTCCATGACTTTACAACAAACCAACTATTTTGCTTTCCAGTTGCCTCTGAATCTCGGGCCAATACTTTGATGAAAAGAGGCTTCGGGTACAAGCCCCTGTAACGGCCATTTACCATAAAAAATAACTAAAGGCTGTTAAGGCTAAAAAACAGTTTAAGTCAAACTGCTGGATTTCAGTGGATTTCTCAATAAGTGGCCCCAATTTCACCCGGACCCACCCCCCACCCGCCTCTTTCCCTAATTCTCTGGAGCTGTTACATTTGCCCCGCTTCTCTGTGTCCCGCGTCAGGCCAGACCCGCTTTCCCCTCCATGACAGGGAAGCCCAGCTCTGACAGGCTGGTACAGGTGTCAGGAGCCAAGCGGACAGATGGCAGGGGCCAAAGGCGAGAAAACAACAAGGGTGCACTTCTTTTCCCATCTTCTGGTTGGCTGGGCAGTCCGCAGAGGCACGAACAGGATAAGACAACCCCCCCCCCCCCCCCCCCCCCCCACCCCCACCCACCCCGCTCCTTTGTACCCTCTCCTTACCCCTCCCTCTGGTGCCATGTGACCACAGGCTGGGGACTTAAGAGAGCGGGGCAGGATTACCAGCCCCTTACAAAACACAGTCGCCAAAGTCTCAAGAAATCAAATGATCATTTCTCATTGTGAAAAGTTACACCGATAAATCCTTCTCGCAGGGAAAGAGCTATGGCGAGAAGTGATGTTGCACAGACTGCTGGGAAGTGCAGAGCAAAATAACACAATAGCAATGGCTGCCTGGCAAAACAATAAATAACATAAAACTCTCTCAGATTTCTGCTTTAAATGATTTATTCAGTCAGCTTCTATGCAAAGCTACTTTTTGGACTAACCATAGCCGTACGTTTTACAGTGAGGCCGCTTTGTTCTCGTTCCTTCCTGCCGCACAACCACAAAACTAGACCTTCTTTCCCCCCATTCAGAACTGTCTTTGCCTTTAGTGAATTATCTCGCAAACATTTGAAATGAGGTTTGGAAAAGTATATGTGCGTGTGTGCGTGTGTGTCGTTTAGTGTTCTAGTAGCGAAAAACAGATGCCAAGAAATATGTCCTGTATTCAATAAACTCAACAACTTCTTTAGTGCTATTTTCAAACAGTCCACCCACAACAGGAAGACTCCGAATCTGTTCTGGGTGAATGTAAAATTGTCATATTTAATGATTCATGGCCATGATTTTTTTTGCATTTCTTTGTGCAAAGGAGAGAAAATAGCGACAGGGAAGAGCGCAGTTTATAGCAGAGATTGTACATCTTGCTTTTCTTTCGGCCAGCCCCGACTCTGATGGACCATCCAGACGTGCCACTGAACCACATGAGGCACAGGAAGCAGACTGAGGTAATGGGGAAAGTCACTGCTCACTTTTCTTCTGCCAAGGTCAGTCTTAAAAAAATCACAAGACGAGTGGATTATTCCATTTGCCTCCGAGGCAGAATCCCTCCTTTCTGGAGTTTTGTTCCTGGGAAAATGCCAGAAAATGCCAGAGCAATCTACTTGACTAATGAATTTACAGTTCAAGTCCGTAATTATCTTTTCTCCATTTACAGAGAGCCGTCCGTCAGCTTCGTCTTTTCTTCCTTTTCAACTGATCTTCCTCTCGCTGTTAATTTACCTTTGACCCCCCCCCCCCCCCCCCCCCCCCTCAGACTTTTGTTATGAGACCTGGTGTGTGTTTTCCTTAGCGCCTCGTTCAGTTTCAAGTGTTCCTCTCCTCCACTACCGCTCAGCGGCTCCCCTTTCACCAACACTGAAAGGAATGCAAACACACATCAAAAGAGGCCCTCTCATTTTGAAGATTTCCAGGCTTTGCTCCTCTTACTTTCTTCCTCCCTATCTTTCAGTCGATGCAGTTCGTATGCTGGTAGGCTCCGTTTCCTGGCAGCGCACGTACACACACACACACACACACACACACAGACACACAGAGAAGATTTGCGCACGTGCAATGAGACACTCCGCACCAACTGCTGTCCCACACTCTGCTCACTTGGCAAACACAAGAGATGGATAGGTGAGGCCCCCTTGCCCCCATGCCACCTGCGGACCTCTCTGCTCATGTTTCTGACAGCGACACGCATGCAGGTTGACATAACAACCAGCAAAGGCCAAAATATGTTTTTTGTTTCGCATATTTGTGCGCGTTAATCACAGACGTGATATCGAAATGTTGGTTTTTGAGAACCGGCCTGTATGAAATTGCCACTTCGCGTAGATTTGGATTAGCTTTTGCGTGTGAGATAGAAGTTTTTACATTTTATCCAGCATTCATTTACTTTTTATATGAAAATGTAATCAAAATGATTGCTATAGAAACAGTGCACAGTATGAGCTACTGAGATTCTAGACGCAGAAGCTTTGAAGACCCCGCAGCAGTCCGAGGTGAGGACGTGGAAAAAGAATGAGCTCATGGCCCAACGTGTGTAATCCACACCTATACGGCCTCTCTCATTCCCTCACAGCACGACAGTGAGCATATTTTATGTTCACTGAGAATGCAGAGGGTTCTAGGAGAACATAAAAAGACTGTTAGAGATGGGGAAATGGTTAAAGAATGCATGGATGGTGTGTCTGAAGCAGGTCTAGATAGAAAATAAAGAAAACGAGGGGAAAAAAAACACAACTTTACTTTTAGATTTCTTTAATCTGGCAAAAAAAACCATGAGCCCATATAGGTACAGTAGTTCAGACCTCATCGGGGGAGGATTTACTGGAGCTCTTGCAATTTTAGTTGAAGACCCCTGAGTTGGCCAACATGCTAAGGTTGGTCGAAAAAAATCCACAATCTTTGCAGCATCTATTGTAATATGTAATGATATAAGACTTTAATACACTCAACAGTTACTTCAATTACAAAATAAGTTGTTTTAACTAAAGTGTAAACGAAAATATCAACCAATGCTGTCAGGCTGGCGGGGAAGCTGTAACTTTGGGAGAACTTTAACTTTTGATCCGTTTCCCTGCTGATCACCTGAATAACATGCTACCTTTGCTTAAGTAAAAACTTTCAACAATTGAAAATGTTATCATGTCATAGGGGAGGCAACATAGTGACGTAAGATATTATGAAAGGATTTTGAAAGTAATTTTGCAGTATGTAAACTATTTACGCCATACTTTGGAGGAGTGGAATCACACGCACTAATTATTAGTCAGGGATATTTTTCAACTCTTTTACAAGGGGAATTAATAAATATTTCATCAACATTTAAAAGCTGTCCTTTTAAACTTTGACACGCACAGAAAACAATCCAGTCTATTCACTGCGTCTACTCTTAACCCTTCCTCCAGTTGCCCCGGTGGACAAAAGGCTTCACACGATGATACACTGAGGAGGAATGCCGGAGCCGTCAGATCTAATTTACAGGTGGACAGGTGTAGAAGTCGGAAGCGATGGTGGTGCAGGAGTCCACACAGGCTCTGTCTTTCCCTGTACTTTCACTATATTCGGCTCCTCGAGTTATTCCGACAAAACACAGCTGTCTTTCCCCACACATGGTCAGCCCTGACCACCTCAGCTCCACTTTCTTCAGGTTCTCGGCGACGGTTTCATGAGAAAGTAGGCGCCCAGAATCAGGCAGCACACGGACAACATTCGCCGCGGAGGATTTAGAAGTTAAAGAACCAGATCCATACAGTGGTTGACAAAAAAAAATTGGAGTCCAAAAGGTTAACAGACCAAAAGAGGAAGTCTGGTCACACCAACAATATTTGACTCTCTGCTAAAAACAACCAATCATCTTTCCAACTGAAAACCTGTGTTTTAATGTGTTCCCACAAAAGTGAAGACATCCTTCACAACACAATCAATATCAGACCAGGAATGTTTTTGTTCAGATGATACAGCAGGCAACAGAGACCTTTGACAGGAGACAAGTTTAAACTAGGACAGGCCACATTCTCTCTGGGTGAATCACTTGCCTGTGGAGAAAGATGTTCCTGTGAGGATTCGGAGCTCAGGTCTGAAGGGTCATGAAGCCGACCGTGAGACCTCTGAAAGCAGCACATCAGCCATTAGTCGGATTCGGAGGCTGAAACAACATCACTACGGGCTGTCACACATGTATAGATTCCAGGTCTCTCAGGCAGGCTGCTTCCTCAAACCGAAGGTGTGGGTTTTCTATAGAGTGACAATTTAGTGCTTAAGGGAAATGTCATTTGTAGCGGATTCCAAAATCTTGACCTTGAGCGTGATTGTCCATATGTGTAGATTCTGTTTCCAATCATGTAGTCATGTGAATCGGGGCTATTTTCTCCACCACATTCCAGTTTATTATTAATCTCCCCTCTGCTCCAAATTTTTACAATCTGCAGGCATGGGGACTCAAATCCCTGACCAAAACCCGAACATCCAGTGGATTGCAGAAGATACAGAGTAATGAGCAGCTATCAACTGATGCAATATAAAAGGCATCTAAAACAGCGGACAAATGCCTTGTGGATGCGTTCTTACCCCACCCCTGAACCTGACCTTTCCCTGCTAGTAAAGGCAATATCCTGTGGTTGATCTTTTCGTCTCCGTCCACCAACAGAAAACAGATGTGGAGCTCAAAGCCTACACATAGTCCCCGGCGGGGAGGAATTTGCATGGATGCAATTTGGGGTTTTTGCCTTTGTCAATGAACAGACACTGACTCAGGGGCACAGAATCAAGTAACAAATTAAAGGGTAGTCTACCAATTTAGCACGGCAATATAACTTCGTCGGGCTCACGATGATGAAATGATCAAAACTGATAGGGGAGAACCAGAGACGGTCAGTGATCTGGGTGTTTTATGCTTGTAGCAGCTGAGGCCTCTGGTCTCAAGCAGAGGTGAGGAAACCGCTCCAGAGGTCTGGAAAGCTCACACTCCCTCTGGAGCCACAAAGGCCTTCTACAGAGTTTTTTTTTTCTTTTGCACGAGACCCAAGACTTGTAAACTGACTCTGATGTGTAAAGTAGGTGGAGTTGAACACACAGTACAAACGGAGGACGACCTAGACGTCGTTACGGGACCAAATGTTGGGCAGATTGGCCTCATCGTCTGGGGACCATGTATGTCCGTACAGAATTCCCTTCAACGCAGCCGATAGTTTTGTTGAGATATTGTATAGTATATTGTGTAGTGTGAAGCGCTGGACCAACCCCCTTTATTCACAACCAGAAAATGAAGCAAATCTGAAGATGATAGTGTGGGCAATGGAGATTAGTGGAGTCCATTTTTTACTCTTTGAACATCACTGATAGCAACGCTAGTCCTGACTCACAAAGTAGTCTTGATTGTCGACGTATCCCATCTGAATGAAACTGACGCTGTATCCACGTGAAAGAAGTGAAGTGGTGTATCTGTGTGTGTGTGTTAAAGTCACAGCTGTCACCTGTGCCACACTGCTGAGTTGAGTCGGCTTCCTATCTGAAGCATTTGGCCGGGGTCATTAACCCTAAATGTGTTGTTAGCACTCACTCTCAGCAGCTTCAGCTGTCAATAACTTTGGCAACTACTTTGTGTGTGTGGTCTACAGTACGTGTTGCTCATGTTGTGGGGACCTACGCTGAAAAAAAGAAAAAGATAATTGCTGATCAACTTTAATATAATTACCTCAATTGGTAACACACAAATGAATTTAGTTGAACACGGGAGCGCGTTTTGAGGGTGTGGGGCTAAGTTGAGGTTACAATTCTGGTTGGGTAAGAGAGTCTCCAGGAAATGAATGTACTTCAATGTAATGTCCTCTGAAGTCACGGACACGTGTGTGTGTGCGTGTGTGCGCGCATACAGAACCACCGCAGATCAAACTGAGCGTAGGCATTTCCTACGCTCAGCTTTCAATGCGGTTCAGCTTCCACATTGTTGCGGTGAATTCACTGCTCCAGCCCCCCTGTTGTGATAGCTGCGTGTCTGCCCAGCTGCGGCTGCTACTTCCAAGTCAGATCTCAGGCCTTTGGTCGCTGACGGGAGGAAGAACTCCCGAATTCCATGGGATGTCACAGTGGGTGTGTTCGGCAGCTGTCGAAGCACGTCACCAGGTGAGATCTCGTGGTGCCAATTGGAATTATTACCGACTAGCTCCATTCATCACTGGCTGAAAGGCGGTTGTCTCGACACTCTGGCCCTAAAATTTGCTGCATGTCCCCTGACTGGTTGAATCTAGAAGCACGTGGGGGAATGAGTTATTAGAAATCCGTAACATTATCCTAGGGCTACAGGGCAGTAGGAAGACAACTTTCTGTTTCCCCGAGCCCACTCAGTGTTATTTAAAAGGCCAGTAATGTTTCGGCAGTCGCACTGTACGGGTATTATCAATAACCTGTATTTATCCGACAAGATTGTGATGATGCAGCAGAGATTTGAGTGAGTGCAGCGGCAGAGTAAATTCTGTTTTGCCTGGTTAAAAACAAGATTTGTGAGTTTGCCAGCATGCACACCTTTTTTTTTTACGCGTGAGTATGAAAAGAAAGAAGAGACAGAAGGAAGGCCGAACCGTCTCAGGCCTCGAGAGAGTTACTAAACGAGACCGGGAGCGTACTGAAAGAGACAAAAAAGAACGGCCAAAATCCAAGAAGCAGAGACTGAGACATCTTCACGATTACTCCGGAGGAAAACAACGACATTGGTCTGATTTTGCCAAGATTGCCCTGAAGACATCAAAAGGTTTGTTGTATCTGATTTCACCCCCCCCCCCCCCCCCCCAAAAAAAACAGGCAGAGAAGATCATTTTAGTTTCTGTTTTGACGGGCCAATGTGAACTATCCATTGCGAGTAATCTGACCATCTGTGTATGTGTAAAATGAGCGGAGTGTCCCGTAGATTGTTTGTTCTAATTTACCTGATTAAGTGCGGACTGAAAGTAAGAAATATGTGACATAATAACTAAATTAGTCAAGAGCTGCATTAAGTTAATTTAACCATTTTAATATTGTTGCCTTCTTTGAGACGCCACGTAAGACGCAGGGCTGCAATGTCATTTGTGCTCCGTGGCTAAAAAAAAACCCATGCAGCTTCCTCATCGAGCTATGCCGAGATATTCTGCTGTCTTCATCAACTTTTTTTTTTCCTTCCTTGAAAGCTGTGCTACCATAAGACCAACTGTTGACTCTGCTGGGTTCACTCGGAGAGCAGCGTGACATTGTGGAGTCTCGCATGTGAACCGACCGGGCGCAAAGATGGAACCGGCACGTAACCGGTGCGGTTTTCCGTCCCACTTTCTCTCTAATGAGCTGATTACAAAACATGAGCAAACCTCACTGTGGCCCGGAGCCACGGTGAGAGACAGAGCGAGACGCAGAGAGAGAGAGAGAGAGAGAGAGAGGAGATGATGGCAGCAACAGGCATGTTGTGAGGGTTGGAGGGAGAGGCTGCCGAGCGAGCTGGTTGCTAAAGACAACCACATGTCTCTATAGCCAAGCTCAACTCTGACTCGCTGTCTCTCCGTCTCTTGTCTCCGGCTTCTATCTGAGCGGAGACTGTGGCCTGGCACGGAGTCAGCGCCAGTTGGAATCTAATATCTCCCATCATATGGAAATTGTGGAAAAAAAGAGAGGGGCCCGACCGCCCTGCCCTTGAGGCTGCGTCGACTCTGTAGCAGCGGGGGGGCCCAGCGTAAATCATAACTTACAAAACTCTTTGCCCTGCCCCCTGCCGAAACAAAACCCAGAGTTAGCAGCACAAACACATCCCGAGACCTCCTCCTCCCTCCTTTCTCTGTATGTTGGCTGGATTTTGTTGTCAGTGGCCTCGGCATAGACCCCGAGCTCTGCCTCTGCATCAGATTAGGGCCTCGGGCAAACATCACAGACAATACACCATTGTCCGCGAGCCTCTGTCAGTCTATCTCCATGGCTCACAGTCACAGAAAGACGCCTGTTGGGAGTTTGAAGAGGAAGTGATAATGATAAAGTGAAGGGAATTCATGATCTTTCCCCCCCCTCTTGCACTGTTAAGCCTGATGGTGCTAACAGGTTGTCATCTTTTTAACACCAGCCGGCAAGAAGTGAATTTACCACAGGAATGAGTGACGGGAGCATACAGGAGTCCGCTAACATGGCAACGCATGGGCCCCTGTAGGTACGTGATATAACACAAAGACAAATCTAGAAGGATGTCTGGAAATGGCCTCATCTGCCCAAACGATGGCTAGTCCTGATTCTGATAATAGTACATCTCACCTGGATCCCGGATGGCCACACAATGGAATCTGGGATTCGCAGTCGCACGGTCGATCAAAAAGTCGGGACAAACGTTTGAGAGCATGAACTCACTGGATGGTAGGTTATCTTTTTGATGGCATCTAAGGTAGAAGTTCATAATTCAAAGATGGCTAATAGTGGCAGCACCAAGTGCACAGCGCCGGAGAGAAAGGTGGTGAGAGAAAAGGTCATTCTGTGATGGCTTGTGTCGTCTTTTCTCCGGCACACCTTGCTCACTCAAGGTCACTTTCCCTACTTAAAAATCTACAGTAGGGTTTTCTACCATCTATAGTGACTTTCTCTTTTTTCAACAGCCTTTCCATAAGAGTACACTCGAGGAAAAACAAAGCTCCTGAATGACTTCCTTCCACAAATTAATCTTCCTTGAAAAAACAATAACATTGCCCCTACATTACCCACAATGTGACTAAGTATCAAACATGTTTTTTAAAGAAAATCAAGCATTAAATCAAGGCTAAATTGTCTCAAAAAACAAGTTGTCACTTTCCATTGTCCAGAGAGTTTATCTTGTGTCGAGATAATGAAATCAGTCTCACCATCCCCCTCCCAACTAGTAACTGACCTCCGGTGACCTGGGCAGGACTCCCCCCAGAAGAGCGGGTCTACAGCCACCATTGTTCTGTTGAAGGCCTGATAGACAATGATGAGGTCGCTGCTAAAATGCTGTTGGGAAGCCCAGTTTCCGATGAGTCAGTGTGTGAGTTAGGGAGTGTGAGCAGAGCTCGGCCGGGACATGGCGGGGAAACGATCTTTGTACTGCGCTGGTGATGACACATCGTGCATCACACGGGGGCTCACTGTATACAAGGCCGAATCTGTTTAAGTTTTCCTCTTTGAAGAGATAATGGAGCTGGCTGTGGTCTGATGGTCCGATGGTCTTGTGTTTCTTCTTCTTCTTCTGCAGAGTTACAGAGCCACCGGAGTAGGAATGGAGTTTTTAAGGATCAGTTGCACGACTTGGAAATGCACTTTTCCCGAGTGAATCTGTTTCCACTGCTGTTAGGTATGAGTTCCTGGTTTTAGAAGAAGGGGAGTGCCTCCAGTGACTGACGACGTCATACGGCCTGCGATGAGCATGTCAGTTATTATACCAATACAGCCCCGGCTTGTTAAACACACATCAGCCTCCACTCTCTGTTTTCCACCGGCCTGTGTGTTTTTTTAAGGCCATGAGACTGAAACGTGTTCCTTTGACGGCAGCGCTGCGATCAAACCGTGACCTCGGGTTTTGTGCCGGGATCTGAGTGTCCACTCACAGCTGCTCTGGTACAAAGATGGAGAAGCGGGAAGTGAAGCGTGCAACCGCCCCTACTCCCAAACCTCACCCTCCACCCTCGTCCAATGTGGTGTGAGCCTATTTAACCTCCTAACACTTGAGGGAGAATTAACAGGAGGCCTCAGCAGGAGTGAAACAACAGGCGGAGACTGTCCTGTGCCGTCCTCGCTCCGGAAAGCAAAGGGTCCGGTGAAGGGCTCTACAGATGAATGAGAGCGACCGTCTCTCTCTCTCGTTCTGCCACTTCTCCTGCCTCCCTGAAGTGTGGACTGTGAGCAGTGGAGGCCTCGCAGTTCCACTCAGATCACTAACGCAAATTAATAACTTCCACCGAGGAGGTCATGTATTAAGCCCTGGTTTGTTTGTTTGTCAGCGGGATTAGGCAAAAAACTACTGAGCAGATTTCCATAAAGTTTGGTGGGTGGATGGGGCAGATCTGGACAACGGGGCGGATCCAGGATTTTTTATTTTATTTGATCACTTTCTTAAACATTGCAAAATTGGGCATTTTTAGGCCTTTTCACATTTCCTCGGACCAGATGATTCAATCCAGAAAAAAAACTCTGCACGTTAAAGGACGTAAAAGAAGTGTTTCTCCGTCGCTCTTGGGGCAGACGCGAAGCATCAAGACGGGCCGTTAGCTCAGCTTGTTTCTCTGATAACTTAGGATCCGGACGTACGATGACTAGAATCCTTCACCTGGTTAAGGGTAATAGTTAATGTTTTTAACCCCGGGCCATCCGGCCGACAGCCAGCGCCTATGGGAAAACGCTGCATTGGCTCGGATCCACAGCCCAAAGAGCAAGGTTCACAGTTTTGAACCCGCATCACAGTCAGTCAGCCTTCAGGGCACAAAGCACAGGTACCCATTTCCCTTTATCAGCAGTAGACCAGAATGTTCTGCGTCCACAAGACATGTCGTCCCTTCAACTTCTCTTTCTTTTTTTTAGCTAAAAACTAACTTCATGAGCACGTGAACGCGGTGATGTTTGGACTCGACACTCAGCCGGTCGCACGGTGAAGACAACTTTGCGCTGACTCTGAACTGCAGTATGTTCGGCAGCGGGTCAGAGGTTTACACAGTGCTTAAGGGGAAAAGCAGCAGCTCCCCTTCATCCACAGCCGCTAAACTCCAGAGCAAACATTTTTCCAGCCCAACCACTGAGGCCCCAAGAAAAAAGCCCGCCCCCACCTCAACGGACGCATCCGCATCTTGAGGGGACAGGCTGCTGAATGGCTCCACGAGCGCTGTGCAGTGTCTCCGCTCGGGGGAACTGAGGTTCCAGTTGCAGTTGGGGTGGAAGGCATTCTCCCTCTTTCTCTCCCCCTCTTTTCTTCTCTCCTCCAACTTTTGAGTTTACTCAGCAGGAGTGGGTGGTTGTGGCGGAGGAGGACGAGGGGGTGGTGGGGCGCTCCTCCCCCTCCTCAGAGTCACTCAGACTTCACCCCCCTCACCCTCTCCTCCAACCCTCCTCTCTGTCCCTGTACGCTAGACTTCATCGGTATTTGCTTTAAAAAAAAAAAAAAATCCCCCCACCAACTCCCACCTTCTCCTCTTCCTCGGCCTATACCAAAACACACACACACACGCACACACACACACACACACATACACAGAGAGTCACTCCTTTTCCAGTATCCGCTTCATTACATTTTCTGCAGATTTCCAGAAAAGAGGCCGAACTACAGTCGATCGATGAGACGGGGCCTGTGCACAGAGGCGGATACGCGGGGCAGCGTGCAGGGGCCGGGGGGCCGTGGAGATGAAAGTGACATGGCCACTGTGGGTCTCTGAGCGCGGAGCAGAGCCCCCCAAAACTGAGTCTGAATGAGCTGAATAGGCTCATCCATTCTTCACTCCTTTCCCCCTGCGTAGGCCCGAACTGTTGGAACTGTTCATTCCTCACAATGGGCAAATGCACTAAAACGTTCTCTCTCTTTTTTCTCATGCAAATCACCTCCGCCCCCGCCTGTGGTTTGTCATCATGTGGAGTGGAAAACACACACATGCATGTATTCTTCATCTTCTTTTATTAAAAATAAAATAAAGATCGCAACTTGTTAAAAAAAATATATTCTTGTCTTTTTTTCTATCAACTCAAACTCTTGATGTAAAACCCCAAATATTTTTCCAAAACTTTCTTAGGTCTGTGTCTCATCTGAATACAACGGGGAACACACACACACACACACACAAAAAACAACCTTGTCAAGGAATCCAATTGATTCTCAATTGGGACTCCTGTGCAACCAAACCCACCGTTGGTGTTTCACTGATGTGAATAGGCCAAGACAACGAGAGGGACTCCTGAGTCCGCACAGTGCGGAGATCATTCGATTGCGGGTACAGCCGCTTGAGGGCCCCACAAAGGCGTCGAGTGTTTGTTGACGGCTCGGCCCCCGAGAGCAAATAGTCAACTTTTGAAATCTCTCATCAATAAGTACACATCCTCCGCTGCCCTGCCCGCGCGCCTGGCCCCGGACACTTTGCGCCTCTGGGTTTGTTCCCTTTTTGCTTTGTAGCATTAAGAGATTAAAAAGTAAAGTGCTCTAAAAAGTGAGAAGTGTGTGTGTGTGTGTGTGTGTGTGTGCGTTAGTGCAGTGTGACACCCCCATGGTTTGAACAGTTGTTGTTTTAGTCAGTGTGAAAAGGCAAAGAAAGGTGTTTTTCCCCCCCTGATGTTAGAACATGTCGCCATCATTTCTGCAAAGGTAGTTTGACTAGATTTTTTTTTTTTTTTGGGGGGGGGGAATCTCAGATTTAACCATGGCAATTCAGCGGCTCTGTATTTTTGGAGACTGGAGTGAAAAGCACCACCGCAGTTCGCAGTCTAACCACTAAAAGCTGCGCGGGGGCCATTGGCGCCGGGCTTTCTGATCACATCTCTTCCCATATGGATCAAGTTGCAGGGGCGAAACATATTTTGGATTCCTGTGTCAGATAAGTTCAGAGTGCAAATGAGATGTGAAGCTGCCCCTGAGCCCCGTCTGCCGTGCAAGGCAGCAGGGGAGGGAGGAGAGGAGGAGGTGAACCACTTCGGCATGTGGAAATCATAAACATACACAACATAATATACACAACATAAGGGCAACTTTAAAAGCAACTTCTCCAAAGACCCCTGCTGCTGACAGCATCGCCACAAAGTGCCCCGTTACCTTCGCTGTCGTCTTCTTACGCGTCGCAGCCGCAGCTCTTCCCCTCGCTCTTTCTCTCTGTTCTTGTGTTGTTGTCCGAGGAAAACTTCGCCTGGAGTCGGATTCCCGCAAACTAGGAGTTTAAGCCGGCGACACCATCGAACGCAGAACGCGCAAACGAGCCTCTGCGGACCTGACGCGAAACTCCATGAACCGACCCCTATGAAAAGTTTTGCAACGCGCAAAGTTTGCACGGCATCGCCCGCCCCTCCTGTCCCGGAGAGAGTCTCAATGCGAAGCACAAGGAGCGCCTAACTTTTTCTTACAATCCATCTTCTTCCAACTGGTGCGCCCGTTGCGTGCTGCGCGCGCGCGCGTCCTCAGCCAACTAACATGATGCGTAAAACGTCGGCTTTTCTTTTTTGTCCCCGCGTAAAAGTTTGGAACTCAGAGCGGTTTTTTGCCTCACTCGGCAGTTGTTGTTGCAGAGACATGCGGTGCTGCTGAGATCTCCAAGCTGCCGATCTGTTTTCAATCCCCCTCCTCCTCCTCCTCTCGCCCCCCCCATTCACCATCTCCTCCTTTCTCACTCCCCTTGCTCCCTGGTGAGTTGGGCCATTTGCTGCACCAGATGGGCCGGGCTAACTCAATCCAGCAGTTGAAGACGGGAGGAAAGTTAAGATAAAGTTTCATTTATGGTTCGATTTTCCACGGGCCTTACACTTGTGAATGTTGGCCGGAGACAGCTTTTGTCCGCGGTTAACAGCTGAGCCACCGCACTGTGGATACACAGTGGAGGAATCATTGTGTTACATCAAGTTGCTTGCAGTTGGAAAAAAAAGAGAGCTCTAATTATATATATAAAGATATAGCCATATCTATATTTTTTATATACATGTGTATATGTTTTGTTTTGTTTTTTCTTCAGGGAGCTGTTTCTCGGAGTGGGAGGAAGGATAATCAAGGCACTCTCTGATCTTGAACAAAACCAAAGTCACATGTACCAACAAATACGTTCAAAACCCTACAGTTAAAGCCACGGCTTGTTGATTCAAGAAAAAGAAGGGGGGAAAAAGTAAACAGCAAACAATCTTCCAAATTGAAGCTTTGTTTATTCCCACCCATCAGGGCCCTTTCATCCGGGCTGCACGCCTGTATCCAGGCGTGCAGCACGGGGGCAGCCCTACAGTACACTGTATGTACCCTGTGGGCAAACAACATTTATTATGGTATTCGTGCAGATTTCACCCAAAGTAACCCATGTCCCCGCCAGAATTTGCAAGTTATTGTCATTTTTTTTAAGGAAAGTAGAGAGGAGAAAGAAAAGGGTTAAATGATGTGGTGGAATCAGATTCTGTCCTAGTAGAAGTAAAGGTGGCAACACCACAGTGTATAACTACTTCATTATAAGTTCACAGCCTCACTTTGGTCGGAGTACAGAAGTAATATCTGCAAAATATGTGTTAGAAGAGAATATGTCATCAGCCCAATCAATGTTAAAGGTCATGATGAAGGGTGCGAATATTGTCGATAAAAGTACAATAATAACGCATCGGGTTTATATTAAAGTAACCGCATGATTTTGTCATCGGGAATCCTAATTTGCAAAGACTAACCAGTTTACTACAGAGTCCAATGTGCAGCATCAACAGATTATACAATGTAAATAATGCTCACATTATGAGATTTTTCTCAAGTACAGTACTAACAAATGCACCCTTTACGTTACCTTCACGTGTTATATCTAATGCAGTACGTACTGTAGTTGTCTATACCTATAACCCTATGTAGACTCAACCTATAGACCATGGCTTTTGGGCCCTTTTGTATTTTCTTCATGTTCTACAATGTCAAGGGTTCGTAATTCAGTCATATCACCAGAGCTGCAACAGTTAATTAATCGATTAGTAATCGACTGATAATTAATCAGCAACTATTTTTGAGTAGTTTACAAGTAGTTTTTATGGGGGGGGAAAGGTCAACATTTTCTGATTTCAGCTTCTTAAATGGGAATATTTTATGTTATCTTTGCTCCTCCATGACAGTGAACTAAATATCTTTCGCTTGTGGACAAAACAAAACATCATCTTGGGGTTTTGGGAAACTTGATTGACATTTTTCACCATTTTGTAGCATTTTATGGACCAAACAACCAATCGATTAATCTAGAAAACAATTGTTAGTCGCAGCCCCACATATCACAACATATATCAGCCAAAAAGACGGTCACTGCAACAGACTTCAGACAGCTCACATCCGTGTCCCAAAGACAGACAAATCGCTGCTGCATATATCTGAACAGTACATGTCCCTAAACCACAGCAAAGGAAATAAAACAGATACGTGTCTCTATTAGTGTATTTTATTTATTTTCATTTTTCAGCATCTTTGAGAGGATAGGTTTTTTTATATAATGAGTTCTTCTTTGATAATGACATAAAATGTGAATTGGATTTAATTTTCTATTTTACTTTACTTGCACAACTGACAAAGCCTTTTCTTGTTTAAAAGTTGCGCTGTACAGCTTGAAGTACTGTAAGTGTGAAAAGAAACGAATACGAGCCTGTTTCAGCTAGGTGTGTAATGTGGTAAGCAGGGTTCCAAGTTTTGTTTTTATTTTATTATTACATATTTGGAGGGCTTTTGATGCTGTGCGGCTGTTCATAAGTAGCTTTATTGTCAGTATATTGAGGGGTCAGAAAACAATATAACGAAATTTAAGTGGCAGTTCCTTTAAGCATAAAACATAAAAACAATAGACAATTAACAATTAAAGACATAAAACTGCTAAGAACAATAAAGTGTATTATGATGCAAACACAGCGAGCCGCAGCAATACTGTATAGTAACAGTAAGAGTAGGCAACGTAAACCATAAAAACAATTCAATGCTATGTTATTGCACGTTTTATGAACTCCTGTATGTTTTACTTTTCCCCGAAGGCGGTGAGAGAAAATCAGTTCAACATTTCCCCCTGAAATGTTGCGAAGCAGCAGCAGAGAGTCAAATAAAAAGGAAGCAAAGTAATCGCTCCGAGTGGAACACGAGGACAGTAACTAGGAGGCTGAGCTGAAATGCAACAGGTCGTCATTGTGAAGCTGCATTATGAACCCAGACTCATTCATTTAGCACACTGCTACTTGCTCATCCCTGTGATGTGTTCGGATGCCCGTCATTCACTCACACAGAAATCCACATCTACAAATAACACGCAGACGTCCGACTGCTGCTCCATGACGAAACTTCAGTCTCTGTCGGCTGCTTCTCGAGGGGCCTCCACAGCAGAGACCAGGGGCAAACAGAGATGCATATAGGTAGGAGAGGATGAAAAGACGTCCCGAGTCAAAGAAGGAATTTCAGGGCCTGGCTGTGCTGCCACCTATTGTCTCTCTGTGCGTTTGCATCATGCTTGAGTGCCCACTCTCAACGCGGGGCCTGTGCACATGAAGCGGCCCCCGCAGCTCCCTGTTCCTCTGGGCCTGTGCGCGGCCTCAAAAGAAGTGTGAATGCCGGAGTCAGCCCTCGCTGGCCTTCTCTCCCGTGCTGCTATGGTCCTACAAGCAGGAATTTTAATGAGCTGGCCCGGGCCCTTTCTGATTGCAATAATAGAGGAATGTAACTGCAAAGCACCGACGGCAAAGCTGCTGCGCAGAGAATCAAAGAGGGAGGAGGAGGAAAAAAAACGAGCAAAGATGGAGAGGTGTGGGGAAGAGATGGGGATCACGGGAGATTATAAGATTACGGTTTGATCATATTACCTCATGCATTCTTTTGTGCTAACATCTGCCGCATGTGATTGTGCACGCTCATTATTTTTCCAAACTGTTTATGGGCCCGTGTTAGTAGATGACCAGAAACAAGTTCCAAAGTGATCTTGTGGTTCTCAACATTACTAACAACAAAAATGTGTCTCTTTGACTTTTTTATTCAATTGTTTAGAATTTTTAACTATATACTTTTAATTAAATGTTTTCTAATTGAATTCTTGTTTGAGCCTCTGCGTTTAAGAATGCTCTCAATGGGTTTCCCCGCTGCTCAGTACAAAATAGTTTGACATCTATGACTGAAACTAAACTGAGTTTTTCCTGCCTAAAAATGACGCCAGTTCAACTTAAGGATCTAACTTGCATTACTACTGTAACACAATTTTTTGTATGTTTTGTACGTTTAGTTTGTTTTTAGATTCAAAGTTTTATTGAATCTTTTCACACAGAGAAAACAACAAACAATCAGACCAAAAAAAAGATTCAAAGACGACACCCTAGGCCTTAACAGTTCATATGCAGCAGTGGTCACATGACTCATACAAAGCATGTCCATAGAAAGAAAGAAATAAAAACAACAATCAATGAATCAGACAAGAAATTTGCTGACAGCGTCCCGATGGTCGTCAGGGCCCTCATCAAAGTCTTTCAACCAACACGCCGCCCGCTCCATATTCAGCGAGTCAAGCCAAGAATCCCTTTCCAGTTTAGAAGAATTACTCTTTTGGTGGATAAACAACCCAGTGTCCAGAGCCGATTGTCTGGTTTGAGTCCCAACAGGCATGCTATGGGACAGACCCCTCAAGGAGACCAGAGGCCTTTCACAGCGGGACAGTCCCAAAGCAGGGGACGTAGTGGACCTTTTTTCCCCCCAATTGTGCCAGCACAAGTCTGGGTGTTTGTCGTCCATTCTGGATAATCCTACAGCGGTTATATATGCTCCATTCAAGATCTTGTATTGTATAATTCTAAATCGCACACATTTAGAAGTGTGCCAAAGATTATTTTGTCTTATTATTATTATGTATCTTTGATGCACGGGTGGATGAGATAGTTAGAAAAACCTTGCTCAGACAGACAAGCTGCTCACTGTGGTCAAAAAAAGTCTTCCCAACCTGTATGACACACAGTCTCCTCTCTCCCGAGACCCCCGATTAAGTAAGAATCACTCACATCTGTGTAGAATGGATGAGGTCAATGAAGTAAAGGGGGCAGCCCTCTGCCGGAGCACAGAGGCCACTTTGTCCCTCTTATCTGGCCATCGCTGAGCTGCCCCTCGGTCTGTTCAGCCCTGACAGCGCTGCAGTGTTTTCTCAGGGCAGCGGCCTGGTTATCGTTTCAGATGAGATTCGCACGATGTTTTATTTCAAAATGTCTAATAAGTCATGTAAATATGTAAACAGTGTCATACAATAATCAACTGATGAAATAAAAATGTTATAGGACTATATTATACAGTACTATTTAACAGTAGTATGACGATGTGGTTCACAACCATTTTGGCCTGTGCGTAAATTTGGCATCTACATGAATTATCCCTTATCGCAGTCTGTGAGTTTCTCAATGTTTTCATGTGACCCCTTCTGGATCCGGCACACCGTGGTGCTCCGACGATCTAAACAGAACTTCACCCGCTTTCTCTCAGTTCTTTTAGAGGCGGCGGTGGTGTGAATGTCTTAGTGAATCCTGCCCCCTACTGATCATTTACAGCATAGTTGGCAATTCCAGAAAAGGCCCAATCAGTAAAGTCCGCCGCCGTCGTTAAAACGTTTCTCACACAGACAGAGTATTCGAAGGGTTTTACTCTTTGTTGAAATGTCACGTTTCTCAAGCATATTTACTGCTGTGATCGCAGACCTGTAACAGCATCTTTGAAGATTGTTAAGAGCGGTCAGTCTGTGTTAACATATACAGCAGCCAGGGAAGTGCTCAAGTAAAGTGTGCGTACCTCAAACTGTACTGATGAATAGTACTACATTACATTCTTCTTCTGGGCAGGAAAATCTACATATACACAAAAATCTATGAGACGTGTTCGTGTTACACAATTATTAGTAAAAACCGTCTTCAGAGACGAGAAGAACAAGGAGTCCTGCAGCAGATGGTCTGGTCCCCACAGAGTGAGAGTGAGACAGAAGCAGCTTCAATCCACAGAAGAACCGAGGCGAGTTCTCCAAGATGCTGGACACAACCTGCCTGTACCTGCTGAGTACCTTTGAAAAACTGTGCACAAGTGTTATTTATTCAAAATTATATGTTTTTTCTTTTTACTGCACTCGAAGTTGACAAATTACGACTATTAATGGCATTCATTTTGAAAGCATCCTCTCTGTTTTACAGCTAATTTTCCAACAATGCCTTAAACATTTGCGCAGTATTGTAATGGTTAAATAAACAAAAGTACACCTAACACTTCACTTTTCAAATAGGATATGATTTCTTGTGATTAAAGATTTCTCATTTATTGTATTAGATTCAAATTTGTGGGTGACTCGCCACACAGTTACACACTTTACTGTGTGTTCAAGTTGGATCACAAGGGATGAGTGAATCCTGAAACTGAACCAGCAGCATCCAGCCGCTGTATTCAGTGACATTTGGCCTTTGGGCGTCTTGACCAGAGCGGTGAGAGCCGACGTTTTGTTGTGACAAAGTTGTCCTGTGGCTTGTAGGCCTCAGCTAGGTGCCTGGCCACACATTTGTTCGGACTCCGCTTTGGGAATCTTCTTTACCAGCGCTCTCAAAGTGGCCGTCACAAAAGAGCATCCGTCCGGAAGGTACGAAAGCTACAAAACAGCCCTATAAACCCAATAGAACTGTCTTAGTGGCCATTTCCTTGCCTTGGATGGTAAATCACAGTGTCTGTTGCAGGGAGGTTTATGTTGTTTGTGCACAATCTGCCACCACTTCAAAGCTGTGGGAGGGGACCCAAAGGGGGGGAGGGGGGGAGGGTGTTGTCCCCTTTCAGCGACTCACGGTCAACCTCAAAGGACTCGGCCTGTAACATCCGGACCGGGCATTTTGTCGGCTCAACTGGGTGATTTGGTCAAGATGTTGTCAATGTCGAGGCCTTGAGAATCCAGCAGGTGGGGGTACAAGTCATTTCTCAGATCTAAGGCTTCTGATGGAAACGGAATCGCTCCTATCCCTAATTGTACCATCCTCTACAGGAGAATTACAAGGCTATGACTTTCTCTTGGGGTTTCCTTCATGTCTGCTCTGAGGACCAGGAGCATGCACTGTAGCTCTGGTCACCCAAGGCCCAGACTCTTGACCACAGCAGCCGTCTGAAGCCAAAACCTCAGCGCTGCCGTCACAGCCTGCCGAGTGAGCTGGCAGTATAGCAAGCCACAAGTGGCCTATCTGCTCTGACTCACGGCCCAGTCTGGCTCTCCGAGTCACGGTATTGTGTGACACAGAGCACATGGAAGAGCATCAGACGCAAACACACCCGGACCACTAATCACACGCTAACAGTCTATCTCCGGGGAGGATTTCGGCGAGGGGGTTCTGTGATGTCTCCAAATGATCCAGTAAAACGTTTCCCCTGCTGTTACAGTAAAATCTCACATTAGGAGAAAGGTTTACAGCTGGAGCCAGTGTTTTGTTTTATAGATGTAATAAATGTGCTTTTACTGTGTGTTCTGAGTGTAGTTTCTCGCTCAGAGCTGCGTGCAGGTGCAATACCCTCAGTGAACACTGGGAGGTACCGCTGATCTATATTTGCCAGTGGTCACCACAACTTTTCTTAAACCATGAATTGAGATGATTTTTGTGTGTTGCTTTAAAAATCTATAGATTTTTTCCCATCCAGTACATCATATGAGACAGATATATATTATTTATGTTTATGCAGCACCGACACAAGTTCCTTCCTAATCAGATAAGACACATCGTTCCATCATCCCGAGCGAAAGGGGGGCGACATACAACTAAGTCCCTGTTAAGATCCAAAGAGACTGTTGCTGTTGTATTCTACACACATGAGGCCCATAGGCCACATGCTTTCAGTGTCTCTTAGGTGTTGGTTTTTCACTGTACAAATTGTGTTATGTGACACACCTCATAGAAATGTACCAGACTTTTCAGTAGAACACTGTAGAACGTGGAAAGTGTCAATAACAACTGGTTCCAGTAACGAGGACAGGGTTCCTGGAAACTCACCGAGATGCTGAACTTTGTCAATGATGAAAATGATGATTTTGTCATTCTGATGAACTCATACTTTAAATTTCATTGAAGTAATATGTTCCATTGGGAGGTATTGCCATTGCCATGCTGTTGGGACAGAATTGAATGAACCACAACTTTAATCCCTGCAATCCCAATGTTTGAGAGACAGAGAGAAAAACGGAGAGATGCCCATGTATAAATGTACGGTATAGGTGTGTGTGTGTGTGTGTGTGTGTTCGTGTGTGTGTGTGTGTGTGTTACACGTCTGTGCCCAGGGGGCCCATTGTCCCATGATATGTTCATGGTCTTATTGTTGCATTTTACCAACCAAGTTTACAATTAATTAATGACCCCCAAAAAACCAAACTGTCTTTCAGTAAAACTGGGTTATCCAGCCTGGTGACTTCAGCCGCAGGTATATGAACATACAGAACATGTATGTACCTGCATGCAGGATCATAGGACACACACACAAACACCAGACCGACACAGGGTCGAAGAGATACACCACTCTGTCCTTGATACTTTTTTGGGGGGAAATTATCCTCTATGAATCTGCAATGTATCAGTATAATGACCTCTTTTGTCACATTCAGTTAGATAACAGTCCACAAAATGGAGCATTAATCAAATTTGATTAGGGGGTTTATTTTGGGCCTTCTTCAACAGGATTACTGAAATATCTAGAGATAGAGATAAAATATCTCAAACAAACACAGACATTGTGAATTAAAACTGCGGCAAGTTCAGCAAAAGACCTGCCTTTTATGTGAGAGACCTCCCAAGTAATCTTCCGTGATCTATGGTGCTGATATGAGTGAGCAAAAGAAAGACACACATCTTCACCCGAAGCCATTCCAGCAACATCCGCTCAGTTCTTGGATTTCGATTTCTTGCCAGTTCTCCTGACAGTAAAGCAGGAAAGCATCTCGGCTGGATCAATTACAACATCCTGTTGTTCATTGACTGGAACGATCTGTTATTAATTATACCAACCACTTCACATTAACATAATTAACTTATCAGCTGACAGATCTTTAAGAATTTCTGCAAGACTGAGCGAGGTTTAACAGAGAGACGTCGCCTCCAGGTGACACCAGGGCACGTATTGTCATCGTGTGGCACTTGGTTACTGACCTATAAAAGCACCTTTCATGGCCCGTTTTGCATCTGGGACTGCCGCTGCAGAAACGTGAGATGATGGGCATGCATCAAAGCTGTGCTCCCAGCTGCCGATTGTGAGATAAAACCCTGTGACTTTGTGCGTCACTCTCTTGTCGTGGTACTTTGAATACTATCAGCTCTCTTTCAAGCTTGCCCAAACACAGAGAGCCAGTTTGAGGAACCCCAGGGAGGGATCAGGCCAAAATATGCACGCCAGATCTAGATACACATCACTGGTCTGGGCCTTGGAGAATAAAAGGACAGCAGATGATGGGAAAGGAATAAACTGTCCCTCATCTCTTCATCTCTTGCCCATGCCTTCAGTATGCCTGTAACTCTTTCGGTTCTCTGTTGACCATAAGGTTTAAATGCTGAAGATTGATTTTCAGTCAATCAGTTCATTGTTCGTTCTATAACTCAGGGAGTCCTAATGGCCTGAGGGTTTAAGGCCTCTAACCATGTATTTGCCATGTCTCCAGTTTGCGTCCAAGGGGGGAACTCATTTACGGACAGCCATCTAGATTCTTTTTATTCAATAAAGGCAAAACTGCACAAAAAGTAGCCATAAATTGCAGAATTACAAGTTTCTCAAGCCAGAGATTATGACCTCAGATTCTTTGCTTGGTTCAACCATCTGTAAAAAGCCCAAATAGATTTGTTTTACGACGATGAAAACAACAGGGAAAAGTTCCCATATCTGAGAAGCTTAACAGAAGAAAAGGATCATTTCTGTTTTCTGCTGGTCAATTGTTGGACCAAGTCAAAGTAAAATGCAACAGTGTAAAAAAAAAAACAATGCGAAGAATAAGAAATTATGGCCCTTGCTAGAGTATAACATTATGATATACAGTATATATACATACATAATCAGATTGTTTGACCATTATGTTTGATGCACAAACATTTAAGCAGCATTTTAATGTTATAGTTGATTCAGTTGGAGCTAAATTTAAGGAGACTACCAGATAGGATTACTACCAGATAAAATTACCAGATAGGTAATTTTAGATGCAGCGCATTATGACGTATGTGGCGTTTCAAAAAAACTGCAGACCTCTAGCGCTAGTTATGTACACAGCCACTAGAGGTCAGTGGTGGACCCGGTAAGTCCATCAAGTTTGTGTACTGAAATGAATTTGCTTATATTCGAAAAAACTAATCGTGCTGATTCTCTGCCCTTTCACTATAACCCTAACCACCACCCTCACGTTAACAAGCTCATCAACCATGCGCTTATAGGCCACGATGCTCTGAGGCAGAAGTATTTGTGGCGTACCGCCTGTGGGCACTGTTTTAGGAAACGGTCGAAATGGTAATTTTTACGACATTGGTCATTATCAGTAAAAAGTGCCTTTGGGTGTCCCCATCAGAAAAACTCATGTCATCATGGACATATTGCAAAATAATGAAATTCTGAGCATCTATTATAAATGGTCAAAGATTGACACACCAAGACAAATTCCCCACTGGAACAATAAAGTCTATCATATCCAATCCTATGTTGAACGGTATTACATTTCTGCTACACGGATGGTCAATCTTTAAAACCAAAGTATATTCTTGTTGTTTTTGTAAGCCTGAGAGTCAACTTTTCGAATCTGGCCTCCATCTGAGAGCTTTCAGACACCTGTCTGAATGGTGTTACCCAAACATTATGCAGACGTATGAGATCAAGGCCGTTCTTTTTTGACATGCCTTGCTCCCTCTGTTTTCACTATAGTCGGCATGTGATATATTACACAGTAACGCCCATGACTAGCCAGCTTGATGCTTTGTCTCGAGTGAACTTGGGAGCTTTTCCCATATGACCAAACCGTCTGAGAACCTCAAACGCTGAGACAGACAAGGAAATTGGATAGGAATCTGCGTTTTCTGGTCTCCAGAGGATCAACTTGCTCTATCTCTGATATGATTCAATTACCATAACTGACCCCACTTTGCTGCAGCCCCTGCAAAAGGGATGTCGAGAGTGCAATCAAAGCTTATGGGGTAAGTGGGGGCAGGGGATTGATATATGGGGTTCATGTGCGCCATTTCTGAAAACTTTGATAATTCATGGAGAGTCTCATAAGAAAAGAAGTTCAGAGGTTGGGGAGTTTCCCCGGCTATTTCTTGCTTTTGTTTTCCTCTCGCGCTGTAGATTTGGTGAATCAGTGAAGGTGCTTTGATGTGCCATTAGACAAGCCTGCAAGTGACAGGGCAATGAGAGGGTGGGCGTTTGGTACTCTCTCAGACAGGTGAGTGTTGATCCCAGATACAAGAACCATGATGAAAGACAAAAACCTTTGCATTGTCAACAGTCTCAGACCTACTGTAAAAACATGCTGTAGTATCTAAAGGAGTAGCAAACGGGATTTGCTTCAAGAGTGCACTTAAAACCTCCTAAGTCCAAGTCCCAGGTGACCATGTCAAATGTCACTCATGTATAGACATGCAACTTAACAAATGTTGCTTGGGAAACTTATACATTTGAAGTGTATTGCTGGAAACTTATACATTTGAAGTGTATGGTTGGAAAAAAAAAAACATCGGTGATTGAAGACTGGGAGAGATCATCCTGCACTGACTGAAGTCCCTATTGGTATCTGATACATATCTGCAACGCAAACACAAGCCTCATATCATATTACCTAATCCCACGTACACTGTGTTGTGTGTCACGAGGTATTTTAAGGACAACAACCGAGAACAAAAGGTCTTTTATACTCCTAAAGCAGTAGCTTTGGAAGGCAAAGACTTATTATTCCCCTTAAAACATGAAGCCAAAGTGTAGGGGCAGCTATAGAAACCGAGTAAACAGGTCTTGCGCCATAACATGACATGTAGGCCATTGACAATTCAAAAGTGAGTTGGCCGGACCGGGCCACTGTCTGGGACTCCATGTTATTCCCCAAGTGACCGTCTTGCCTTTATCTTAACCCTGTTTACCTTGTCTCTGCAGTGACAGACAGCTGTCCAGTAAGCATGCAGGAGGAACGTGGGAAGCTGGATGTCCTCATTCAATAATCTTAGCGCCTCACCTGAGCGTGGCATGTGTGTGTGTCAGTGGCTTGATGCCTGTTGTCTTGGAGCCATGAGGGTCACTTAGTTTTCCCAATTTGCTCTCCTGATATTTAGCCGTGCAGATTTC
This sequence comes from Scophthalmus maximus, assembly GCF_022379125.1. Classification (NCBI taxonomy): domain Eukaryota; kingdom Metazoa; phylum Chordata; class Actinopteri; order Pleuronectiformes; family Scophthalmidae; genus Scophthalmus; species Scophthalmus maximus. Next base: position 21,365,549 of record NC_061528.1, on the reverse strand, counting down.
ATCGTACAGATTGTGAAAAATCTCTCAGAGATTTTTTCTCGCACCCCTTTGGTGGAGGTATAGTAGATTGTAAACTTTAAAGACATGCACTTGATTTGAGAAGAGCGAGTGGAAATGGGATGACAGGAAAACCAAAGAAGAACCCAAAGAATATGACTGCCGGTGAGGTACACAATGTTTCCTTCTTGTTTTACTTTAAGTTTATTACATTTCTGTAACATGCTTACATTTAGTGTAGCAATGGCACATACAGAGACCAGTCAGTGTTTTCTACACAGCACCCACAGCGCACTGTTCGTACCAGACCAAGTACAGTTGTATCAGCAACAATTCTTAGTGTCCAATTGACCAAAGGTGTGTTGCATTTGTTAAATTCAACTTTGTCTCCTTTGCTAGAGATAATATCAAATGTATTTTTTTTTTTTAAAGTTTCATGGTCTTCCTAATTCTGTGACCAGATGACCATAACACAAATTGTATTTGAATAGTTTCATTTTTCTTTAACTATTGCGAAATGTGTTCACGAAATCCTTTTTTTTTCAGGAAAAAGACCAGACAACTTGAAGGCACCAACATCATTACACAATAATTGTTACAACATCATTGCAAAAAAAGAAGAAAAAAAATCTATTCTAAAACTACTCGAGCGACGGTAAAGCCTGGGCAGACGGGGCGGGCTGGCAATAATGGACTTGAGGCACAGGTAAACAGGAATGATCAAAGTTAAAGAAGAAAAAGAAAATAAAGACTAGATTATGTTAGCAGCTGGCCTCTGCATTGTAGCGCCTGGGAAAAACTGACAATCTGGTGAAGATTGGAATGAGGAGCCCAGTCGGGAGTGGATGAGCTAATCTGGAACAGGTGCACAGATGGAATGGTGGGAAGGACCGTAATGCCTCACCAAGCAGACACACACAAACACAAAGAAAGACAAACAGGGGAACAAGTAACAGAAACACGAGGAAAGGGAGCACACAATCTTGAGGGGGGGAAAAAGGGGGGGAGGGCAGCAACCCTCACAGTTAGACTCGGATTGGATTTGCTAATGTTGTTGCATCTTTACAGACCTAATTGTTAAAATCAGCCGGATAGCATTTCATTTCAAAGAGTAGTTTGCTCAAGTGTGACAGAAATTGACACTTTTTAATTCAATGGGCCAATCTGTGAGGTATTCAGGTATTGTGGCACAATGTGTTTGCATCCAATGATGGCCGCCCCATATGTTTGGAGTTTGACAACGGCTGCACATGCTCATGGGTGTAGTGTTGAAAAGCAATGTGCCATGCCAAAACCAAACATGAGTGGAGCAACAAAGCAAAAACATAATTTAACAATAAAATGGTGGCCAAGACATAAACCTAGTCTCATATAGGTGAGGATATCGTTAAAAGAAGCAACTGAAATACAGAATGGGGACACTACGCTACTGGTGGAAGTGGGCACACCAACAGTAGTTTTGACTTTTAAGGGGTGAAACTCTCATTTCATATAAGGAGTAGATGGCAGGATGGTTCTGAGGCCATTCAAGAATTCAACCTGGCACATCAGTAAATGAAACCGAAGCTTCTGGCTGCCCAGAGAGCTGCGGCCCTGTATTACAACTACTAGTGTAATCACAGTAATCTGACTGAATCCCATTATAGCACTACCGGAGTCTAGACACTGTGATCTCTGCACTGCTCTGAACTCTCTATTCACAGGGACGTCTGCGAATATTATACGATTACATTTTTCCCACACATACAAATGTGGGGGCCAGAGGTTGCCAACACTCACACACACACACACACACACACACACACACACACACACACACGGAGACAGAGCGGTCTCCCGTCCCAATAATCCACCTAAATCAAACCGCAGCAAAACCCTACATGATATCAGGCAGGGCAGACAGGGGATTTGTGATATTTCTAAAAATACAGCATAAGAGATGAACGCGTGGAATCTGTCTCACTAAGCCGTGTTTTATTGTTTATGCACATGCTTTGCTTTAATTTACCAACTGTCTTGTTTTTTGACTTTCAACCCCCCCGCCCCATCTCCTATCAGTATGCCCTCTGGTTTCTCTGCAAAGTAGATTGATTGTGCTTAAAAGTCCGCTTTATGGGGTAGGACATGTTCCAGACAAACACATGGATTAGAGAGCACAGGGACACACTGTAACCACAGGCAGATGAAAACGTTTTTTTTTTCCTTCTGGATTTTCGTCTGTCAAGCTGCAGTTTAAAGCTGCCCCATGAACACGAGTTCACATGTCCCCGCGTGTTTGCACTAATGACGCCGACGCCGACGCTGCTGCTGCTGCTGCTGTCCTCAAATGAAAGCATCAGCACTCCGACAATGACAAATGTGGGAGAAGTGAAACAAATGAAATTGCAGGGTCCGCTGGAAAGCAGGTCAAATATCTTCGGTCAAACGTCGGTGCATGTCAGGGCTCAGATACAACGTGGATATGATCCACAAGTTTGCATTGCAGGTGATGTTTGTAGGTCGATCACGACAACTGCTGGCCACTGTAGTGTGTTCACTGTCCACAGAAGGATTCTTTAGTAGGCTGCTGAACACCACATTTTCTACTGACAAACATCTATCAATTATGATTGGACTCCATATATATTATATATATACTTTATTGGCTCATTTCTTGTGACTACGTCCATTTTTAATGACACTCACATTCATACAGTGCTGCTATTTATCATGCTTTTTCTGTCACATTCGTGAACTGCCGGCACAACTTTGGGGTTAAGTGTCTTGCCCAAGGACTTGGGCAAGGTCTCTTGCTGTATCTCGGAAGTAAGGCCCATCCTCTAACGGCAACCATCAGGATGAATTTTAGGTGTTTACTTTGTTGGCTACAGTTTTCTAGCCAGGACCCACTGGTCCTCTCTGTTATTATATTCATAGTTATTATTAAGAAAAAATAGGTCCAACAACTAAAGAAACAGATGAACAAATCCCCAGGTTGGTCAAAGGAGAACGTTTGTTGCACAAATCAAGTTGGACTTCCCAAGTTAACTTTACATACCATTCACCTTTTTTTTGTGTGCAATGATATTTACTCCGGACGGTGGCTGGCGTTTTTCTTGATTCCCTTCAGTTCTCCCTTTTCTCCAGCCTCTAGGTGGGTGTACATTTCTGCTCAACTAAATGCCTTCACCTCAGCTAACCAGAGCAAACGTGCTTCAATTTGTGCCTTTTACTAGCAACTTTCCTCCAACAATGCAACTGTGACTTACAGTTTGCCTTGCATTTAGTCAAAAAACAACATCTTCAGTATGGCGCTGTGTTCTACACAAGAGCCCTTTGTTCCTTCGGCAAAAAGCCGCTGTGTTTCAGCTGCCATAGATAGTTATCTGTGGTGGCTCAACCACAGATAACCTTTGGAGACCTATTGAATATTTTCTTGAATGGGGGAGGCCTCTTGACACCCAGTGTTTCTTCGAAAGCCATAATGCCTGATGAAGCAAAGCTTGCGGGTTAGTTCAGGTAACAATAACTTGGGTTTTGTTTGGCCTATCTAACGACCTTCAGCTTTTAATCTTTTTTTTTACAAATTTTTGGATTTCTTTTATTGCGCTTATAAGTTTCCCATTTAATCAATTGTGTTGCTTTATGAGATGCACTTAGACTGGAAACTGCTGTTCCCATCAATCCCGTTCAAAACTCCACACGGTCAGGCCACTGATGCATTGAACCCGGAGGCTGAGACATTTGAGGAAGGCTCAGGTGTATGGCTCCGACAAACCAGAATTTGAATCCGAATTTGTCTGCTCAGCATATTCAATTTGGTGAAATAAATTGTCTGAAATTTGCAGACAGTGTCTTGAGCTGATGGGGTAAATTGCCAGTTATTGTCACACACAATAGCCTAGCGTAAATCACCTAATGTGTCTTAGGTTACCTTCGTAGCCGTTTGTAGACTATGAGGCCTGATGGGATTTTCAGGAGTTTTACGTTATGTAAGCTGGCTGGTGACGGTGATGCATGCGTTTCACCCTATTAGCCCTGGGTGCTACATTCAGGATGGGACGAGTAGAGGTTTCTGGGGTGGTTGGAGTCGGCAGGAGACAACGAGGCGAGGTGTAATTTATGCCGTAAGACGTTCACATTAGGGACCATGGGAGGGAAAGGCCTTGAATCCCACATGAGCTCGCAGAAGCACAAGTGGTACACCGTGGCGGCTAGTGGGGCTATGCTAATGCCTGCGTTGTTTCAATGCAGCAGACCAAAAAGTTGGCTTTGAGCAGTTTTGTGTCGTCGCCAAAAAACTCAAAGGGCGGAGGTATTGTGGGTTCTTCACACGACGAGCAGACACCATTCATTCAAAACTAATGAGGATATGAGTATCGTCTCTGCCGCTGTGTTCCCTGATTCAGACAATACGAAGTCATTCACCTGTAGTAAAATGAAACAAAAGGACTATTACGACATCATTAACCTATTATTAATATCTTATTAATGACTCAATAAAAAAATTCTACATATTTGTGGTGGTCTTAAAAACCATTCAATTTTACTTTAAAAATGGTGCAAGAACCCTGGCTGCGGCTATCGTTCCATTAGCTCCGCCTCCACCGCAGCATCCACCTGTTGTCTGGTTTAACATTGTTCGTCCCCAGTCTTTGCTAAACTCAATTTGAATTCGAAAAAATTCAGCATACACATAATAATCTCTTTTTCCACTGACTCAAAAGGCTGGATGATGGGCTCGGACGTCACTCAGTGGTCCCTCTTCACGTGCGCATGTTGCAGAGCGCTGAAGCACCACTTCATTTGGAGAGCTAAGCAGGTCTGGAGGCCTGCCAAAGGGGAGCTCCGATTGCAGTGTTGACATTGCTCTTTCTCATCCTTCACCTGCTATCTATTAGCTCGGTGCTGGTGATACTGGGGCAATGCAGGATTTTTTTTTTTTCGCTTTCCGCCAGAGTCATTTTTGCCCCCCAGGCTGGTTTCACTTTTTGGACCCTGTGAGACTTGATGGAAAATTAGCATTGGGGCCCTTGTGGTATTGTGTGGTGTCCTGGAAAACCCCTCTTGTTACAGCTCTGGTTATGTTAAGGGGATTTTAGGTGACAGTCCCAACCATTAGGGATGCATGACTTTTCATGTTGCTAGAGCCACACAAAAAAAGACCCATGATGAAATTAGACCATGTATGACTATCAATATGAAAATATGATTTTTACTCAAAAGTGATACAGTCTATCATTTATCTGACATCGTGTGAGAGGCCAGCAAGGTCTCTGTTGAGAAACAGTGGCCAGCGTATTTCTCCTATAATGTGATAATTTAGCTTTTTGTTCCTTTGTGTCTCAATGTGGTATCAATGACATGTGAATTATGAAGGTATTGTTCCGTGTTTTGGTCATGATGCAACACATATTTCAGATCTCAATATACAGCAAATCCTCAGAGGGACGTGTCATGGTAGTGTGTATTACCCCCCTGAGGAAACACAGGTATAAGCTTTCACACACAGACACACACACACCCACCCACCCACACACACACACACACACACACACACACACACACACACACACACACACACATACACACACCTACTGTACATGTATACATGGGCATCTCTCTGTTTTTCTCTGCCTCTCAGACATTGGGATTATAGGGATTAAAATGTTGTTGTTTTTTCAATACTGTCCCAGCAGCATAGCAATGGCAATACCTCCTAATGGAACATGTTACTTCAAAGAAATGTCATCTAAATGACAAAATCATGATTTTCGCCATTGACAAAGTGCAGCATGTAGGTGAGTTTCCAGGAACCCTGTCCTAGTTACTGGAAACAGTTGTTATTGACACTTTCCACGTTCTACAGTTCCCATGAAAACAGTCATCACGTGGATTAAACCAGAGATTTTGAAAAGAGATCTGTCACATTTAAATACTCTGAGAGCGTCACAACATGTCCGAAGAATGGACGGAGAAAAAAACATCTCAAAGCCTGGAGAAAAAATGAATAAATACAACAAATATCTGCATATCATGTATCATCTGATCAGTTGCAGGTGGTCAGCTCACAAAATTACCTTAAAGGGTATTATATTGCTACAGCATATGGCACCCTCTATACTGAGACCCTTAAGTCGCTTAAGCACAAAAAATATAAGAAATAAATTAGATGCAATAGATATTGTGTATGTATAGAACAAACCAAGTTAGCAAAAATGACAATATGAAAAATCTGGATTTGAAGATTGTACGGTATCAGAGGAGATGATGGAAGATGTTGAGCCACTTCCAGGTTCTGCCTTTAACTGTGTAGGCTGAGGCAAAGAGCGCTCTACTGTCTGTGCCTTAATACTTATTAGTCAGCTCCTCCTCATAGCAAATGAACTCACTCACTCACACACACACACGCACACAAACAATGTAATGATTTTCAAAGAAACCATTGTCATTGGCTTCTGTTATTGAACACTCAGCGGTGTGTGATAGAAAATCTACAGCTCCTTTGGATTAAAGTGTCATGCCGAAAGCAAATTCTATGCGATACTGCAAAATCTTTGATTCGCACATACACAAAATGAGGATTTATGTATTTTTACATTCATACATGGAACAAAAGGTGTTCATTCACATACTAGTGATCTTGCACAAAAGCATGATAAGACTTCTGACTTAGAGGAAAATAGACTTCAATGTATTCAGAATTCAATTCAAAGTGTTTCCAAAGTTGCTCGTTGTGCCTCGTTGTCCAGGTGGTTAAAGAGTAATCCAGGCTCGTGAGTGGAGCGAGTGCGAGCGTCGTATGGCGTCTGGACAGCATCTTTGTGGCTGGCGGCTCTGCACGACAGGTCCAGACAGACCTAGAGAGGGGATTTGGTCAGGAAGGAGTGGGAAACTGGGGCACACTGGGATCTGTGGTCCTGGGTTTTATTGAACGAGTCAGGGCTGACCCAGCGACAGTTGCTCGGGACGTCCCATTGGTCCAGCTGCAATTGGACGCCTGAAGATATTGGGTGTCAGTCGTGCTGGCAGCTGTCAGTTGGTCACCACCTGCCTCTGTGCTGAATTGGCATCGCGGCAGGTCTTTGGACTGTTTTTGTGGACAGGTTATATTGTCATGTCATGACTGCACACAGAGGATTTCTGATGTATTTTTCATCTTCCATGGATCAGGGGAATCATTGGAGCACCAGCATGTACATGTCCAACACATACCTGTGGTGAGTAAAATTTATCTTCCAAAAACATGTCTCTTCATATTTGACAGAAAAAAAAGGTGCAATAAAAAACCCAATGGGCTGAATGTGAAAGTATCCCAGCAGGTTGTCCTTTAACAGGCTGATGGTCTCACCTGATACGATTTTTCTTTCCAATAGACTTGATTGTGTTTGCTATAACTCCTGCTGTGGCACTAAATGCCATGTGTGGCCACGTGTTTGCTTGAATACATGCTCATGTTGCCATTCCCTTGTTACTACAGGGGAACATATATGAATGAGAGTCCAGATATGGACATTGTTGGAGATATAAGCTGGTTGCTGTTGCATGACTTTCTGGCCTCTTGTGATTGAAACGCACAGATTGAGATTCTGTTGTTGGATGAAATCACTACACTAAATATTAGGGATGTGCCGATCCAAAATTCCATATCGGTATCGGGGCAATATTGGCCAAAATGACTGGATCGATATCGGTAGAAATAAGAAGTAAAATCAGAGTTTCGATACATTACAGTAAACATACCAAATAAATGCCTATATACATATCTACTAAGCCTTGAAAGACATTCCGGCATCATAGTTTTATGTTAATTTATTATTATTCAATTAACAGTTTACATTTCAATTTGTTTTTTGCTTGTTTGAACGGTGCTGACCATAAGAAATTCTGCCAAAAGTTCTGTTAGAAATAAAAACAGCTGTATTGCATAACTCAGTCATTTGTGCTAGCTATTATGTCTTCCTTTAGGGGAGTTGATTAATTGTTTCACAGTTGAGTATGAGGTTTTAGATGGCTTGGTTAATCAAAGTCCATCTTAAACAATGCATTATTAATATTTTATTTTACGAGTGGGGAAAAGATTGTATCAAATTAGTATCGGACCGGTTTCGTCAGATACTCAAGGTTGCAGGATCGGTATCAGGTCGGACACGAAAAAGTGGTATCGTCCCATCCCTACTAAATATCGATGTTGTTTCATACCAACAGACTTTTATTTATTTATTTATTTTTAAATACCATAAATATCTTCTTGGCTTGACTGGTGGCACAGCAGGTGCTGTATGTACCCTTCCTTATTACCCAGCCTCGGTTGATTGCTTGTAATGCCTGAGTGCATAGGACTGAAGGCGCGCCCGGGTGTCAGTGGGAATGCCCTCCTAATGGGGGCAGCAATCAGGCAGTCGTCGCCACTGAGCCAAACGAAAACACGCTGGAAACGTGCAGCATGTCAGAGGCTCATTAAGGAGCAGGGCAGCGTTTATAACACTGCTGAGGGGAACAGTAAATCACTGTGCTCCCCAAGAGCGCTGAGTGGAGGGAGTAATGCCCTCATCAATGCACTGGTCACAATTCTACACACACCCCTCACTCATTCTCCCTCTCTCTCTCTCTCTCTCTCTGTGTGTGTGTGTGTGTGTGTGTGTGTTCAACACTACAATAGTACTGGTAGCAGAGGCCTTGCTCTTACTGTTTTCATGTTTAAAGGTCTCCTTGAGACAAGGTCAGGGTCCAAAAATCAGGGATTATGATTAATGTCATCCATATAATAATGCTAATAGCATAAAGTAAGCGTGGGTACCTATGAGTTTGACATGTACGTGTGAAGTATTTGCTTCAGAGGGATTGGAACTTCTATGTAAGTCATTAAAAGTGGTGATTTCTTTATTCATTTTCCAAACCTGAAAATAACCCACTTCCATATAATTCTGACAATGAATGACAAACAGAACTTTATTTTATTTCATCGATCTTTCAACTGATGATGCGTACAAGAAAGCCCTCAATCTTTTGGAGCGCTCACTGTGTTGGAGGCTTCAACGGAATTGCTGCTCATCACATTTCTTCGCTTTACTTGCATTGTGTGTGGTAGCAGTTGAAAAAAGCTGGCACCAACCAATCAAATCACGTTCATGCAAATATTTAAGCGCAGGCGCTAGCCAGTCAAACGGCACTTATGCAAATAGAGGTCCTGCCTGATATCAAACGTCTAAATGAGCCATGGCAGAGACATGGCAGAGGCAGTTGGTGAACCTGGTATGTCGCTGCGTTCAAATGGAACTTGTGTTTGGAAGTCGTGTACATGGAGCCGCGTTTGCGGCCATGTTGTAGTGCCACAACACGATAAGAGATCGCAAAGTGATCGGTTGTGCAGTAGCTCCGTATTTCTGTTTCCTCAGACAGCGGCAGAAGAGAGGTACCTACATTGACATCAAGAAGATTTAGAGATGATTTGTTTTTTAAATCAATTTACTTTTCATTTTGATAGGCACGCCCCTGACCCAGAACCTTAGGCTTAACCTAACATGAGTGAAAAATCATAGAAAATGCATGGAATGTTACGGCAGTTGTCTGCATCTTTAGAATTCTAGCAGAAAGGTGAACCAATGAACGATCTCATTCTTATCTTGTTGTCGGCACAGCGTTGTCGGCCTCAGACATACCTCTGTACATCGTGTGCTTGGTGTCTGTAAGTTAACCGCGACATGGACGCTAATATTAACATCACTGTCGGTGTCAAGACCCCACAGAGGCTAACAACTTAGCAATCTAGCATTCAAGTAATGCAAAGGCATAATGACAGAGGGAAATAGATGATCTGTTGGGATTTCAACATTTTCTAAAGGCACATTATAAATTACTGAAGGAAGCAAAAGTCTTCCTGGGATGGCACAAAGACAAAGATAAGTTGGCATCAATAGATGACTATGATGTACAGTACCATTATGTGCTTCATCCTTAAACCGGGTGCGTCATGTCTATTTTCTTCTGACACCACAGTTTCACTAAAGTTTTGTAAATGAATCCTGCAAAAGGTTTATATAGAAATGTCACATTCCTATATCATTTTGTCCAACGTCAGATGTAAATTGAGTATCGTTGACATTATTGAGTAAGAAAAATAAAAACAATAAACGATATGTGAAACAAAACATGACTAATGCTCCTCACCTCCTCTTTCCTGGCCTGTGTGAAATCTCCTCCGCTTAACTCTGCGCCATCAAATCTCACAAGAGGAGGCACAGTCCAAACCCAAAAATTGTGAACGCATCAATTCATGACATTAGGCTCTTGATTAACTCTCACAATTAGATAGCCATTAGCGAGACTGGGGCCCTGATACAAACCAAATGGGAGAGCAGACACACAGGCAGAGTGAATTGTGTCATTGTAAGACTGATAATGGCTGCCTTCTTACACACATTAAATGCAAGTCAGAGGGGGGCCCTCGAGGCCCCTGGCGGCCTGTTTTTGCACGAGGTAAAATGCTTTCCATTCAACGGGGCATGGGCAGACTGCTGAACATTTATGGAGGTTGTTTAAACAGCCGTTAACTGCAGATTAAGTGAGATCTGTGCTCCTGGCTTCGAAGACTCCACCGGTCAATTCCTCCACACAAACATAAGCCTGCATACGCATTGGGAACACAGACACACACACACACACACACACACACACACACACACACACACACAAATGCATACACGGAAATACAAGGCAGCACACGTGCACATGAGTGAAACAAACGGACATGTTGACAGAGACACGTGTGATTACATTTCTCGGCCATACATAATCACAAGTCTGAAGAACAAGCAGCTACATGTTCCGATGGACACAAACATGCAGATGTTTCACACGGTGGCCCACACCTCTGCGTTCCCACTGGACTTCGTCGCTGGTATTTGTGTATTTGATAGAGAACATATTTAGTATTAGGCCGATGTTGAAGGTTTGTCAAGCAAGCTTGATTTGTGTCATACAGTCGCTGTGCTTTTTCGTCCCCACCTCTAAAGTGTTTTCTTGCATCTCACCTCAAGAAATAGGTTAACAGCAATCCGTCTTCTTTTTTTTCAGAGGTGGTGGGCGTGTGATTAACAGAGGACCAAACAAACAGCAAACATATTCATTTTGGGTGTATTCATTGGAACCAAATAATGGGTCGTAGTATTCACTTTGACAAATGATGAGTAAAAGGACAGTTTTCATGCAGAGCTGCTTTACAGTGGCTCTTATCGTTGTGCAGTATTTACTTTAGAAAAATATTATCGCCGCTAGCTAGTTTCACATGTAATTACAATGTTCAATCACTAATTACAAATTGGGATTGGTAAATACTCAACATTCATTCATTCATTCAAAAAGTCTGGTGCTGTGCCCATTGACAGGGTTAGAGAAAGAAATTGCTGGATTTACCCAGTGAAATCTTAACAAAAGGATTAAGACTGGCGGTATCATCTTCCATCCATTTACCTTGACCCAAGTAAAAATCTGTATATAATAATTAATTAACTCATCATATGTCATCTGTTTTTCAGTCTGACCATAATGTTGAGTGGTTGCATATTCGTGGACATGGACCCTTTCATGGCCACATTTGAGATCTTAGTAAAAGTTTTATTTGCCTCAGTGTATAAACAAACTAAAGTGAGTCTTTTTTATGATTTTGAGCAAACGGCCAATCTATTACCATGTCCTGTTTTTCCACTTGCCCTTTCCTGGCTAATCTGGCCCTGAAACCTCTGTCTGAGTGGACGAGACCTGGCACTGTGTAAAGGATGTGGCTGAGATTAACTTGGCCGATCCTCCCCACCGTCTCGCTCTCATTTCAGACACAGACGTGACGTAAGGTTGAAGTTGTGCCTGAAGCTGCATGTGCGTTGCACACTTGCCCCGTCTAATATGGAGTTAGCCTCCTTTCGCCACTCTGTAATTAGTAACGCAGGTAGGCCGGGAGACGGGCGTGTACGTGGAGAGGAAAAGCCATGAGGTCATGAGGTTGGCGGGGGAGGGGGAGTCACTGTCATGTTCAGAGGCTTGTTAATGGGGCAGGGATGCTTTGGCTGTGCTGCGTTAGATGGCTTGTGGATAGAACAGAATGTGGTGAAGATAAAATAAAATAAATAGATACATAAATAATGGCTCAAGGCTCAGTCAACACTGTTAAAAAAATTCACCATCCAATCTTGAGTTAAAAATACCCTTTCAACATTTAAAACATTTCCATAATTTCAAATGCATCAGTGAAAACCAACCGATAATTTCTGTTATTCGCTCCCATTCCCTGGGCTGGTGTTTGAGATATGGCAATTCACTTGCTCGCAGTTTGATTGGTGCCGCAAACAGTTGGCCGGTTGTTGTTTTGGTGTTTTGTGTGGGCCGGGGCCAGGGTGCCTGCCACGGAGCTGGTGTGGACAGCTGGCCCGTCTGATCCCTCTAGTCTGCTCTTAAATTGGTTTTAGCAACAGCACTAATAAAGCTGATTATCTGTGTGGCTCAAAGCCCCAGTAACCCTGTGCCACTCCTAGCAGCTGGTGGGACTGGGAGCTCGCAGGACTTTAACGCAAAAGGTATATTAATAAGTAAGTTCATCAAAAAGCAAGACATAGAGTATAACACTGTTACACCTAGCTAGTATTTTACAAGCTCGATAAAATAGGTATCATACTTCTAGATTTTTCTTTCTCGAACAAAATAAACAAAAATGGACAGTACCGTCACCTTCTTCTCCTCGTCCTTCATCCATGCTTCAAAACTGCCAGCTAAGTTCCTCCTGTTACCCCCTTGGCTCTCCCTTCTCCATCCTCCCTCCCTCCATTCCGCCCCTCCTCGCTCTTTATTCCCCCCACCTCCCTCCAGTACAGTCGTCACTCTCTGGGCAGCTGCTGCTAAACCCTCTCTGCTGTTTGCCCCCCACCCATAATCACCCCGACTCCTTGCCTCTGCTTCCCACTGTGCCCAAATTCGATGTGCACATGCAAACACTTAACGTTGGACCAGTCCAGGTAATATTCATTTTCACATGTGCACACTGTAGATGCCCTTGTCGGTCTATAATGCACGTAAAGTATGTGTGGTCCCATTGTTGAACGGGGGAGGTTTACTGAGGTTTTTCCCCTTTTTAAGAGAATAATTGTTTAATTTGCTTGATGTGTACAAATGACTCGCACAGACTGTCTGAGGTGGAGGTTTAGGGTTAGCTGGGTGCTGCATACAGAATGCCACACAGACAGAAATTAGTCATCCATATTACGGTAATGTTAAGATGAAGGTTGAGATGGAGATTTAACCATCTTTGAGCATTTATGAGAGATTAGACTCTCTACTTTATTTCTCTCGATCTGACTTGTCCTGATGTGAATTGCTGGTGTTACTCACTGCTGACAATATAATGAATATAAAGTATGAATTTCAATGTGCCTTGGGATGCTGCAGCAATTAGAAACATTCTTTGAATTGCTTTCACATTTCCCCCCTATAAAAAACTTGTAATGAACACATTAGTACAATGCGAAGTTGAGGTTCATCAGTGCTAACTCTGTTTTTGGACAAAGTCCAAACTGTCAAAATTTGACAAAGGTCAAAGAATGTGCCAACAGCTTTCACAAATTGCTAAAATGATCACTTCAAATTATGAATTAATAACTCCATTTAGGAAACAACAGAGAATGTGTGGTCCTTGTATAGTCCTGCTTGTATGGCCTACACCCCTGGGAAGGGTGTTTGGCTGCTGAATGGGAGTCTTTGAATCACTATCCCAGCTCCCATGAGCATTGCCATTTCTCCTGTTTCACTTGCTGAGAGCAGCTTGCTTGAATTGGCCGGGGGCCTGAGGCTTCCTAAAGACCCTAAACTCAACAAAGCTTTCATGACACCGGCAGTTGCAGTTGCAGCGCCACATATAAAGACGGGGAATTATCACGGCAGAGAACATTTCCTGCAGCAGAGGTCTGAAAACAGGCAAAGGATTTTTTTTGGTGTCCTTAAAAAAACTTGTTTGATTAAAATGTCCCTGTATATATATCCACCCTGGATTGAGCCAGTTGAGGTTGTTCTTGGATCTTTAAGGTTATATCCTGGATACCTACAATACCTCTGGACGAATTCTGGCTCCAAATGGGAGGAAACCCTGGGGCAGACCCAGACCACACTAGTGGGATTATATATCCCATCTGGCCTGGGAATGCCCCGGGATCTCCTACGGATCGCTGGTAAAGGTGGCCGGGGAAAGGGGCATCGCAGCAGTTCTCAATAAAGCTTGAAATGTCCCTTGACGTAATGTGACATGGAGAAAAAAAAAGGAATGCAAACAGCATGCACGTACCAGGGTTTGAAGGAATCCGGGACAACACAGTATACAATGAAAGCTGTGAGACATCCAGTGCACAACATAAATATCATAATATCATAATCTTGCACCCCACATGACATAAGACTGTAAAAAAATATACTATTAAGTATATTAAAGTATAAAATCTACCCTTAGATGCAGTGTCAAGTGTGACGTTTTCTGGATGACGATCTCAAGAAAGCTCCAAGTTGGATTAATGCAGGCCAAGCAATTAGCCCCAACAGGAACTGCCCTGGAATTCCCAGATTATAGCAGTTAATTTGGCGATTGAGGATTATCATAATTGACGGCTAAAACTATACAAAATTTGCAACTAACCAGACTATTGTGAATATGAATACTTAGACCCTTTTACTTTTGCATGTCAGACAAACTATTTTTCCCAGGGAATGGTGAGATTGTGCAGGAAATAAATAGCTGCATTACTTTTCCTACCGAGTAATGTGGTAACTTTGTGAGTGTATAATAAGTAATGAGACCAAGGCTGCACAAAGCCTCCATAACAAGATGTAAGAACTAAACAACTATGTAAAATGTTTTAGTTGCAATTGAATTTCCCGGAGACGAAGAGAGTGAGGACAAGTCTCAAATAAATTATGGAGGAATATGTGTGAGTCAGATCATAGCTCAGCTCGCCCATTTCACCAGTGCCTGCATAACAGTTTGTTAAATATTTATACACTCGATTTAGAAATGACATAATACTGGACATGAAAGGCTTGAAACATGAAACATGAAGCATACCACTGGGATTTTATTTGTCAAGCAGCACATCATTAAAAACCTTCGTTGCCACTGAAAGAAATGTGGTATGCAGACAGTATTCTGGTTTTCAAGGGTTTACAGGTAGATTTATATCTTACACAGTTAATGTCATTTACGGTATACAGCACTTAGCTGTATCTCACGGAACACACGTTTGTTGACAAAAACCCCTAAGAAATACGGTATCTCAGCAACTGACCATGTTGCCAAAGAATGTGTTTGGGTTCACAAGTTTCATCACATAGAAATGATGGATCATGTGAATGAGTGAACATTCTTTGGCAACGTGACCACAGAGAGTTTTGAGGTGAAGAGAGAGGCAGAACATTTTCACACCATCTTTACTCCAACTCCAGATGAATGACATATGGGTGCTTACACTCCTGTAGCCAGGCGTAGATAGCTTACCGTGACTCTTGACAAATAGATGGATTATTATGTGCCTGTAAACATATGAGTCTCAGGGTGACTTAAGACTTTGGTTCAGTCAAGGATCTGGTCAAGTCACAATCCAATCCAGGGGGTCAACGGCAGGTCCCAAAAAAAAATCTAATCCTATTCAATGCCATGCATAATACACTGCCTGTGTATTCATTCGTGAAGTAATGAATTTCTTTTTTTTTTTTTTTAAAGAGAGATTTAGTAACTATTTGGTCGGAAAATGCTGATTTCATCCTTTTCTGAGCAGGACAGGAGACGAAGAGAACAGCAGGGGTGTGCCTGAGACGCCAAAACAGAGAGAGCTGTTGGAGAGGTGAAATAGAGAATAGCATCAGACCAGTTCGTCACCGTTCGAACGGAGCACCTTGTCTCGCCTTTTATTTCAACCAGGAGAGACAAGTGATTGAAGGATTATTATTAATTACGTATTCAACAGGTGATATGTGACGACAAAGTCTTGATAGTCTTAGATTCAATGTGGAGAAATTGTAATCGAGAGCATCTGTCCTGAGCATGTGATCCAGACACTGGTGGTGATGGTGGTCGATGGCTTGTTGAGAGACTAAAGAAGGATGAAGAGTGATGAATGTGATGAGTCTGCGAAGACTAGGCGCAGATGGGGCAGTGGAGGGTGCGTGTCACAGCAGCTGAGATGAGACCAGCTGATGAACAGCTGATCGCTGAAATGACAGCTCAGGAAAATAAGAGCAAGAAACAGAGGCTGAGTGAGGCGGACTGGATGAGATGAATCAAAGTAGGCCCAAAGCATGCTAAAGAGATGGCGAGGCCCTAAAACATAGTTTTTCCACATCAACTACTTTCCAACGTTAATACACAATTAATTTGATTATATTGCAATACATATTAAATATTTTAAAAGTAAGTCAAAATCTTTATTTATTTTAAAAGGTTAAAATAGTAATTTCAGTCACCGGTCTCAATTTAGTTTGTCGCTCCATATTGGGGCAGGAGACCTCAGCGCCCCACTGTCACTGACAGATTTATCATATCACCTAGTGGTCAATAATAGGAACTGCAATAAGCGCAGAAAGAGGCTCATCGGGGCAGGACTGAGTCTGCCCTATTTGACGGCCCTCTACTATTTTCTTGAGTTATTTCCATTGTATGCACGTTTGGACTTACGGCAGAAATGGGAGCCAACAGCATCACAGCGTCTGCTGTGTCTAATACTTTAGAATTTCTTAAAAAAGAAAAAACTGGAGGAGTTTGATTAAGCAGCTTGGCCCTGATAGACCAGACATTCATTATGATATGTTAATGTTCTGTCTATTCTCTACTGGAGTAATTATTAAATGTGATTACTATAATATGTATGTAATATACTTAATTATTAAAATAACAATATGAATAGTAGGTGTGGCTGGCGATTGAGTTCCACCCCCCCTAGAATTTATGACCACAGGTCACTACTGCAAAACAGTAGTCTCTCTGTCCAAACTTACGATAGAGCTTCATTTTCATTTTACTCTGAAATATTGGGCAAAAATCGACTGTGACTATGACTCTGGAGGACCTTTAAAGGTGCAGTAAGCGATTCTAAATCAATAAACATTTTGTAAAAATCTGTGAATATTTCCTCACTGTCCCGAAAATCTGGGATTTTGGCAAACCCTAAAACAAAAAAATTGTGTGGAACGCACCACACAACACTGTTAGCGCAGTTTGCAAACATCATTCATCAACACCTTAAGAGACACGCTAGGGGGTGGCGCTGCAACTCCGCAGTTTTGGCCTATGGTAAGTGCTTCAGTCTCCCATATCGGATGATGCGGTCCGGCAGTAAAATGACAACAAGAACAAAAAGAGAGACAAGCTTTCTCCAAAATCGCTTACTGACCCTTTAAGAATTAAGGATATGTTTTAGTTTTTAACTGCATCACCTTTGCTGTGTTCACACCTAGCATCAACACTACTCGAGGGACAGACATTTTTGACTAAGGTGCGCGTTCCATTTTAGTTTGAAAACCCCGGGGTTGCATTTCATTCTGGACGGGCAGAAATGGAAACTTTTGGAAATGGGGACGTAGACATCTACATTAGGGCTGTCGAAACATTCATTCAAACATGGGGGGGGGGGGAGATCATATGTGAACTGTGATGACCTGTTCAAAATCAAAATATACAGTCTGGATGAGCATCAGACCGTCTGCAGTAGTTTGCCTTGGGATCCAGCAGAGAGCGCCTACCATCGGCTCGGCCTTTCAATAAACTAAGCCAGTAATGTTATGTTGGCTTTCTACGAAAATGGAGGACACCACCAAGCACGACCAAAGAACCTGAGAAGCTGTGTGTGGAAGTATGTTTGGGCTTTACTCCGTAGATATATAATGAAAAACAAAACAAAGATAAATCTGTTTGTCGACTTTGTACAAAGCAGCTGGCTTACTCTTCACAACGACAAATCTGCGGCCTCACCTGTTAACTTTCCACCAAAGTAAGGCAGCATCAAGTGAACCACTTCGTCTGACTTCCTACTATTGTGCAATACAATTTTATTTTTGAAAGTCCTTTTTCATTCAATTCTTTTTATTTGTATAGTCTCAATACATAGTGAGGTCGAGGCCTCACAATATTACAGAGAAAACCCAACAGTTCCCACAATGAGCGGCACTTGGCGACTGTGGAGGAGAAAAAACAGGAAGAAACCGGACTCAGTTGTGGGAGGAACATCTGCCATGACCGGTTGGGGTGAGAGGAGAAAATGGGGGAGAGAGGAGTGGCCAGAGAGAGGGGGAGATGAGAGAAGAGAGAGAACAGTTTTATAGTGGATTCATAAACTGCTGTTTAATAAGAAAACATTTGCATTAATAACATAACATTAATAACTTAGCGTCATTAAAATGGGCTTAGGAAAAAAATCCTAGACTACGAGCACTGAACACAACATGGATAATGGTTTGTTGCTAACACTTACAGTCAAGGACTCCCTGTTCTTACTTTTCGCCATCCACCACTTATACAAAATACTGCCCCCTGCTGGTATGGAGAGGTATTTCCTCTCACGCAGGCGCAGAACGCACAAGCTAGTTGTCCCGTCTCGGTGGTGTGTTTGCCAGACGCGGCCAGACGTATGCGGCGAGAACAGGCACAGCAGGCGGCCTTTGTCGATGTGAGTTGTTTGATTTCCTGTTGGTGTTTCCCTAACTTTACTGACAGTAAGTGTGAGTCTACTGGCGAGACCCAATCAGGAAGCAAATGTGGATGACAGTATGACTCAGTATTTGTGCGTCCAGGCTACAACACTGCCCCAGAGTTTTCAAACTGAAATGGGGCCAGCCGCGTTAACCCAGTTCTCCATTTTAGGAGCTTGAAAATATCCCTTGGATTTAAGGCGGCGTGGTAGCAGCAGTGACATGTTTTTAATACTAAAACTTTAATAATAAAGCATTGTGGACAGATAGCCTGGGCACCTTCTAAAGGGCAGATCACTGTACTACTGTAGTGCCTTCCTTATGGGCATCACATGTGGAAGAGGAGAACATATCCCATCAGGTTAGAGGTTCTCTGACCCTTGACAAACCATAAACCCAACATGCACAACTTGTTCCTTTTTTACAAACAGAGGACCGTTCTCCAAGCTCTATAAAACTGTCGGGTGCAGCTTCAGTATATGGTATGCTTTCATAACCCCAGCTCCTAAAAGAAGTTTCATAACGGCTGTAAATGGGACAGTGAAAACAGGACAACTATGTTACTGAGCTGCGGTGAGGGACAGCATCCAAGCTGTTTAGATTGGACTTAGTCTGACATAAACACACGGTCTCTCTCCCTCTTTCCCCTCGTTCTCTCCATTTCTCTCTCTCTTATCCCTTCTCAACCCACACAGTGGCTTCTCCAAGCAGACCACTCAGAGGTGGTGCTAGGGTCAAAGGTCAAATATGTGACCTGGCCTTGTTAGGATCTCCTGTGGGTTTATCATGACACAAGATAAGAACCTGCCTCACTGCTGCCGCACCCCCAACTTTCTGAATTCAGCCACCATGCACAGAACTTGAGTGTGTTGGCTGTTTATCATACACATGTTATATATCTCCTGTGTGTAACTCAAGCACTATGAATCCTGACATAGTGCATGTATGGGTGTCCTCGCATAACATGGTAAAATTGGGGTATACAGCATTTGAAATGCCTTCACTATACAGTTGACATCCCTGTCTCTCTGTTTTCCATAGTCATTGTTTTTGTTTGCAGGCATTTGTTAATTTAATTATATTATTCTTTGTGCATTGCACTAATTTTTCACCTCTTTGAACGTGCATCCAAACTTACCTACATGCATGAAATTTGGTAGGCACATTTATCATGTCCAAACATACAGAAAAGTCTATTGGACCCATACCTTAATCCCAACAGTAAGTCGGCCATTTTGATTTGAAATTTACATCTTTGCATAGTTTTTGCCATTTTACATTTAACGAACTCCTCCTACAGATTTCACATGAAATTTGGTGTCAGTTTTCCATGATGTTTCGATGCACCGGAAAAAGGAAGTTGCTTGAAGGTGCATGGTTCGATCTGACCCAAACTTCTGAGGCATGATAACACATCTGCATTATTGAACGAAGGTCAAAGCGTATTAAAATGCTGACTTTTAAGTCCAATTCCGTCAAAATGGCTCGATAGCGCCCTCTACAACTTTTCAAATTGCCACCACCTTTAAATGTGATGTAGATGAACAAAATATGGTATGAACGTGTATGATTCTAGGACCTACAAAAATAAGGAAGTCGGCCATTTTTGATTTAGTTTGTAAATTTTGAGCTTTTATTGGACACTTTCAAACATCATACTTTAACAAAATTCTCCTACACGATTAATCACAGCAACTCCTTATTCTATCCTTTTGTGATGCAAAGAAAACAAAAGATTTTTTACATGCCTCGCCATCTCTTTTGCATGCTTTGGGCGTAGTTTGATTCTCATTCATCCAGCATTTCATCCACTCACGCGTGCGCAGCCTCTGTTTCTTGCTCTTATTTTCCTGAGCTGTCATTTCAGCGATCAGCTGTTCATCAGCTGGTCTCATCTCAGCTGCTGTGACGCGCATCTTCCACTGCCCCATCTGCGCCTAGTCTTCGCAGACTCATCACATTCATCACTCTTCATCCTTCTTTAGTCTCTCAACAAGTCATCAACCACCATCACCACCAGTGTCTGGATCACATGCTCAGGACAGATGCTCTCAATTACAATTTCTCCACATTGAGTCTAAGACTATCAAGACTTTGTCCTCAAATATCACCTGTTGAATACGCAATTAATAATAATCCTTTTGATTTGAATTTGACATTTTTGCATAGTTTTTGCCATTTTACATTTTAACAAACTCCTACAGATTTCACGTGAAATTTGGTGTCAGTTTTCCATGATGTGTTCTGATTCACCTTCATCTGACCCAAACTTCTGAGGCAAGATATAACATCTGCATTAGTGAACGAAGGTCAAAGCATATTAAATGCTGTTGCCACGTCAACGCTTTGTTCAACCATTACATTTGAAGATGTGTTTGAGGGACTTGGATTGCTTTGAATCATACGAAACTTGGCAGGCATGTTAATAGTGGTAAATCCTGATATCTGAAATGACTTTTAAGTCCAATTGTGTCAAAATGGCTCGACAGCACCCTCTTCAACTTTTCAAATTGCCACCACCTTTAAATTTGATGTAGATGAACGAAATATGGTATGAACGTGTATCATTCTAGGACCTACAAAAATAACCCCTGGGACCCATTACCTCCACCCAACAGGAAGTTGGCGATTTTAACAAACTCCTCCTACACAGTTAATCACAGCAATACCTTATTCTATCATTTTTTGATGCAAAGAAAACAAAAGATTTGTATTCAATGGAACACCATGGGTGTGGCCTCGTGGCTTTTAAAGTTTAATGTTGCTCCATAATAGGGGACCTTCCTCTTCCTTGCAGGTTTACCTGATCCACCTCATATTTGGTCAGAAAAGCAATTACACTTTGAAGATGTGATATGATACGTTTCGATATGCCGCCATGAAACATCAGAATGCCACAACTCCAATCCATGTGGTCACATCTTCACCAAATTTCTCATGCATGATAACAGTCCCGCCCTCAACACATCTACATGTCAATATTGAGCCATGGTCCTTCTACTGACAACAGGAAGTCAGATTTATGTGACAAACATCAACCCATTCACATGAAATTTACATGGTGTACTCTATGCATTATGTACGTGGACACAGGAAGTGATATCCCGACGTGTGCGTATGTGCGAGGGCCCAATCATCGATGCTTGAAGCTTTAATTTCCATTTGTTTTGTCTTTATTTATTCATTGTCATCTGACAGTATCCAACAAAACTGAGTATGGCACTGATCATTATCTCTAAAATGATAACTAATTACAAGTTGTGTCCATTTTATTTGTTCCATTTTTACAACCGCGAAAAAACAAAAATGTTAGCTCTCATATGTGACGTGGCACTATACAGTGACCGTGGTAGTCCCAGACCAGGTCCTAGCCAAATAATGTAAGTTCTTATCTGATCCACAAAAAATATATTTTGTTGTCATTTGACCAAAGAATGTACTCCCAATATTCATTATGCTTCTTGTCATGTTCTTAAGCAAAGTTAATTCCTGCAGTTTTGCAGCATTTTGTAAGTAATTTGGACAAAGTCCATAAAAGGTTGACTACAGGCCCTGTTCTTCACACAGCAAATCAATTTTTACAATAACCCATGTGCCATGTCAGTTTTTTAATATCCTTGTTAAATATCCTTGTTCATGAAATTCGCCTTGATTGGAACCCACTGGAAATAATAAATCTGTTGCACCATTGCTGTTGTCACAGGTATACTTGCTTTTGTTATTTTGGCGTTGTATTTTGGGGATCTATGGGCGGAAATTGTATCTAATGTTTAATGAACATTACATTCAATTGAATCTAATGTTCTAATGTTTGTAAATTTTAAATAATTTTGTATTTGTTTGCTTAGAATGAACACTTTATATCAGAGTGGGTCCTCTTCCATAGAGTCAGCTTTCATCGGACAAACCAGTCACTGGCTCTAGAGAGGGCCTTTCACATTTCTGTTACTTTTAGGCCACGGGAGAGGTGACACAAGGCGTATTTTATTACGAGGAATGTGTACCCTAACCACTAGATGCCACTAAATCCTACACACTGACCTTTTAACACTTTTGTAATATTGTAGATGGATATATAGATAGATAGATAGATAGCAAGTTGAATTTGTGTAATCAGCATTTGAAACGCCTTCACCATACGGTTCATAACCCTGTCTCTAGTCTTTTTTTTCCATTTATCTTCTTCATTTAACATTAACATGCTGTGACACCTGTGATTGTTAACTGTTCCTTTTTTCATGCTTTCTTTTTAGATGAAAAACTGCCACACTTAACTGTTTTGATAATCAATTAAAACTTCAATCACATCATCTCTGCAGATTTGTCAGCTGCACATTCAAGCTGCCAATCCCCTGCTCCACCACATCACAAAGGTTCCACTTGATTCACATTTGGTCACTGGGGAGGTCATTGAAGTTCATTGAACTCACTGTCGTGTTCATGGAACCAGTTTGAGACAACTTTTCATTCTGTGACATGGAGCATTATCCTGCTGGACGTAGCCATTAGAGGATGGTAAACTGTGTCCACAAAGGGATGAGCACGTTCAACAGCAATACCCAGATAGACTGTGGCGCTGAAAACTGGACACCATCACACCATCACACCACCACCAGCATGGACTGTTGACTCAAGGCAGTCTTCTGCCCACTGCAGCATCTGCCTTATGTTGTAAACTGTCCACCCATTCTGTCAGGTCCAACCAGTCTGACCATTCACCGCTGACCTTTCTAAGACATCTTTTACAATTTCCTGTCCGCATAAACATGAATTTACTTACCAGTATCAGTGGAACAGCATATCAGTAAGTTGGGGTTTATGCTAGGCCTAATGCCACATATGCTACACTGCATCTTATTGTACAATGAATTGCTGTGTTGTTTCATTATGTTATCTAAGGAGAGCTCATAAGCTGCTTACAATTGCATGTATCTTTTTTTTTCTTTGTAGCCTGTGTCTAGATAAAAATAATTAAACACAATAAAATTCAAGAAGCTATTTAAGTATTTTGAATGCAGAGCAATGAAACAATAATATTAAAGTCAATACATCATGAAGGACATCACTATGCTATGCTGCTGTATGCTAAATAAACTTCCAAAGCAAAGCACACAACAGATATTAATGCATGAATGTTGTATCATTTTGTTAATGTCATTAATCAGTACCCCACAAAGTATTTAAGATGTTAGTGTTCACTTTAAGTTACTTAATATTAAAATAAATTCAAATTTCATCATATTAACAGCAGTTTGAGAAATGTGATATACCAGAATTCATGATGAACAGCTACATCTTTAAACGATATCTGAATTCTTTTTATATGCAGCTCTGGCCTAAGTTAACTCTCATGCTTGTGTGTAGTGTGTAGTGTGATTCTCGTCCATTCTGCCTTTCATCCACTCACGCATGCGCACTCTCAGCTGTCATTCCCCTGGCCTGTTATTTGTTAATCAGCTGGTCTCATCAATCCAATAGCATTGCCACACACCTGGCTTGTTAGCCTATCATCTCGCTGCTCACTGTTTAAATATGATTTCTCTCCCCGCTTTTGTCCCCTCATGCTGCTGTTCCACACACCCTCCACCTCCACATCACCGCCCAGTTGCCGCGGACTCATCAGATTCTTCTCTCCATCAACTCAGCAAGTCATCAACCACCGACCATAAACACCGGTGTCTGGACTCCATGGAGGGGATCTACTTTGCTGCCGCTCAGGACCGATGCCCTCTGCTACAATATGTCCCCATGGAGTCTAAGCGCCAAAGACTCTATCGATACTTCGTCATCACATATCCATCTGTTAAATCTGTAATAAACATCAGCTCTTCATTCACTTGTCTCTTAATCGAAATGACAATAACATCTACAACAAACAGATTTACTCAGGGGGAAAAATAGATTCCAAAAGGTTTTTTTCTGGACAAAAACTCTCTTCCTTTCTGTGTTGGTAGCATTGAGGTGCGCCGCCACCGGTCCTTTAAGGCCTGGCTGCCTCTCTGTGTTGTTTGCAGTGCTAGCCTTGACCTTGACAACCAAGCAGCCTGCCATCACACCTCATTAACATTTACAACAGTCTGCCTGGTGTGAACTGCTAGCTATGGGAACCTTGAGGACTTTTATGGCTCCAATTGGCCGTCAGGTTCTAACATGTGGAAAGAGGAAGTTGTATTGTCTCCATGGCAGGGCTAATGGTAGGCTGCATTCATTTTAGAAATGCCTCATGGTGTGCAGTGGTTAACACCCACCTGTCTGAACTGTGTTGTGTCAGACCTTTGACAAAACTCTCATCAGAACTTGTCCTCTTTATACTATTGACACTCTTATACTATACCAGGATGCTTAAAACTAGGCTGAAAATGCAGAGATATGTGTGGATGGTGGCCCTGTAACATCCTGATGGATAATGTAAAGCAGGCTAATTCACTGTGACACCGTGACGACTATTTCATGAAATATATAAAATCTATGTTGAAGCAAATAATGAATAATTAAATAACTCACATTAAAAGTTATATCAGTTACACATTTTTTAATATCTCCTCTACATCTTCTCTTTTGTTTCCTTTTCTGAGAGGCCTATTCTATGAAGGTAAATAGGTTGCAAAATGCAAACGCTTGTAGACTGGATTTGTGAACTTGTAGAACAAAAATCGTCACCCATTCACAAACATATTACCGGCAATTTCCATGTTCCAACTCCTTCAGACCCTGGTGTCCGTCACCTATTGAAAGATTATGTCAGCATCCAGGAAACATTTTGATTTGGTCCACCTAAATCTACTGTTTACCCTTGGCTCATCTCAGGAAATATCCACATGTATCGAGATTGTTTTCTCGATACTTTTCCCATTTACCATTACATTACAGCCGCGTACGACAGTACATGTTATGACAAAAAATGATTGTCTTACTCAGACAGTACTGTCAAAACACTATAAACAATTGTGAACACTGAACCACAGGAAGAGTAGAATACAAGTTGTAATGATTGAAGCCTTTGGAAATCAACTTTCTTTTTAATATAAATGCTTGACTTCTGATTTTTGGTTGCTTAGTTCTGTAACCTGTTGAATTAGGTAAACTCAAACCATAATGTTTCCTGGATGCTGACATCATGTCAATATCTGACCGACACGTGGCTCATGGAGTTTTTCCAGTTTTAAGACTTTTGCTGTGGTGAGATCGAATCCAACTCCATGCGATCTTGATCGTAATCTGTATTTTTTCGTAGGTGGCTGAGAATTAGTGCTTACTATTACAATCATATTCTCCATAGTAGATATAGAATGCGACGTATTGCCAGTAATATGCTTGTGAATGAGTGAAGAAGGAAGTTTCTCTCAAAGATACCAAGTGTTTTTTTTTCTTCTGTGACTTCAAATTCAGGTTTGATGTGTATGATGTGTAAGTGAAAATTTAAACGTACAAGTTCAGATTTTTGTTCCACAAGTTCTCATGTCGTAAGTCCAGTCTACAAGCGCTTGCATTTTGCAACATATCTCCCTTCATATTATTTCATCGTGCAAACCTTTTAGTTCTGTGTAAAATGTCATTCCTTTACTCACAAAGATATCTTTCTCAGTGAGTAAAGGAATGGTGGAAATCCCAATGTTTACTCTTGTTTTTGCTGCGAGTGGGTGGTGGTGTTGGTTGCTTGCCACGAGCTTCAGCCATCCTTGCGTTTCCAAGTGATTAAATTAGGCCCTATGAGCAGCGCCACTTCTTCATCCTCTCATGGTGGACTGAGCACAAACTGGGCGTCACAGTAGATATCTCTGCAGCACACCATAAAAACGTCTTTTAAATAATATCAAAACTGTTATTTGACCACATTCTTTTGATAAATTATTTTTGTATATATATAGGTAAACATATAGATGCAAATTCCACTCATGATGAGCAATGATGCAGAGTCGTTGTGTTTTTCTTTGTTTCTTCACTGATGGATAACTTTTATGTTTAAATGGATTCTGTAAAAGAGACATCAAAGGTGGAAGTTGAACATTGAAATTGTAAAACATTTTTATTTATTCACACTCAAGCGTAACTGCTATGAAACAAAGATATCTGTAACCCAACCATCCCTGGGCTAACTACTGCCTCTAGATCTGGGACCTTTTTTGTAGCGAGGAATTCTGGAGACTGAGAAGAAGAACAGCATCAGTCTTTTGAGCAAGTACCCCCACAGTGGGACAAAGTCTGTATAGGCAAGAGTCCAACTGAAAGGTCCCATGACTTTTAAAAAGTAGTTATCTTAACCCAGGATAGGAAAATAACCAAGCATTTTGTGCCTGAACCTAACCAAACCCCGAACCATATTGTTGTCATATATCAGATCTGGACACTGCAGGCAAATTATGTGGTCCTGACTGTAGAGATATCCGGTCAAGACAGTCCTGTTATGTGATGTTCTCAAGGGTATGGACAAAGATAAGTAGCCTTTTATGTTGCTTAATTTGGAGAACGTGTTGAACTAACGGGGACTAAGTTAAGACCCAGGGGCCTCGGGTCGAAGTACAGCTAAGGTTCACGAGGTCCTTAAATGTTTCTCGGTTTCATGGCCAAGATCCTGCAGTGGAAAATGGCTATAAATTAGTCAGAGTGAACTGAGGTTAGGAGACAATTCCTGCCTGAGGGACTCCAAGAAGAAAACAGTTCTTTGCTCGTGGGTTGTAACTGCCCGCATGGCAGAGCTGGCAGGGTGTAGTGTCATGAGGGCTTTCTCATGATGTTGGCCACGTGGCTAAGAGGGCTGCTATCAAACAAGAAAAACATAGGAAGGAAGGGAGGAAGGAAGGAAAGAGTGGGTGGCCGTAGGGTGGAGATGAAGATGGAACACATCCGATAGTGCAGAGAAGAAATGGGAGAAGGAAGGGATGGAGGGGAAATGTAGGGAGGGAAGAAAGATAATGAGGGAAAGAAAAGAAGAAACAATGAGGAGTAAGTAAAAGAGACCACGGGGACATACTGTGTACAGGGACTAGTGAGAAGGTCTGACATAAGAGAATGAAGTCTGAAGAAGGAAATAATGAAGAGATGAGGAGGAGTAGTGACGGTTGCTTGGAAAGAAGGGAGCGTGAAGGCAGAGAAACTTAAAGTGGTGGAATGGACAAGTGCGTGGACAATATGTGTGCCGATATATAGCATACTTATTTAAAGGACAGCTATGGATCAGGAGCTTTGGTCCACCAACCAGGTTACCTCTTCGATCCCCGCTTTCCCCAGTCCGTGTAGCAAAGTGCCCCTGGGCAAGACACTAAACCCTAAATTGCTTCTGGCGGCTGGAATGGGTGAATGTGACTTCTGGTCAATAAGACGAGGAAAGCGGTATAGGAATACAGTCCATTTACCATTTAACACTGCATGTAAAACTCAACGCTTAAAGTTCCCACACTGTTCGTGACAATGAAGTTACAAGTTGGAATTGTGACCCCCGTCTTTGCACCTGAACCTGACTGGACAATAACAGTCGAATCACAAAGCAGAGGCCAGAGCTGCTCAGCGTCCCAGGTGAGCTTGACTCTCCTTTGTGATTGGATTGTCATTGTCCAGGCGGGTGATGAGCAAAGAACACTCTTTTCAACCTCACTATTTGTCCTCACTCATTTTCTTTCTACAAATACATCTCCAAAAATGTACAGACTTGAATTATTAATGCAGTTTTATTTCACAGCTTTACAATGAAGTATTTAAGACTAAAAAAACATTAGAAACCACCACTTTAATAGCTCAAAATCTCTTTCACCCGAATGGGAGCCCGAAACATGGCGTGAGTGAGGAGGAGCAGGCAGCCTGGAAGATGGACATGACAACGGAGGAGGGAACACGCAGGAAAGGAATCAAGGCTGAGCGAGTAGGAGGGAGGGGGATCAGCACACTTTTAACCACTCGGGAAGTGTGCTCGTAACAGCTTGTGCAAATGGCGGCTGAGCTGTGAAATATTTAAGGCCTGTTACCCCTCTCGTATGTCAAAAAGTATCACCCTCGCGCCAAAAGGTGAGCCGGGGAAACAAGGCTTCCTGAGCTCGGGTCATAAAGTACGCTTCTTCTTCTCTTGTGTTTTTCCTCGACACTGGTTTGTGTTTTATCCGTGTTCAAAAGAAGAGAGGGTGAATGAGGGACTTTAGGCAGCTCTGCAGAGGAATAGGGGCTGGGAGTTTTGCTGGGTAGAAGATTGTGGAGAGCTCAAGGATTTTTTTTGAAACAAAGGGGTTCAGGATCGGCCTCCTGTAAAAACCAAAAAAAGAGAAGCAAAAACAGTCAAAGCTGTTTTATTCCACTGTAAAAAAAAAAGCAAGAAAAAAAAAAGCCTCCTGCCACACGGCGCTGTTTACACAAATGTCTATTATGTAAATTCACTAAACTGGAGGTGATGGTATTAAGAATGCACCAAAAATTATATTGTTTCCCACTTCAAAGCAAATCTTCCCTTAGGAAAGAGTCATAAATGCAAGCTTTGATGCAGAATAATAGCAGCAGCGGTATTTAGTCTGAGAAGTTATGAGCAGTCTTTTGTTTATGAGATTACCTGTAAAAAAAAGAAGCCTTACGGTGTTCAAGTTTCCGACAAGGTTCACTCATACATTTTCTGGACTGTTGCTTGTGCTGTAAGAATTTCCCAAAGTGTCAGTATGCAGTGACCTCTTGATGTCACTGCTGCAATAAACAAAAAAGCACAGCATTGTACACTGCCATCGCTTCCAAAGTAATCTGTCTAGTGGGAAAAAGAAATCTGTTTATTAAAAAAAAAAAAAAGGAAAATACGAGAATGATAATGAACTAGCTGAATAAGACATCTTCCCTTGTCATTTTTGCTAAATTTCGAATTGGTATTTTGGCAAAAGCAAATGCTTATTAACTTGTTTCCAACTACTACCCTGTACAACGCGTGAGATGACATACTCGGTCTAAAAAGCATGGATGGTGAATCTATCTGCCCATCACCCACTTTGGTCCAGTCAGAAATATCTCAGCAACAATTATATTGTGTGATAGGTTATTTAAAACATTCATGGTTCCCGAGGATGAATCCTAATGACTGACCTTTTCTGATTTCTGGTGACACGTCTGACAACTTTTGGACAGACTGCCATTAGCACCAGCAGCAGGTTGGATGGATTTGGAAGAAATCTGGCCAGACATGAATGGTTCCATGTAGGGATGGAATGCAATGACTTTGAAGATAAGTTAATCATTCACATAGTGCCAGTATCATAAATGTTCATTTGCTCCACACTCAGTGACCAGATTCCCACTTAATTTCTATTGGTCGCTTCTGTAGTTCCTGTTTTGTGCTAATTGGCAACTGTTGGCATACTAAAAAGACTAAACAAAGATAAATAACTTTGTAAACTTTATACCCCTACACATCAGCACGTTACCATTCGATTTCCTCCCATTTTTGAAAAAATTGCCAGAATTTTGGGGAATATATGCGACGCAAAATGCTCCCCGGCTCATTTGATCCTGGCTGTAATATGTGTCTAAACATGTCTGAGGCGTTTACAGTATATTTAATTAATGACATGGTTCTCAAGTTGACTTGAAGTCATTACTGTGTGCAATTGCAGTAAAGGACATTCCATCGCCTGCAGCTATTTGGTTTTACTGTTGTGGTATTTTGAGGCCTGGTTGCATTATGGATGATAAGGTCTGTCCTACTACTTGTTGCTCTCCTTTTGGACGGGGGCCTGCATGTTGCGTTGAGCCACTTGCTGAAGCACTTTTGTAGATTTCGTTTACAGGTAACACTATATGCTTTCTTACATACTTCTCTGTTCTAGTGTTACGTTTAGCATGAGAAGTATTTGGGAAAACTCCGCTGCGATACAAAGCTGATCCAGACACACAAGCACTCACATGCTGTACGCTCTTCCCAGGCTCGATTTTTGGGGATAATTCCCCAGATCATAATACCCTCACATCTCATTCCACTCTGTGCTTCTTCAATGTGATATCTAAAATATGAGATAAATATGTTCTTGGCTGAGTCATTTCTGTGCTCTTGACTGTAAGTAATGAAACAGAATCTCCAGGTGTGAGGTGTGTGAAAACCCAAGATCAGGGAGTTTGATGTGAGATAATCGGCTCAGGCTGAGACAAGACACTCATAGCAAACTGTGTTTTGGCTGTTTGGACTTGTTTGTGAGGGGGAAAAAATAGCCACAGAGTATTTTAAAGTACGGACTATATTTATACCAAGCATGTTTTGAGTTGTTCATTTCAGTTTTGCGGTGTTTAGCTTAAAATGTCTTTTCATTTTGGAAGATTTATTCATTTTGATGCCACCAAGTGCAGAAGGATGGCTGGATTCTGTGATGCCAACCAATCCCATGAAAAGACAAGAAACAAGAAATGGATCCAACTAACTAATTTAAAACGCTTCAATGAGCCACACAGTTGCGCGCGCACACACACACACACACACGCACACTGCGGTGTGACTCAGTCTCACACACACACACACACACACAAACACACACACACACACATGCACACTGCGGTGTGACTCCGTCTCACACACACACACCGTCCGGCAGGTGGAAATACTCGCGAGCACAAAAAGAGTGACAGCCGACATTTTCCTGAACGACGGTTGCGAGCCGCTGCCGAAAGAACCTCTGACTTGACAAGAGTTCACGGACACCGTGCGTCTGACAGCAACGTTCACTTTTCACATTCCGCTCCATATCCGGTGTCACATCGCAGCCTCTCAAGTAACCCCTGGCACCGGCCGCACAGAAGCTGCGGCCAGCAGACATTAAGGGATGTGAAACTCATATTCACGACTCTCCCTTGTTTAGTAGGTGTTGGAGTGTGTGTGTGTGTGTGTGTGCTGTGATGGCATGTGAAGACATTACGTATAGGGAAACAGTGAGCTGCAGTTTAAGGCAAAATGTCAAGATGTCTCGTATTTGCTCCCCTGGGGGCCTCACTGCTTTTAGTCGGCTTAAATCCAGCAGTATGTACATAACACATACACCAAATACCTTGTGCATAGCAAAATGCTTATCTTTCAGTGTTGCTAGGTGGAAGCATGCTCTATTTGGAAGTGTGGTTTTCTGTAGTCAAGCAGCAGCATTCACTGTTTTGGAATATTTTTTCCGACCAGAACGTGGGGCCTCGAGGCTGAGTTCTCCCATCTTCATCATATGACTTAATACGCTCCCAGTGCTGTGTTTTGGTGTCCTCTCTCCTATTATTATTTCCTTTTTTTCCCCACAAACTGTATATTTGGCCGTTTACTGCCAGTGAAGCATAAAGCATAGAAACATTTCCAGATAGAGCAGTATGGGCGTAACCAAAACTCAGGGGATAGCTGACGTGTGTGAACACGTCCTGTCAGAGAACAGTGTGATCCCAGGTGATGTCCTCAAGGACAAACACATAACTCACTCGAGTCCATGTGATATGTGTCCTTGTACCAATTAAAAAAATACTAATTTTAACAATGAGAAAATAATTCACAGTATCCATACATTCTTCTTATTAAAAAACACACTAACATTTGTATTATACAGTTGGGAAATGTTAAGGCCTTATTTGTATTGATATAATACTATGCCTATGTGTTACTTTTACATTTGCTGTTACAATTTTTTGTCAGCAGGAGGAAAACCTCGGGTACCCAAGAAAAGAGGAGCTAATTCATGTGGCTCTGGTGAATCCTATGGGGCCTTCAATGGGCAGTAAGCGATTCTAAAGCAAAACTCGTTCTGTAAAAAGCAAATATTTCCTCACGGTCCGCTAGCTATCTGTTCTGTGTGCCGAAAAAAAATCTGGGTTTTTGGCGCAGCCCTGGCGCTGTAAATTGGAAACAAAGAAAATGGCTCAGACCGCACCTCTCAACACTGCGTGTGCAGTTTGTGAGCATCACCCCCCAACACCTTCAGCGACGTGCGAGCAGATGGCGTTGCAACTCCGAGGTTTTGGCCTGGTGGTTAGCGCGTCGGTCTCCCATACCCAAGGCTGCGGGTCTGCGGCCCAGTCAGTACAGTAAAATCACAAGAACAACAAAGAGAGAGACAAGCTTTCTCCAAAATCGCTTACTGCCACATTAATGCTTGCCAAGTTGTGATTAGAGGGTTGGAAACCATGGCTCCAAATCTAAGTTTGTCTTATTACCAAAGGGTTAAACACTCAGAAACTTCTTAAAACCCAAGGTTTTAATCTGCCCAATCAGGACTGTGTGGGTTCAGTTTGATAAGATTTTATTTTGTGTGGCCTAGATACATAAGCAGACAGCCTCACAGATAAAAAACAAAACAAATAAACACAAAAACAGACTTGAGAATGTGTGAAATGATCAAAACAGTTCTAACTTTTGCCAAAGTTATTTGAGGATGAACATTTTCAGGACCTTTGCTACTTTTCCTCAAAATAATATCCACAGGTGGTAATTTCAAAGGCAATAGAATTTCCCTCCATTTGCTCAGATTATTTTGAGTCAGTTACATGAGGGGAGTAGAGAGCTGTGGAGTGGAGTTGGGAGGAACGGCAGTTTTAGTATTATCTCATACATAGTTGCCAAGAAAGGGCTGACATTTTTTGTTCAAAACTGTTTTCCCAATGATATTACCACAGTATAACAGAAACCCCTGTATCACAATGTATGATGCATATTAATCATGCATATTACTGATGTAAGAGCTAAAAGTGGATTAAATGTTTGATTATTTTGAGGGGGAAAAAACGATAAATCATTCAGTTAGTCAACAATAAAGTATCTGTATTCTGCCGTTGAACAAGATGGCAATCAACCATTTTTTTCCGCCCTGTTCTAATGACAAGCTCTTACTGTCCAGGTCGTAAAAACCCATCTTGGGTTTCCTCCCAACGTGCTCCTCATTAATCCAACGGAGAAAAATCTAACCGGATTCCAGTTAGTTCACCCGCATGTCTGCAAACAATTAAACAATCAAAAAGAACCATTCCTGGAGGAAGTTGGCCTATTATTCTGAATTACAGTTTGGACGACTGTAATTCCTTGTCTTGTTTGAATGAGGGCCGTGTGCTTAGTCGGACTCGTGTCCCATGTGTCCCTGATCAGCCTCTCCTGCTTTATCAAACTCACATTTTTAGTTTGACATGTCCTTCCTTTTGTTGATGCGCTATCATGGAGGCTTCACAGTATTCCGACTGGCCAAGTGCCAAAAATCAACGGTGTAGTACAAAATGAAGTTGAGTGAAATGAAGTCATAGAAAACTTTATCAAGAAGTTGGTTTAAAAAAAGAATGAGTTCTTGAACCATGCACGGTTCTGATTAAACGGTTTACTGGGAGAGGACTTTTTTTACTCGCAGCATTTTAACCAGAGCTGTGCAGTTTACCAGAAAGCAGCAGGATATCCCGACAGCATCAGGAAGGACCTCCGTGAAACTAATCAACCAAACCACAGAGCCCCCTTGAATTCATGTATCCTTATGCACGGGATCACCCAAGCCAGATCCTGTATCTAATAGGTACAAAGTCCACTAATCAGGCTTTAAGTCTTCTTTATTGTCCATGAATTAATTCCAAAGGCCCTCGCAAATAACCTGAACAAGATGGACGTTTAATTGCTTAATGTTCGGCAATGAACATGTCTAAGAGCTTTCTTTCTCCAAGATCCTATCATGTTTTGATCTGAAACCTTTTTTTTGCCAGGCTAGCGGTGTGCCTCAAGAGATGGTCCAGACTCAGATATTTACAATGATAAAATGGATTGCCATGAATTATTAATGGCCTTCAGATGATGAATCCTATTGACTTTGGCACCACACAGGGTGATTTGTCATCATAAGTATGAACTGATTTGTGGGTTTGAATGAAATGTCTCAAGCTATACAACATCAATTGCTATTAAAATCTGGAGCGAATATCATCAGATTAGAACAGGCGGGATGACAGACAGTTGCTCTGTGATGCATAGCCAACATGATATTGTGGGTTAGCTGTCCCCGTTCCCGTATCCACGTTAACTCGCTGTGTCAACAACAATGCCGCAATCTGTTCATCAAAATAGACATTTCCTGGGATCAGTTCACTCAGGGTCTCAGACTGGACATGAATTGGTGGGAAGGGGGTTGCCGGGGAGGGAGTGGTGGAGCTGGGGCGGGGGGGGGGGGATAAGAGCCGGATTAGCGGGAAGCTGTAATTTACTGACGGGGAGCTGTGAAAGAGCTTCCTATCATCACCGCCACCTCTGTCTCGGGTCATCACCCGCAGGGGGTGGAGCTCTGGTGCTCCTCTTGTTTTTATTCTAATTCCGAATTCACGGAAATGCTGGACTTTAAAGCTAATGTACTGATATTTTCCATGCAATTGCTCGGCATTCTGGGTCTCCATCCATGCACAGTTGCTCAGCATCTGTCTCTAAAAAGCTAAGGACTTGCTATGTGCACAATGTTTGAAAACTCATCTGGCTACAGGTCCAGTGGTTTTGGGGCAATTGTTGGGCGCCGCGCGACATGCACGACTGGAAAATCGGCCTTAAAAGAAATGTGCTTTCTCTCCAAAAGGCTTAGATTAGGGTTTGTGAAATCCTGGGTCAAGTATTTTCTGCAAAGACCTCGGTTTGTTTTGGCATACAAGCTGTATGCGGCAGCTTGAACTGATGTTTAGGCACTCACAGAGAGGTCAGTTTAGTCTGCGAGTTTAAGCAGATTAAGATTTTTATTAAAAACTTGTGTGAGCCATCCTGTCTATTTGTGCATCCTCTTGATGCAGACACCAGCAGCTGTGCATCCCCCCGTCCCTCCATGATACAGTGAAAGCACCTGGAGCCTTAAAGCTCTGTTGTACAATCCTGATAAACAAACAAGTAAGCAAAGGGGGAAAATCACCGTTAAGCCCAGTAAAGACTGCTGCTGTTGGAAAAGCCCACAGCGGCCGGAGGACCAAAGAGTGCTCTTAATTCCCGGGAGTCACAAGAGTCGGTTTCTGGCCTTGACCAAGTCTAACCTGCATGCTGCCTCGGTTCACGTGGACACCCGGGTCCTACAACTCCTCCTGCTGAGTGTGTGAGGAATGTGGACCTCAAATAAATGTGGATATTTGAAGTGAAAACTTTTTTGCTTCATTTCGCTGTTCTGTCCCACTGTTGAAGCGACATACCTGACTCCACTGAGTTACCAATGAGTTTTGGGGATTAGGGAAAAGCTCAACAATGCAGCATCTTTGTCCAGTCTGTGTTGCCCTGTCTTTCTTTTGAATTTTTTTTTTCTTTTCTTTTTTTTTTTTATTCCAATGGCTCACCCCTTCTGCCCAGAGAAATCCACAGGGGTTTTGACCATCCCACCTGCAGAGAGAATAATATCCTAAATCCATATTAGAGCTCTTTCCCAAAAGCTTTGGTCAACAGATGGTTTACCCAAATCCCCTGGACCTCCCATCCAACCCTCCCTCCCCCGCCCAATTTAACTCTGAGCTTGGACTGTTGTAAAAAAAAAAAAAAAAGGATATTTCATTATTTCCTCAAATGTTATTATGCTATTATGTTTATTTACAAGGCCCCTTAAAGGTCAGAACTAGTATTGAAACAAAGGATCACTCCAGGCAGACCGGATTTGTCAATATAATCCTGCATCTCATATTCATAGTCACGCCAGCAAATAAGCAGTTTGACCTCATGCCGAAGAGGAATGCAAAATCACGGAAATGTGACTGAGCATGACGCGATAACAAGAAGCCTTTTTCATCAGGTACGTTGCTCAGTCTGCATTTCCTGCAATCAGCGTGTTTTGATTCATACTTCACAGGTGATTTTTCTCAGCTGGCTTTGAGATAAGCAGCAAGGATTGCTGTGCCAGAACCAATTAGGGCTGACCCGGCACTGTTCAGGAAGTGTCCCTGCTGCTGGCTTTTGCGGTGTTCGGTCATTAAGCCCCAACAGGAGTGGCTGGTTAATTGTAATCTTTGAGCGCTGGAACAACAGCCACACTGTGGTGCACCCAGTTGAATTCCCCCCCTTTAGAAAACAAGTTAGTTCAAGCTGCTTGTCATGTGTCAAGTAGCTTTGCCGCTCACTTGTTGTCCCGAGGAAAAAAAAAGAAAAGCTGTGACCAAACAGTGCTAGTCAGGAGTCATTTCAGACTGATGTTAATTACAAATATCAACTGAAACCTTTTTAGATTTATTTGCCCACATCTGCTGGAAAAAGGTGATTGCCCTCCGTGGCCTTTATGACAGCCTCGTGTGCAATCATCTCCCGTTCAACTATCAGAGTCTATCGAAGGAGATTAGCGAGGAAAAACAAACAAACTCAGCTGTCTTGCCACCATAAAAATCCACATGCGTCCATAGCAGCAGCAATCCCTCAGAGACACCCACGTGTCGCTCGCAGGATATAGTGCGGCAGAGCATCATTTGTTAAAACTTGCCTGAGGAATGTTGTCTTGTTTTGCAGTCTTGAGCCCGTTCTGGGGGGTCCTGTTTGTTCCAGGGAGGAATGCCAGGAATGGCGACGTTGTAACACAGACACAGCACATGGGACATGCCAAGCAATAAATGAGAGACTGATTGATGCAGCAGGTCAATATTAAAGACTGGTGATGGCATTGTGTTCACTCGCTTACCCCGGCCGCAGGTTAACACGCTGATTAAATGACTATAGCTTCTAATTACTGTCAGATACTGGTGCGAGCTTTAGGATCATTTGATTCTCAACCATGCTGTTTTCTGTATTTTATGTGATGTAGTTTACTTTTTTCACAAGAGCCTTGGACACAGGTAGCGTCCTATCTGATTTGTGTCTGTGTGCGCGTGTGTTCATTTCCCAGAGCATTAAAAAACACATTGCATTATGTACTGTAATTTGTTTTTGTATAACATGTATGCATGTGCCCTGGTGGCAATTGTATATGTATTGTTCTGTACAAAGCATCGCCTTACACTGTCAGTGTGCTTTGTACACAATAATCCATACCTCAGCATGCACAGTGTCAGCGTGCACAATGCATCATGTACTGTACTTCACAGTGCATGTGAACCCGATCCGTTTGATCTCAGACATGAGATCGTGAACACGGCATGGGAGTGTGACACTCCGACTGTACCCGTCAGCGTGAGTTGTCACCTCGCGGTGGCCTGTGCGTCTTTGGCTAGCACGCAATCCTCTGTCAGCTGCCGTCAAGATGCTGCAGGTGCTTCCTGCACCGGCTTTCCCACACTGAAGGGCACTGGGGGGCATGGACACCTTAGCTGCCTATTCAGCCAACACACTGCACAGGGCGGGCATGCAGGCCTGGGCCCCTCCCCTCTCAATAGCCCAGGCAGCTCCTCTCTCCGTGGCCCAACAATGGGCACCGCTATCACTGCCTGGCTACACAAACCAGGGCGGGGACCCGCCAAGTGCTCATAAAAGACCCTGTCACTTTGACACAGGCAATCAGAGAGCTTGCCTTTATGAAAACCATAGAGAGAAAAATAGGGCTTTCTCTCCGTTTTCTCGCCGTTTCCTGCTCACTTCCAGATTTTTTAATTCCTCCCTGGCCCTTTGTCTCGGGGCTCACCTGTGCCTGATGTGACATGTTGAGGACTCTGTCAAACGGTTGGTTGTCAGGATCCGAAGTGGCCACTGAGGGCATCTGTGGACGGTGCAGTGTTTGAAACAATACAGGCGGTCACTGTTTCAAGTTGAAACAGTCACTGTTTCAACTGGTCCTTTATTATGTCTTTTCATCTCCGACATTTATAAAAGCTTTTTGAGTCAAGAAGGATTCCATAAATCAGGATATGAAATTTTACTCAATACAGTCTCTGAAATATTTCAGTGGATTTGTTGCCATGAACAGAAGCACAATCCAAAGTCTTGGCTTGCAAAGGATTAAAGTCCAGATATTTTGGGGGGTCAGCTTCACCTCGGGTCATACTTTCTTCACATGGTTCTCTGGTCTGTATTTATGCAAATGTAACTTTTGACCAAGGCAAGCATAACAAATTGTTGTCTGAATAATCAATTTGCATGAATGCGACTCTTGCAGCTAAATGACTTTAGTTTTTAACATTGATCAGCATGGTAAGGGGATATAGAGGGATTTTTTTTAAGTGTCTGATCTGGTGTTAGAACTCACTTTTATCTCTCATAGTGAGTGAGTTTTAGATGTTTGGGAGATCTTGAAATAATGAACACAGACAACACGTTGTCACTCCAAATTCCTCATAAACATGTAAGCTACAGATGCTTGGTGAGGTCCCTTAAATATCACATTTCATGTACATTTTGACTGAATGAGGTGTTACAACTTATAACCGCCGCGGAGTCACCAGGAGGTGGTTTTGGTGGATGGCAGGCGCACAAAGCGCAGGATAGTCATACCAGTGAACAGGTTAAAAAGATAGGAATGAACATGAATCTTATATTTTTTATTTGAAATTGAATGGACTTCTTATGTGATATGTATAGAAATGTGTGCTCTTGCATGTGCTTGCATAAAGGAGCAATTACTGCCCTTTTAACTCTGACAGATAATACAGAGCAGATGAAAGTATGTCAGGTATTGTATCCTGGGTTCTGTGCAGTACAATAGCAGGATAATGTAATGATGTGATCTTTTAGAGCTGCATTATGCTCGGGCCTTTGTCACGTATAGTGCTTGTGCAGTATCCACTGCGTATACGGCGGATTAGCTTTTCAGTGTTTGACGTACACCAAGTGTCGAATATTTCCCATAAGAGGGATTTTCCCCGCAAATATTCGGTTGCTGCCAGCGCCAAGACCAGCAGACAATGTGTCCATTCTCCCTCTCACTCTTGATTTCTCTTGGCCTGTGAGACTTGCATGGAAAACCTGATTTCAAAACGTGATATTGTCCCTGCCTCTTTGGCTCTCCCAAAACCCATGGGGAATTCATTAATACACAGATTATTATTTGTAATGTGGACTTGTTCCATTGTGAACCTGCGAGGAATGTGTTACTGGAAACATTAGCATGCTTATTTCCACTGTCGCAATAAAACCATGCAGACCAGAGTGCATAAAATCCTTAATTTACCCCGCTCTCAAATTGCCACTTGCTAGCATCATCACCTACTGTAAAGTGCACCAACAACCAACACCCACCCCCGTTACTATTTTGGGATCACTTAACAGAACTAGTGTTACATTTATGAGGACAAGAGTCAAGGCTCCACTCTTCTTGTCCCGGCAGCTTGCGGGGGAAAAAAACAGGCAACAGTTTAAATGCAGCCCCAGTATATTTGTTCATTATTTCATTGTGCACTCCAGCCACCGTGTCTCATGTCAAATCCAGGGCCATAAAGCAGCTTCTAAAACAGCACCTCACTGTACACGTTCGGCACTTTTGTCATTTTCATTAGGGGAAAATGTTTTTCTGCAACAGCCCCCGAGGCTGCGATGAATGCCTTGTATGTTGTCAGTGTCCCCTGTGGCACCATCGTAAATGTTACAAGTGTTTTCCCCGTCTCTGATTGCTCCGTTAATACAAACGTTTATTCATTTTGATCCCCTGACAAATGTCTGACAGGGCATTCCGGCATCGCGACGCTATTCTCGCTTCCTGAAACACAGTCAGCTATCTTTCATACTGAAGTGTGTTGTTTGCAGTGTGTTGCAGCACTTATTGGAACATATTAATCCTGGAGGCTGCTCCTTCCAGACTGGCTCCTGCTCAGGAATCAGCCAGACACAAGTACACTGTGTCACAAAGGGTCAAATTTGGCACTCTCACTTAATTATTTTTTATGATTGAGGGCAGCTTGTTCATGTTGAGGATTCAGAGACCACACTAAGGCCTCACATGTTCTGGCGACATGGAGGCTGTTGTCCAAAGTCAAATAACAGCAATAAATATTTATCAAATGCTTAAGTATGTCTTACACTCTGGACTTTTAATCAAGTCTTTCAGTTGCCGTATCTTGACCATTTTCCATAACCATGATTTGTACCTAAACTTACATTCTGTGGTAGAGCTACCAGCAACCTGGATCTTTCTCCATCTTGACTCTGCCAATAGTCTGCATCCATGTGTGTCATTTGTTGAGTGTAGCCAACGTGTTAGCACATTGAGTTACAGCGGTAAGTAATAGAAACACTGAAACCGAAAAGTTATGACAGACGGCGCTTCTTAAAATCCAAAGCTACTGTATTATGGAAAAAATCATGTCCTTGTCGTGAGAACAGACAAACCCCTATCCTCACCAACATCAGCAGTACAGATGATTTGTCATTCGAGTTTCTGTAGTGTTACATACTGGTATTTGACTCTGGCTTATTATAATCATATAATAATTATATTAATTACCTCCACCAAGGAGCTTATGTTTTCACCCGTCCTTGATTTTTGTTTGTTTGTCAGCAAGATTAGACAAAAACTATTTAACGGTTTTCCAAAAAAACTGGGGGGAAGGTTGGAACTTGGGGCCAGGTGAGAAACCATTATATTTTGGCGCCCATCCGAACAAAGGGGCGGTTCCAGGTTGTTGTTTTTTTAATATTCAGCATATTTAGTGGACTAATATCCATGAGTGTGTGCACTTAGATGTGGGTTGATTGAACATAAGGGGACTGTTGGGCCTTGGCATAGGTCATTCGAGTTTTTCATTGTTTAGTGTTGGTGGCCTCTGGACTCTGTATTGATCCATTTTGTATTGTAAGATTGTGTTATATTATGATGTTATTTTGCGAGTAAATTTTCATAACTGTGTATCATTGGGCTCATGTCTAATTAGACTATTAGCATGACTCGTCTTACACTGACACCAATGTATGTACATTCAATAAAGTACTGCATTAAAGTCAAAGAGCGTGATAAACCGAATGACCTGTAAAAGTTTTAACCAGCTGGTTATAATTTCATGACAGTGGGTTGTAAAATGGTTAATTCATTTTAGCCGCCCCCTGTGCCTCAGGGGATAGAGAGGAGGCATCCCACTCCGCATAGCCTCCCACTCTGGATTCAAACACAAGACCTTGTGCTTCCTAGTCAGCCCCTTCACCTCTCGACTGCCGGGCTTTTTTCTAATCCTGAGAAAATTGTGTTTAATAGGAGCCAATGCAAGTGAATGCAGTGTAAGTTAAGTTATTTATTAAAATTAAAATTCTCACAGATAAAGAGCTGAAAGAGAAATCATATGATTGAGATCAACAAAGAAATGTTCGCTGAGAAGTTTGATCACATATGCATATTCCATCAAAACATTTAGGGCTCTATTTTAAAGACCTCAGCACATGATGATGTGCCTTTAGGGTGTGTCCAAATCCGCTTTTGCGAGTTTAACAGGAAAACATGGTCAGGAGGCTGGCCGGGCAGGCCCCTGGTTCTCAAAAATCAAAATCGCTTTCTTCTGCTTGAAGATAATCACCTGACCGAATCTCATTTTAACACCAACACACCCATGAGTTGCTCAGGGTGCAAGTACATTTCCTATTCTGAAAACTAGCCGAGATACACATGCCACGCTTTGCGGTGCGTACAACCGAGGGCCCTAATTGTCTCTGCATCCCCAAAATGGGAAATGGACTGTATTCACATTGACAAGCATTCACACAGTGCTTTCATATACAGCGGTTTCTCTATCATAGGGCAATTTAGGGTTCAGTGTTTTGCCCAGGGACACTTGGACACACAGACTGGAGGATCAAACCACCATATAGTGGACGTCCGTTGTATCACCTGAGCCTTTTCTTTAGACTCTAAACAATCTGTGGTGTCCTTTGAACAAATAGTTACGGTTTGTAGTTTTTTTAAAGTGTTTTTAGAATTAAATGACCAACTAAGTAACTAATGTCGAAAAAAAAAAGATGTCTATGTGAGCTGGTGATTTTTGACCTTTTTGTAAAAAGTATTCAGTGCTGCATGGATGAAATTCTGAAAATTTGACTATGACTTTGTTTTTGACTTCGTGGGATGAGTCAAAATTCACATGCTGACCGGGGCGAGATCATGTTCATTTCATGAAACTAAAACAAAAAAACATGCAATGATAAGATATAAGCTTACATAGATAATTTAAAAGAATGCATGGTAAAGCCTGGAGCTGGGTTGCAAACATATGCACCAAATTTGATATGAATTGCTTTAACCAATTTAATTAATGAAAGTTTAATGGAGCATTACAAGTGACACATTTGTGCCACTCAGCATAAAATTTGTTGAGGATGAAATCACATTTTAGATGTGTGAAATCTGTTAAAGGCTTTAGACACGGCTCAAAATACCATAAAATCACAAGATCCGAGAGCTTGGGCCCCCGTTCAATACCCCCCTTTTAAATCAGTCAGGATTTTCAGACATGGCCTCAGCAACTCTAAAGAGAAAATGCTTTCCTGGTTGACAAAGTAAAGGACCCGACGAACAGAGGACGACCCTCTAATGGGCTGCAGTGTCATCACCTTCATGTCCAAGTTGATTCTGGAGCTCCTGCGGTGAGAGAACTCCCCTCAGCCACCGATCATCAAAGTCCAACCACTCGACGATATGACAGGACCGATTCTTGGTCAATCCCGATTAAGAACAAAGTCAAATAAATCTTTTGCCTTGCCAGAGAAAAATGAAACTCACTTTTACATTACATTACATCACATTCATTTAGCAGGTGCTTTGTCCAAAGCTATTTACAATGAGTGCATTCAACCATGAAGATATTACCCAAAAAGTGCAAGAATCAAGAGAGTACATGCACATTCTTCAAATAGGCAAACACAGCTTCAAATGCTCATCTTAGATTTAAAATATAAATAAATCAATGCAGGGAGTAAGGTGCAGTCTGAACAGTTACGTTTTCAGTCAGTGACGAAAGCATTGAAGGGTTTCTGCTGTCCTGATGTCAATGGGGAGCTCGTTCCACCACTGAGGAACCAGGACAGGAAACAGTCGGGAGTAGCAGACTCCAGTGCCTTACTTACAGTTGTCCCTCCGTTGTCCATGCTCACTTAGTGTGAGTGTTGATTACAAACCAAAGCTTTTTGCTTTCCATGATCTCTATTGCCTTTACGACGTGGACTCGCTGAGCCTTGCTTCAGTGGTGCCGGTATGGCTTAAAGTTATGTTCATTTTCCAGATTGCTTACATGGCCACATTTGTAAAATTGTGTTATTACGTAACGGTCTTTTTATTTCTCTTCTCCTAATCCATATAGAAATATGAATTCCATACTCGCTCCATCTGGGCGGTCTTGTGCTTCTTCCTTGGGTCCTCTACCAGAGGCCAGGGAGCCTGAGGGTCCTGCGCAGTATCTTTTCGACAGGGCTCCTGGATCTTTGTTGTTTCATCGTGGATCATGGCTCTGACACTCACTTGTCCTCCGCCTCCCCCTTCCCGCTTAGTGTATAGTCTCAGGGTGCTGGATTTGAAATTTATGAGATATATATAAAGATATATATGATATAGGTGACGCTTATATATTCAAGCTGCAGCTTAGCTTCACAAATGCTATATAGTGATCTTGTGTATTGATAGTTGTGACTCAGGAGGTAGAGCGGGCCAAATGCTAATGATGGAGAGAACAATCCCATCGGATCCAGAGATCTGTCTTCTAGGAAAAATAACACTTCTAAGTCGTTTCGATTATAAGGAAATGTATACATTTGCTGTAACTTTTGAACTGGTTCCAATATAGACTAATACTGATACTGGTATATTTGTAGAGCTATCTTAGTATATTGTGATTTTTCTGTTGACTGTGTATTATGTTATAAGATATGCCTTTATTCATCCCATAATGGGGAAATTTAGTGGCTTAATAGAAATAAGTAGTACTGTTCTTGCACAATTGAAAACCCTGTAATAAAATATATTTAAAATAAATAGTTTCCATCAGAAATGTACACCGACCCACAGCTGCACTAACTTGAACGTAACAGAGTTGATTCATAAACCAGATCCACGTCTCACTCTTCACTTCACTGAATACTCGTAAGACTATAGAGTATATAAGAGTTAATTTGTTATCTTCTCGTACATCAGATTAAACGTTTTTCGTCAATCAATAGTTGTTGCTCCGACACTGAACAATCCTCT
This sequence comes from Scophthalmus maximus, assembly GCF_022379125.1. Taxonomy (NCBI): domain Eukaryota; kingdom Metazoa; phylum Chordata; class Actinopteri; order Pleuronectiformes; family Scophthalmidae; genus Scophthalmus; species Scophthalmus maximus. Next base: position 21,320,904 of record NC_061528.1, on the reverse strand, counting down.
CACTTCACTCTCCTCTGTCTGCTCTCATTTGATTCCTAACAGTGAACACATGCCTCCGAATTCCCCTTCAGCTTGTCAGAGTTATTTATGTTCATACAATAACTCCTATTGATGTCTCCAATGCCAACCATGATTTACAACAGCAGAGGAAAGAGCGGCCGCAGCTCCAAATCCAACTCTTTGGTTCGAACTTGTAATAAAAGTAGATCTCTGCAGAAAGTAGACAGAGACACTACGTATACCACCACTAATGGACGACGCTGGCATTGTTTACCAGCATGCCTCTAAAACTGATCTTTGTCCCATCTGTGTTATGTACAGTCAATACATGTACATGTTTATTTACAATTCAGTCTAGGTTGCTCTTTTTGTTTCACACCACTGCACAAAGTAACACAGACTCTGATGCTTCCTATTGAAATAAGAAATCAATGTCACTGTTATCAATTGATTTTTTAAATGCATTAACTAGCAAATTTTGGTCCCTATAATGCAGATATAATACAAAAGCTCTGATCTGATCCTACATAGTCCTGTTTGTATCTAAGAAAAAGAAAAATAGCTTTTATGTTTGGGCTCCTTTCGATTGGCATATACGCTCTTATATTCACAGTCATCTGTTTTATCGTTTCTAGTCTAAGGTTGTAAACCTTATTCATGTTTTAATATTGTGGTGTTTTCCATTTAATTTATAAGAGTTTGCTTCCTTACATCTCAATTCTGATATGATTTATAAAAGATGATATGATGAAAATAATAGTAACAAAAGTGGCAAAATCATCCACAGAAGTCAGCTGGAATTCTGTTGATGTCTTTAGAAAATTTAGCATCACCATCAGGTCAGTTGATATGAGTTGTGTGTAACGTTTTGAAAATATTGCGGTTCCTTTCAGTTTAGTTTAATCCAGACACTTTGAATGGATGATGATAATAATATTAATAATAATAATAATAATAATAATAATAATAATAGAACACCTGAATTTCTTGGACTTGGATCTCAGTGATCTGTACAAAGATTGCTCGTTGTAAACCAATATCAGTATCAGCCTCAAAGATACAGTACGAGTCATGCTATCACTTTTTGCCTTGTTGGCTATATGTCAAGTGATGTCACTGTACTCGTGTGTTTACTTGGTGTACACTATCATAACTGCTTGAAAAATAGAGTTTCAAGAAACACAACCTGAGAAGAAATATGGTATAACCCTGACTGCTGTTGTTTCTTACCCTTAACAGCATGACAACAAACACACCTCACCATTATCAAAACGGACATTTTTAATAGTTTTTTCAACAAAGTCAAGGAAACAATCAAATGAGGGCAGTTAGAAACAGTGTAAATCTGTCATTAAGTTTTGAGGACTTTCTTGAGTAAGACCAACCCTGCAGATGTAATGCTCTCTACAACATCATCCTATTGTGTTCAAATTTTGTCTGGTACAGTTTTGTGTTTGCAAGAAAAACTGTGAGAACATTTAATCATTTTAAACTTAAATACATAAACGGAGTAAATAAAAGCAGTCATGTGGTCTTGTTAATTAATATGGAAACTCAAAAGCAGCTGTGATGGGTCTTGCCTCGTGAGTCATGTTTTCTTTTCCATGTTTATGCGAAAACCATGTGTTATTAAGTTGATTCATGTCTTTTGTCAGTCATGGATCATAGCATAATGCCATTTTGAAACAACTAAGATGCAATTATAAACTAATTACAGATTACAACCCCCCTTCAAGCCCGCCCTACCTTTCCATAATCCTCTTTCAATCCCCCCACAGCTCCAGTAACTTCAATTATGTGCCCCCCCCGCCTCATGTCAACTAAGGGGTGGCTGATTTTTATTTTGTGTTCTGAGATACATGTTGTTGTGCGCCATTAGCTTGACAGATGAGGATGTTCAAAAAAAGGACAACATTTCGTGGTACTGGGGATTTTGTGTTGTGTGCATTTGTCAGTGGAGATAATGTGCATGCCTAGTCAAGCATGACGCCAGACAAAAGGCTATTTACTCTGGGTAAATTATTGAGCATGTGCAAATGTTATTTGGCCTCATTAGATCATTGGAGACACTTCACCTTGGGAGGCAAACAGCAACATATCTCAAGTATCTACTTTTCATATAAGATTATGTAATGCAGCAGGTTTGTAGTGCAGATCAGACTAGACTTGATTAAGAACAATCATGTTCTGTCTATGCAAATAACAAATGGAGCAGGAAAATAGGACCACTGACAACACTGAACGATATTTACACTGGAAAGCTAAAACTTTATGATGAACTCTTTTGTTTGCTGTCGGTCCTGCGAAGGTGCCCTGTGGTACATGAGCGTCAGCAACAGATCTTTTAAGTCCTCCCCGTTGCAAGACCAGATCATTTTGGTCCATTGTTTGGATGCTTGCGTGCCAGTTGCGCTCACTTCTGACAATGAACAGCTCTGACTGGTGTTCACTGAGCATCTCATACATCCCAGAGCTTGACATGCACCGTTGTTATGAGATTCTTTTCGGTGTTATTCGCTTCATCTGTGAACCGTCGTAATGTTTTGGCTCATGGGTGTATACTTTATTTCTTGAAAAAACAACAACTGCAACATAGCAGCTTAAATCTCCCATGAAACACAGCACAACATTATCTGTGGGAATGTGATCTGTTGTGAAGATGGCCTTGACACAATGTAAACAGTTAGTAGCCACCAAGAGATTGGATGTTTTGACTGCATACCTTGTATCCTCTTGTTGTATATTATCGGCTTCATATTTTGTCTGCGTCTATCAATGTGTAAATGCTGTATACTCAAGACTCGGAGAGAAACAAGCTTGCAATTGTGTCAGCTTAAATCTGCCGACTGTTGTGTGTCTTGCGATAGTAGACTGGGAGCTGGTCTTAAAACTTAAGCTGCGTCATTGTTGGGGGATTAGACCAAGACATTGATATATTTTACAGACTTCTGAGGTTTTTGGATGGAATACATTAGGACACTGAGAGCAGAGGTGCTTTAAGATGTTTGACAAAACAAAGGTGTCTTTAACAGAGCAGTGATCAGACAGGAAACATGAGTGTGGAGGGGGGATCTCCACTGGTCAACTTCAATCCCATCTGTTGATTGCACCCAATTTGTAAATGTCTCACCCTGCCTGTTCTTAAAATACCTGCACAATGACTACATTATAAAAATCTATTATTTATCCCTAAAAGAAATGTTCTAATTGTTTGACTTAGTAAACAAAGAGGAACCAATTGGCCAGGCACTACACAGAAACATATCAGGCCCCTGAAGTCTGTTGAGATGCCCAGAAGACGTGGGTTGTCCTATTTACATCGTCATAGTACATAGTCATAGCATAATGGTGATATACGTTGTGAATATATTTTGGTTTCTGGTACATGCGGACATAAGGAGGGAACAAAAATAACAACTTGCAGACACTCGAGGCCATGCTTACTATGCATGTGCCTGTAGTGAGTTAAATTTTCTAGGTCTTGTGGATTTAGATTGTATCAAGTGCTTTTAGTGAAGTTATAGCAGCGCTCATTACTTGTGTCTGTGTCTCAGGTTTTAATATTCTCTGACCCTTAATGCCATGCCATTTTGCCATGATCTCCCATGCCTCCCAATAAATGATGTTGCACTGATACAGAATGATAACAGTAGTTGAGACATGTTTGCATATTTGCACCGAGAGCACTTAACACCATAAGAATACATTGATATAAACTGATGGTCTCAAGCTCATGGCGCCAAATCCACAGAGCTCAAGCAACTGCGGAAAAAATGGTTGCTGTGACAGGTGCATTGTTGAATGGATGTTATCTGGTCTCTTAATTAATCAAGGGTGAGTTTTGTGTGTGACATGCAGTAAACCAATCAGAGCCAAGTCGTGGCTGAGCCCTGCTGTCCACGATCCATCCCAGCTGATGGACCTCAATTTGATAGCAACAACCAACAACAGAACTTGCTCGGATCCTAGATTAACCAGATTCCTTCTCTGGGCTCATCGCACGTAACTGTTGTTGGAGGTAGGCTCAGTGATCCATAGCTTGGCTCATTTATTGAAATGTGGGACAAGTTGGCTGGGGGATTGGGGTGGGCTGTGTTTGCAGTGTTGACCTGAGTAACCCCAGTGACCCCTGGTCCCATGTCCCCTTGATAAGTGTTGCCCTCCCCAGTGGTAACAGAATGGTCAAACATTATGTCAAGGGTAATTAAGGTCCAAATGCTCCTGACCCTGATATAATCCCCTTTGAAAGGATCTCCAACTGTTTGCTGTGATTAACATGAACTGCTGCGCTGGGAGGATCTGCCGCTGGTGAGAGGGCTTTATTGGGCCCTTTTTTTATCACCACATAAAGTGGCTTCTAAGAGCTTCAGAAGATGTCCACCGGTCCCAGAGACAACAAGTCGGTTCTTTGAGCGGTCATTGAACATAACCAACCAAATGGCTGACTGGTTACAAACTTCAGAAGCTATAAAGTAATCGCTCAGGTTGGGGCACCCTTCAAAAAGTCTGCGAGCCATCTACTAAAAAAGTATGCTATTGCAGGTAATAAGGGTTTTTCCATGGCCAGCTATAAAAAGCTGAAAAATAAAGTCACATTCATGGAGGACTCAGTAGTGAACCAGTTTGTTTACATTGCTTTGGAAAAGTTTTTGCAGCCTGCAAAACTATTTTTGATCAATCAAGTTACAATAATTTATTGAACTGGATTCTATTAAATGAGAGGAACTTTTACAATATTTTATATGTCACAGATATGAAAGTTGAAGCAGGCCGAAGTACTCTAAGAACAAAAAAGGAGTGACAACTACACACAACAAGCTCAGCGGAGACGAGGCTGAAAACATCTGAATCTGTCATGTATCATGCAGGCAACCTTCCCCCAGACCCTAACATCAGGCTTCAACCTACAGCATTTGTTGTGCTGTGGGCCCCCTATGCTGCACGCAACACCCCACTCCCACAACAGACCCCACCTTGCACTAACTCACCCCAAGCACACACACCACCATCCTTCCACTGGGAGCCTGAAATGACAGACTGTCCTGGCCATGTCCACTAACGGTCACTTTAATGCGCTGGAGGTCACAGGATTAGTCTCGGGGGGTCATCTTCACAGGGCCGGAGATTTTAATATGCATCCTACAAAGAGGTCAGTGTCCAAGGGCGGGAGAGGTGGTGGATGATGGGACTCCCCCACACATGCACACACAGGCCTTAGTATGTCCCCTCTACGCCGCTTACCCCACAACCATACCCCAACTCTCCACCCATTCCCTCCCACCTCCTTGTAAGCCCCCCACCCCCTTCTCACACTCACGCGCACACACACACACACACACACACATACTACCCGCCTCTCCAGGAGGACAGCAGCACCCCATCCGTCCTTTATCTCTGGGGGCAGCGTAAGTCATGCAGAACTCACAAGAGGAACATGCTGAGTGTGAGCTCATCGGATTAAGCTTCAAGATAGGGGCAGGGTGCCTCAGAAAGAGCCGGTGGGGCTTCCTCTGCCTCATGTGCCTTTCCTTCTCAGCCAACATTTGCACAAATACGGGCAGGACGGGAAGATACATATGCTCAAATCCACCCAGCCACAACCCTGGTTTGAGGCAGCCCCGCAGGAAAGGACTCACTTATTAATGATTTTTTTTTTCGGTATCTAAAAGCTAGAGAGGGAGTTTAGAGAACCAGCTGTTATTTTGCGTGACAATCATATTAAATTGAATGCTACACCCTGCCATGAGTCCTTCTGGATATTTTCCCCTCTGTCTGAGCACAAATGGGCACAAATTGCAAAAAAATATCTACCCATATCAAAGTTGAAAAAGTGAAAAACAAAGGCATTATCCAGGGGTATTCCACATCGCAGTGCTAATTTGTGGTGATATGTTCAAAAGGGCTTGTTGAGATGAAATATCAAAAGCACAACACTCCATGTACAACTCACAGATCAAAGATGGCTCTGAGAGTGCTGAATTATCCCTCCTTGAATTACATCAGATTTGCAGATGCTCACCATGCTTTGTTGGATGCCCAAATTCCCGAACAATCTGACTCTGTTACAGCTTTGACGGAAGCAGTGTTCTGTGATGAATGGGGTGAGGCGCAACCTTTTGAAGTAATAAAACAAAAAAAAGTAGGCCGATGCGTGGCTGTGTGCCAAAGTTTTCGCAAGAGGCAGAGGGGTGAAAAATAGCACATGATGGCTAATGAGTGATGACTTTGATCATGCTTCGCAAACAAAGGCCCAGATAAAAAGGGTAATCAACACCTCTGGCCACAAGTCCAAATTTGCCTCTGTCGGTGTCTATACAATACCCACCATTAAAGACAAACATTTGGCATTGTTACACAACTCAGTGACACAGGAAGGGCGTAGCCTATGCCGGGAGATTTTAGTTATGCTGGCAGGATCACTAAAGCAGGATTTCCGACCTTGTAGCTGGGAGCTGGTTGGGAGCGGTGGGTGCCAAAGAGTGAGCAAGATGATGACCATGGCTGAATTGTGTGGGGGGCTTAGACCTTGGTCTCTGAGTCGTGACCTTTGTTCTCCTCTGTGTGGACAATGTCCCAGGCAGCGTTGCTCCTGCCAAGCCAGAGAATCCCTCAGCGTCCACTCTGAATCGAACCACTGCTCTTCCTTTGCTCAGTGTTTACAGACAACAGACGAAATACCCCACATTTATAACAGCACAGAATAATCACCATGTTTTGTATTCGGGAAGTGATGAGCACTCAAGAATTCAAACTTCTCATTCTTGTGTGTACTGGTCAAAGTTTTGAACTGAACAATGTTTGCATAATCATAGATTTAGGTTTTCTTTTAGACGAGGGGAGGGGCAGTATGTGGTTCGAAGAATTTTTAAGGACAATATTCTCTTGTGAGAATGACATATTGGAAAGAAATTATTTTTATTTTTATTTTATATAAAGGACTCCAGAGTGCATTGTGACAAAAATTCTAGCCTGGTCACACCGGTGCATCTGACATTCAGCTGGTCTGTCCGTGCGTGTAGCGTTACGTTTAAAGCCCCCGTGTGTAATTTTTGTACTTTTCTGGCGGCATCTGGTGTTTAAGTTGCAAACTGCAACCAACTGAGCACCCGGCAGGGGACACTTTATGGTGGCGCGCCACTAATTCCATTCCAGCGCTGGAAATTCAACGCGAATGCTCGTATTTTGTACCGTTTGCTGCAACCGTATATAGTATAAAAGTCGGAGTGGTGATTTTTTCCCCGAGTGGGAGTGGAACGCAGCACAACACGACGTAGCAAACATGGCGACTTACACGGAGGTCAGTTCCCCCTAATGTAACTATATTTAACTCGTTCAAAGCCACGGGGCTAAATGATGAAAGATAGTATCGCTAAGCTCCAACGGCGGCGCGTTAGCAGCCTCAGAGCGTTAGCAGCACCGGCACTAGCTCCCACTGCCCGTCACATACAGTATGTACACAATGTACTGAGTACAGTCCGAGAAACAAAATTTTTGTCCATTCTACTCCACATTTATTTGCGTTCAGTCATTTACACAATGTGTTAAAAAATTACCAATTTATATGGGAACTGTCAAGAAAAGGTATAATCTAAACCCCTAACCCTAATTATTGTGGTGCCAAAAGGCTGAGTGCAACTAATGTAGTACCAAAAGTTAGTCTGGAGCCCTGATATATGTTTTAAAATGTGTCCGGAGGGAACAATAAAGGTACAACTTTTAAATTAAGATATGCATTTTTAGTGGATGGGGCCAATGGTGGGTATGTGTAGGTGGGACAAAGAATAGAAAAAGAAATAAAGAAAAATTCCAATCAGAAAGAAGAAATAGAAATGGTAGCAAGGAAAGGATGACCTGGAAGTGAACAGAAATTAAATTGGTGTGTTTCTGTGATAGACATTAATTGGCTCTTAGGGCGCTTTTACACCTATCTTGTTTTGTCTGGACCTTTCAGACTTTTCAGTTTGGTCCAAACCAAAATTGCAGGTGTGAAAGGCGCCTTCAACCATGGTCTTGACCAATGGACCAAAATCTGGTCCGACCAGGTCAGGATCAAACTGGTGTGACGTCCCCAGGGCTTGTGTGTGTTGTTGTTGTGGTGTGTGTCTTGGTTGTTACCAGAGCCGTCTATGAGAGTCGCGACAACAGGAGTCCAAAATGTTTGCACATCACGTGACTCTTACGTAACGTGCAAAACGTGATTTTTGGAAATAAATAGTCAAAAAATGTATCAATTTACAATAAAGCAGGCCAACATGCCTATGTAGTTACTCCATTTAGTTAGTCAATACGTTTTTTTAAAGTAAAATTATTAAAAAAAAAAAAAAAGCTTTAATGCGCATGTTGATTTGATTCAGATGTACTGATAATATACAATCTGATTATTTAAACATCTTACCCTTCATAAGTGCAACACAGACAGTCCATTGACTCTTTAAAGGCTCCATGATCCGCCATTGCTGGGAAAAGAATGGTCAATTGGAGTGAACGGCTCTGGTTGGTTCGGACCGATTGCAGGAAGTTGAGGCAGCTAGCTATAATAGAAGAAAAAAAAAGATTAAAATGCCGAAATGTATAACTTATTTTCAGAAAGGATGCGATAGAGCCGTATCAATGTCAGACACAATGCTTTCTACAAACCAATCAAAGTCAAGTATAAGGAAATGCAGCTCAGTAGGTATGTCCTGTAAAGTTCTTTAGTGCGCTTGCAAAATTGCAATGTGAAACCAAAACTAACCGGATCAAATATATGCAATGTAACAAAAACACAAGCCTTTGGTAGGGCCTTGGTCCGGATTTTCAAGTAAGAAAACGCTCCCGTAGTGACCACCACCTCGCCTGTATGTACTGAGAGGATGACTGTGTCCCTTCTGATTGGTCAGGTCAAAATAATCCCCTCCCTGAAACACAACACTGCTGATATGAACACAGTGTCAGAATAAAGTAAGAATAGACAAAAACTCTTTGTAAAAAGGCTTTCGATTAAATTATAGTAAAGTACAATAACTTATTCGAAAATGAAATACCAAAAATGTGAGCACCTTTGGTGAAATTACATAATTGTATCATTAACATACAGTGGCCCTGAGCTCACAGCACTGCGACTTGAGAAAACACATGCAAATAGACAAACGTGTTTGTTAAAATGTTAAAAAATGGAGGAAAATACAGCATAAATACCTCTGAAGCTACTGTACGGTACTCTCAAGTGCATGTGTGAGCATGCCCACACTTCAATTTAATGTCTTGAGATTATGTAAGTGACCTGTCTCAGTGCAGCGCCGTACAGTAGATTTCAGAGCTCAACATGTCACAACCTTTGGAGATGTTAAGTAGAGTTGTGTGTGAATGTACTGTAGATGTGTGTGTGTGTGTGTGTGTGTGTGTGTGTGTGTGTGTGTGTGTGTGACAGAGGTTAAGATTATGAGTAGAGCTGTAGGTTAGTCTGATATGAAAAGGATGTCTGTGTGTGTGTGTGCCCAGTCAAATTAAACACAGATATTTATGTGTGTTTTCCTGACCACATCAGGCCATAATTGGATCAAGGAATGTGGAAAAACTTCACTGTCACTAACGTTTTAGCATCCTCATTGCTGCCTTGTTTGAACGTGACTGGATTGTGACAAAATTAAATGTGATTTTGAGTGGATGGAGAAGACTGGTGAGCTTTGTCTTTTCTGCCAATTGCACTGTATTATGTCCTGTCACCGTAAGATTGTATGTGTGCTTGATTTGATGACTTATACAGGATGCATATTGGAAAATGGTACTGTAGGTGATGCATTGTATCAATGGATAATGGAGTCCATTGTTGTATTCAACATTTTTTGTTGCTTCCTGGTCTAAGTTTGGATGTTTAAGTGTGACATTTCTCATGGGCCTTGGATGAAACACCAGTTATTGCAAGTTTTTTTTTCTATTGCAACACAGTACTATGAACATGCTCATCTATTCCAAGGCTTATAGTTTACAGGAAACCAAAAATTCCCACTCACAGGCATCGGTTGATACATCATCACGTCACCCCGCGAGTGTGTTCCAGTGGATTTCTCTGTTTAAGTCACAGGTCATAATGTTTGGGTTAGAGATTGTAATTTTGTAATGGCTGTTTACATGGCTTTCGGCCTGGCATACAGTCAGTTTACTCATGCGCTGCCCTTTCAGCTGGATGGAACAGTGTGCAAACATCTATACATTCAGCTTCAGTTGGAGACACTCAAGTATTTGTGTTGCTATTATAAATTACTGTTACTGTTGCTCCACTACATTACACATCTGTGGACACGCCATTGTGTTCAGGGATTTTCCTCTGTCGTGTCACAGTTATCCGCACATTTCGTGTGCAGATAAATGAGCTGTGAAATTGGCATTTTCCTGGACATGGACCATGAACTAATTAGACAGAAAGAGAGAATACTGTATGTTTCGGGGGGGGGGATTCAACTAAATGAGAGTGAGGACGTGTCTTTCCACAATAAACACAAAGAGGGGGACTTAAGTCACCTTTACACTTTACAGACTAAGGAAGGAAATATTAACCTGTAGGGGTCACTAATTGGCGGTCCAGGTCCAGGTCCAGAACCAGAGCCATCCTATCCACCAACAACTGATAGATCATTGAGAACTATTAAATGTTGACGGACCGTTTCCATTTCACTGTCGGAGCGTCACTACACTGGTGTTGATCTCACTTTCCTCAACAGCAAGACGAAGGACACACAGAAACTACTCTTTCAACTTGAGGCACTGCGGTATTTATCATATTAAGACGGACTGCAACCGGCACTGCACATTCACTACTGCAGCCAACACTTCTCTCCGGGTCAAGCCACGCTCACGTCTCACTGGCTATGCCGCTCTCTCCCCCTCTCGCTCTGCCACACACACTGCGTACCCACCCTACACACTGCTCCATTCCTGACAGAAGATACACCACACATATGACACTGGTTTAGTGGCCCAGGAAACTCACAGATGATTGCATAGAAAGTGTGAAAGAATGTTGTGATGTCAGTGTTCTGTTGCACCCTTTAATGTCCTGTTTTCTCCACCCATGTTTCGTGTTCTGACACTGTAAAGATGCACATTTTCAAAGCCTGTGTTTTTTCCTTATTTTTGGTGGAGTGAGAAGAGAACATGTTATTTATAATTCGTCCAGTTCAGTATGAAAACTGACAATAAACATTGTTGAAATGTTATTAAATTGCAGGCCTTTTTTCTTGATTTGATATGACAGTCAGTTGTTTATAATTAGACCAGATGTCGATACAACCAGCCTACTCCACTATGGCACTGAATCATAACACAAGTTAGACATTATGATGTTTCCGGACCTTTGCACGAGGAAAATTTCTCTAACTTGACCACCTTGATTTGAATTGAATACCCCTGGCCTCCATTGTTACCTTTAAGCCCTCATCTGCTGTGAATATGTACACCCACTAACCATTTTACTTTTTTTTTTTACAAGGAAACTTAGAGTAAAGTTGGTAGGTTTGGTGACTGTCATCCTGCACCATCATCCACCAACATGGGCCCAGTGTGGGAACACAAAGTCACACACTTTCTCATGCGGTTGATGGACTGCCAAAGTACACAGCACTTCATAATAACAATGATAATAAAAATAGCAGTTTGGCTTTTGAAATTACACTGAAATCCCACAGCGTCAATGTCAAATCTTCTGTCTCAATCCGGTGACCGATCTGATCGACGGAAACGCTCCCTTTTAAACTTTCTCAGTAGCCACAATTTGGTGGTATGTGCTTTGGGCCAAATTCAACCAAATTCAATGTGAAAATGTGCCACCTAACAAGTGTGAAGAAGTGTTTGGTAATGATGTTGGCGAAAACTAGAAAGACACCAGTTGAGTGCATTGTGCTGTACATTCACAAGGCCCCTTAATAAAAACCATATTCAAAACAGCTGGGTTTTCTGAGATATTAGTCCCCTTAACATGACTGATATGTTTCCTGAAGATCCCTGCATTATTCCCTGAGAAATAAAACTTAATCCAGATCTGCACATGTTTAAAATAAGTGAGATTTACCCAGGGTGCTGCCTTTCTCCCATTTCTGCCATGATCCTCCCATCAAGCTTTCAACATTTATCTCAAAAATATTCATTCATGTGATGCTATGGAACAAATCAGCGCGATATTGACAAAGACTAATGTCCCTCACCAAAACTATAGTATTGCATTATTTTTTGGTATTGACAAACAAGGTTTGGCTGGTTTTAGTTGGGTTCTCTTTTTTTTACAGATCAGTCCACATTTAGAATATTTTCCGCAGCTGATCGGTGTATCTGGGATTGTCTCAAAATAAATCACAGTGTCCGTGTTCATAGTAATGAGGGAACATGTCACTGTTGCGACAGTGTGGCTTGTTGATGTGCTTTTAATAGTTGTTGGGAAATTATGGATAAGGCACTAAGCTCTGTAAGACAATATTACAGAAGCATATACTATATTGGGAAAAAAAACATTTATGTTAGTTAACATATTGTTGCACTGAAAAGTTGCTCTCTATTCCACAAATCCTTAAGCCGAGAAGTGTCTCTAGCACAGGGGATGGCTTCTTTGTTTTAATGTTCACAGACTTTCAATTCAGAAGTTTGAAATGTATGGAAATATCCACGAAAAACAGGACACAGATATTTCAATTCTTCCATTGTAAATGAATCATTGCAATTCAGGAGTATCTCAATTCAGACATGTTGTCATCATCATCTAATGACAGTACAGATCATGAGAGGTGGTGTTCAGCCCAAAGCCAGATAAGCCTCTGACGTCAGACACTGCTGTGTGCCAAGTGGCAACCTCCAAATGAATGCTCCGCCCTAAATGTCATTTCTTTAGATTACATTATCAAGGAGCCTGCCACATTGTTCTCACTTTTCTATATGACCCAACAAGAAATGAACAAACAATCTATTCTTTTGTCGTGGTTTACTTCTGCTGGCTGTTTATTTTAAGTGGTGCAAGTAGCTCCCAATGGTCGCTTTGTCAAACATAATCAAATATATAGAAAATAGATGATTGTGTCTCAGGTTTCCTTCGGGGGTTGTGACAGTCAAAAATATTAAAACATGAGCTCATTCACAACATGAACGGAAAAAATCAGTCAGCCTTTGCTTCTGGGTTTTTTTTTGTATTGCAAAACAGTCGATTAAGGAAGATTTGAATTATGTGATTATTCCAGGAAGTTATAAGATATTCATTCATCATCCTCTGGATAAAACACTGGTTCATTCAGATACACACACACACACACACACGCACTCAACACAGAGGACCTTTGACAGGACAATGACTTATATTCACTTTTATAGTTTTCATAATGAATCGATTGTAACTCTTAGAGACGAAGAACAGACAATTCTAGAATATTCTGCATCTACTTTTTCGGAAACCGTCGCCGTGGTACTTGTCAGCGGCCACACGTAATAGTTGCATGTTTGTTGCATTCACCTTGACATAACAGGGCCGGGCCCTTAGTGACATGCTATTTTATCTTACTTCCTTTCATCGTAGAATCAATGTAATAACTGTTATGAGAATAATTTTGTATTATGAGAAACTGTTTTGTATTTATGAATTGTCTCGTCAGCCTTGGAAGCCAGACATCCCCCACCCTTATGGGCGGCTGTAGAGAGGTTCCTCCACTAACCAGAAGACAGTGCCGGCAGTGTATTAACGATGAGTGATAGAGAAGCGCTACGTAAATGCAGTCCATTTACCATTTAGCACCTCTGCTTTAATGTTCATCTTGTTACCGGAGTGGTGCAAATGATTCAAGATATGCGTTATACCTAGTTTGCCAAACTCCAAACAAGCCTCTGTTGCCACAGCTTGAACTATATTAAGAGGGGCAGATGTGGAACAAACACATAATGTACATTTAGGTCATTTATATTAAACTATAATATGCTGTTACTTCAGTGGGAGTGACTTGTTAATACCCATGAACTTAAGGAAACTTGTCTTCTCATGCTGCACTCCTGATTCCACATGCTGACCGGGTCATTGTTTTGTAGCATGACACAGTTAATCACCTTTCTCAGGAGCCCCAGACCTCTTTTTGTTTTTCTTAACAGAGTGCATCCGTCCACAGCGGAGATTTATTCCTCATCCCCTCTGGAGGGGAGCCCAAACACCATCTAACCTCAGTGCAGGTGTGTGACCACATGTGCTACATTTCAGGACCCCAACGTACCGTCTTGTCTGTCTCCCTTCCTCATCAGAATCCCCATGGAACCGATTTGTGGATGTCCATTACTCAGCGAGCGCGCGGAGTCCCGCCTGCTGATCCCTGCGAAGCCTCTATTGGCCTGCTATCAGGCAGCAGGCGCTTCGAGACGAGGGGACAGCTGTCACAACAATCATCAACAGCTCAGGGAATTTGTCATCCGAGCATCCCATGCTGATTTGATTTCAGCCTCGTACTAGCACGAAGATGGTTGATTTACTAGCATATAATGGGATGTATGGAGAGATGTTTGTGTAAGCCGGTTGCCTGTACATATGTGTGCCTTGGCTGTCAAACAAATGAAAAAAATCCAGTATAGAGGGATCTATCGCCGGAACAATTCAACATAGTCATAATCATGCTGAAACTAAGTCTCGTTCTGTGTCACCTTATGCCCTTCATGTCTACATAGCGGCCCTTTTCCTCCGAGTCCACCCCGTTTCTACTGTAGCCCATTAGGGACAAACCGAACACTTGCTGTAGAGGGCTCCTTTCCCATTTTTACATTAGCTTAAGGACACGTAGGTGGAGGCTAATAGGTTGGTTGAAATGTGTAATGTTGTAATTGTAATTGAATGTGATATTTGTTCAACCTGTTCATGAGAACTTTTATGTTTTCTCTTCTTAGCATTTGCTTTGAGGTAGGTCTTTGTAAAGAAAAATTCTCTATCATATAGAATGTAAATATTGGCCAGAACATTAAGGTTCTTAATAATCTGGAATAAGATAGTGGACAGCAGGAGAGAGATGGTTTTAGTTTTAAAACATAAAACTGTATGGCATGGATGTAGCCTAAAACTATTTCTGCTTCTATGTCAACAAACCACTTGCCATAATAACAGGGATTACTGTCCTTTCTATTTACTGCAGCAAAGGCAGAAGTCACATGTTTTTCACTCAGAAGGAGTGATGAATGTTACACGGGCCATCCTGTAAGTAAAACGATCAAATTACTTCTGAGGCCGGCTTTAAAAGACGCATCACAGATAAAATGTGCATTAACTCATTTATTTGAAATTCAATACAAAGAGAAAAAGCCCCCCTTTTAAAGACATGATACAATCCCAGAAAGTTTTGGACTTTTGTCAGGTCAAGAGATGAAGAAAAGATTGAGAGGTTAGTCCACAATGGACTCAACCTCAGACAGGCATCTTGGTCTGCTGAACCGCAGGCAAGCTCCCCTCGTGAGACACTCAAATATCACTTAACAGCCCTCACGTGTCATTCATGTGCACACAGAACAAACAACCATCGATTAGTGGATTCAGGTGCACTAATTCAAGCGTAGAACAATGTGGGTGCTTGAGTAATAATAGCCGCTGATCTTCAAAGTAGCCCAAGGGTTTGATTCTTCGTCTGCACTGTGCCGGTGTCACAACACAGGGAGGCAAAGTGAAGACTCCCAGCTGGATCTGACAACCTGTAGAGTCAAGACAAAACCCATGAGAAGGGGTTTAATCTCCTCC
Organism: Scophthalmus maximus; assembly: GCF_022379125.1. Taxonomy (NCBI): domain Eukaryota; kingdom Metazoa; phylum Chordata; class Actinopteri; order Pleuronectiformes; family Scophthalmidae; genus Scophthalmus; species Scophthalmus maximus. Next base: position 21,305,192 of record NC_061528.1, on the reverse strand, counting down.
ACTGAATGCTCGTTGACAACACATGCGAGGGTCTAAAGTGAGTGTCAGATGTGGGTAGTGAGGGTAGGTTATTATTTCGCCCTCGACCTGAGTAGTTCTTCATAGGCAAACATTCAGATTGTTTGGCTCAGAATGGGGACGGAGAGGATACAGACATGAAAGCTCTGTGTAAGTGGGTGGGGCATCATGTTAGATGGCTATTAACAGCGCACCGAAAGAAAAAATGAACAGAACATATCGCAGTTTTGAAGACAGGGGCACGATACATTTGCATACTATCATATTTTGGAATAAAAGAAAAATTCTCTTTGTGATCAGTTTGCATCTGTGGCCATTTGTGTCTCTATGTGTCTCTTTGTGGTCATTTTGAGTCTCTTTGTGATCAGTTCCCACTCTTTGTGGTCATTTTGAGTCTCTTTGTGATCAGTTTCCACTCTTTGTGGTCATTTTGTGGTCATTTTGAGTCTCTTTGTGATCAGTTTCCACTCTTTGTGGTCATTTTGAGTCTCTTTGTGATCAGTTTCCACTCTTTGTGGTCATTTTGAGTCTCTTTGTGATCAGTTTCCACTCTTTGTGGTCATTTTGAGTCTCTTTGTGTCTCTTTGTGATCAGTTTACACTCTTTGTGGTCATTTTGAGTCTCTTTGTGATCCGTTTTCGTCTCTTTGTGGCCATTTTGTGTCTCTATGTGTCTCTTTTTGGTCATTTTGAGTCTCTTTGTGATCCGTTTGCGTCTCTTTGTGGCCATTTGTGTCTCTATGTGTCTCTTTTTGGTCATTTTGAGTCTCTGTGATCAGTTTGCGTCTCTTTGTGGCCATTTTATGTCTATGTGTCTCTTTGTGGTCAGTTTGCATCTCTTTGTGGCCATTTTGCGTCTCTATGTGTCTCTTTGTAGTCATTTTTGTCTCTTTTTTGACCATTTTGTGTCTGGCCACATTGTCTCTTAGTGGTCCTTTTGAGACTCTTTGCGATCTGTTTGCGTCTGTGGTCATTTTGTTTCTCCTTTTGGCCATTTTGTGTCTCTGGCCATTTTGTTTCTCTTTGTGGTTATTTTGAGTCTCTTTCTGGTCATTTTGAGTCTCTTTGTGGTCATTTTGTGTCTCTTTGTGGCCATTTTGTGTCTCCTTTTGGCCGTTTAGCAACTCTCAGAAGGCCTGGTCCAGGGGTAAAGGGTTTTTTTTTGTGCTTTGAAAATTTAACACAAACTGTAGTTTTGTTGGATATCCGTCTCTTATCCTGTTTTCTTTTCTCGTCTGCATTTCACAGTTGTCCTCTCTTAAGATTTATTTTCGAGTGTGGAATTTTATCTGTCTTGTCATATCTGTCGACTTCCACGGACATGAAAAGAGAATTTTATTTTAAACACTTTTTGTGTTGTTTGGTGTAGCGCAGGGGTGCCCCTTTGCCTTTGCGAAAATTAGACACATGCCACTTGATTGACATAAAGAGCAGCCAGTCTGCTGTCACCATCTACTGTTACCATAACAACTAAGTTCACACCATGCAGAAATCCAGAAGGTAAGGCGGGTGTAAAACTCCAAAGAGCATAACGGCCCAACCTAATGTTACCTGTTCAAAACGTAGCAAAGGAAAGATAAAAATGATTGCAGGAGCGGGACCAAGTAAGAAGCCGAAAATGTACCACTTCCATGCAGAATGGGAGGAAGATTTTTCTTTCACCATGTCCTATTCAAAATGCGTTTGTCTGATCTGTCATACTAGCATCGCTATTCCAAAGAAAGGAAACATGGAGAGGCTCTTTCGAACTCTTCATGTAAAATATGGCAGTGACTTCCCTGCCAAAAGTCAATTGAGAAAGAGAATGGTGAGAGAAACTAAAATCGCAGCTGATTGGACAGCAGTCACTTTTCACACATCCGAATTCTAAAGCAAAGGCAGCCACCGAAGCATCATTCCGAGTGAGTCATACCATCATTAAACACAAGAAGTCCTTCCAAGATGGACAAATGTTAAAATAGGCCTTCGTTGATGCCGCAGACTCGTTGTTCCGGGATTTTAAAAACAAACCAGAAATATTACCGCTATGAAAGCTGTTCAGTTATCAAGAAGCACAGTTACAAAGCGCTGTGAAGTGATGGCGGATAATTTGACGCAGCAGCTTCGGAAGGACATTGCAGACTGCAAGTGTTTCTCACTGCAATTTGAAGAGTCCACTGACATAAGTGATACAGCACAATTGTGCATTTTCATTAGGATGGTGTCAAAGACATGACAGCAAAAGAGGAACTGTTAACAATATTACCAATGAAAGAATACACTCGGGGAGAGGACATTTTTCAGACAGACTACTGTCCGGACTATGCAGACTGACTCCATTCAGTGCAAGTCATCAGAATAAGGATTGTGCTGTAAGGGTCCATGCAGTCATGCAAGGTACATATTTATACATTTTCAGCATTAGATATGTGTGTTGTTTTTATTTGTTTTTTAGTTTTTTGGGTAGACCATTTTGAACTGGTCATTTCAAAAGTAGCTCACAGGCAAAAAAAAAAGTGTGGGCACCCCTGGTGTAGCGTGTCCCAGTTGACTGCCCGTCCACCACTCTCAGGCTTGTAAAAAAACACTGATGTTTTTCAAGCTAGCAGCAGCTCAACAGGCAGCGATCCCGCCTTTCATTTGAAGGCAGGGAAAACCTCAGCAAACACAAGCTTGATTGATGACCTGCTCTTATTGATACAATCCCTCACATGTGGTTTGGTTATTGTAGCACATGTGGTTAACCAACAAAGAACAGATCTAGGTTTCATGCAAAGCGGACATGTAGATTACAGGCTTTGGTTCCTATTCTTATTCAACTCACTACATTGTCATTGGCTGGTCAAATGACTGGAAAGGACAGTTATATTTTTCGACCTGTCATTATTGTACCCCAGAGGTTTTTTTAAATAGGTCTTCTGTAATGCTTCATGTTTCCAACAGCAGGAGCATCATGTGTTTCCCATCGAATATAGCAATTTCACATGAGCAGTAAGACAGTTGGATTTGTTAGGGGACAGTTTCAGTTTATTACTGATTGGCTGCTATCTAGTAGTTTTAACCAATAACTCCTATTGATAATGATATACCAAGAAAATGGACATTTTCACTGCAGACATGTTCACATCTCATACCAGGAAAAGAAAAGTACGCAGGTATTCAATAACATTAATGATGGTTTTATTCCAGTTCGGGAAGTTGAACAGGTTTTTAAAAGGGCCACAGACACAAACAGAGTCTCAGCCAAACTTTCACAGTTTGTCATGCATGTATTAAAATATCTGGATACCATGATCCAAAGTGGACACCCCATTCAATCCAATGAAAGGTGCTCAATGGGTGCATAGGCAGAGAAGTGTTTTTTTAAATGATATTATTATTTGATATGTAAACCAATAGAATGCCACAAATTACTGGAGCTGTGTCTTGTTTTGACATATTTTATATCTCTGACACTTTACAGAGAAGCCTTTGTGTTGTTAAGGACCTTTTATATATCAACACATGATGGCACAGCATTGTTGTGTTCACCTTTACTACCTGATCGTGCCATGCAAAGATGCAATCCCCCTCTAAAATTAAAGATTCAGTGGTTCTACCCACATGTTGACTTCAGTGCGATACCTATTGACTATGAAAAATAAGACATCACCATTCCTGGAGGATGCCAAATGTTTGACAAGGACAGGTGATCCAAATTTCAGTTCTGGAGATGCTACTTTTTTTTTGTTACACTTTGCTTTGGAGGGACATCTTTGACAGCACAGGCATACTGCCACGGCTTGTGGAATTATTGAATCATTTTAATGTTATTATCGATTATTAATGATTTCATCTAATTTGCCACAACTTATCTGTTGCTACAAGCAAACAAGCCAGATTAGTTAACAACTCAAACTGGGTATACAACCAATCCTCGACCCTTACTCTGTTGATCCCTGCCTTTTGTGGCTGTTTTGAGGCAAAGGCCCATTTCGACCTCGACCAGGGAAATACTGTAGAAATCATTGAGCACAACAATAGACCTATTTGAATTGCTGAAAATAAGTTTAAGAAAGAGGTAATCATTCTGAGGTCGGAAAGTAACAAAGGTTTGTTCCAAGAAATGCAAATGGACCTGGCCATAAGGAGGACAGTGAGTAAATTAAGTTGTCCACTTATCACAGGGTTGGCATTTAAGTCCCTGGCTCCAACTTTCCACTTGTCAAAGTGTAGTTTAGCAAGACTTTTTCTTCTTTCTTCTTTCTAATGGACAGGTAAGTTGAGAAAAAGCTTTATAAGTGCTGCCAAAAAATTGTCATAACCATAAATAAGACATCTAAGGAAACTTGACGTTGCAAGGTGCTGGATGCCAATTCAAACACAAAAAGCCATAAAATGAGAACTTGGGTCACAGGTTTGACCCTGTTGATGAGAAATAAAAGCCTGGCCCATGCTGTGATGACTCAGCTACCGTTGCTTTGGTCTGTTCCTGACTCATCACTGATATTAGCTCTTTGCAGTTTTTCTAGTAGTTGTCTGATTGATCATATTTTCCACACGAGCCCAGTCACATGAATCCAGTCAGACTAATAGCAGATTGTTTACGGAAGTGAAGGAAAAGGTTTGGAAAATGATTTTATTCATTAAAACTTAGTGATACACCATTGCATGGCAAGAAGATGCATTAACAAATGGTTTTAACAAGCATTAGATCAACATTTTTGCACCATGAATTGGGGCAGAATTGATCTTTTTTCTGATTCATTCATGATATGGGTATAAATACTTGTACTTCTTTTACTATATGTCAAACAGTCAGGTTGTGAGCCAGGTGCTTGCTCCTCGTGGTTGACAGGACGCGGATCGGCGCCAACCATGTCTGCTGTCTATGTGTGTGCACTGTGTATGAGCATGCGTTTGAACCTGATGCGTTTCTGACAGCAGCAGGCCCTGGTGCAGCAGTGAGCCATTGTTTTCCTTGGCAGAGATTAGAGGCCCTCCAGGGGCCCATGCCACAAAGGGGGCTCTGTTACCCACTTGAGTATTTTATTGTGTCCCAAATTACCCCCGTGGAGTGTGGAGTAAACAGCATGGCAAACATCGAGCATGCATAATGTCAATAAGCAAAATGACAGCTGCCTGGTCCAGAAATCCTGCGCTGCAGGCTTCACCAATGCTCCTTGTCTTCTCGTGACGATCAGTACTTGTGGACATGTGACAACTCTTCCTGTCAAAAACAATTCCAAGTTGTGTTCAAATTTGTTATCTAAATGGTAAATGGACTGTATTTATATATATATATATTTTTTTTTATAGTCAAATAGACCACACCATGCACTTTACCTTCACCCATATTCATACATCGCAGCTATTCACTGCGCTATTTCTTCTTTCTATCACATTCATACACTGCCAGGAGAGCTGCCAGAGGCAATTTAGGGTTAAGCGTCTTGCCCAAGGAGACATCGGCATGCGGACTGGCAGAAGCCGGGATCGAACCGCTAACCTTCGGGTTGGCGGACTGACTCTCCCTCCTGAGCCACAGCCGCCCGAGCATTCAAGCAAATTTAATTAAGAATGTGTGGAGCATCATTTTCCTTTTAGATCTTCATCAGTGCTGACATGTAACTGACATTTGCTTTGTTTCCACCGTAACTCTTTTCATTTGATCAGATCACAAAGAAGAAACTATTTTGTTTTGAATGGCTTTTCTCCCACTCAAAAGCATGTTATTTTTCTCCTAAAACATGGGTAGGATGTTACATCCCAAATTCCTCTAAGACAGCTCAAATCTCTCAAAAAGACAAATGGGGTCATGTCTACAAAGAGCAATAATCTTCTTTTCTCCACAGCCTAGAAACAGGTCTGTCAGTTGGCTTCTTTGTCAGCTTCCTAGGGGACTGTTTTTTTAAGTGTCAAGATCAAAAGGGCTTGACAGACAAAGAACACTTTTTATTATTGCAGTGGCAACCAAAGCTTTTAATGTTAGAAATTACAGTGATTAAGTACAAGCTGTACAAGCCTTGGATCTTGACGGAGGCTTTGAGGAGTTAACCACAAATAACTTCTTTTTTTTTTTTAAACAAGCCCACAGCAGAGATAAAGAGGCTTGCATATGAATATGAGCCCTTTGTAGTGGTAAGCAGTGCAGAGTGCTCATCTGCAGTGTTTCTTATCGTTCCAAGCAGCATGGGATTGATCAAATTTGAGATGCTGTCTTTGGTTTAGAATTAAGGCAAAGGAAGGATAATGAACAAGTAGGCTGGAAAGGGACTTTAAGGAACAGAATGACAGTAGGGGGAATAAAAGGGATAGAGCTGTACAAGACTTTTTACAATCACATACATATGTACACTACACAACTTTTCACCAAGTGTTTGCTTCTCCTGTCACTCATGTTGATGACTCGTCGTCATACTGCATCTGGGACTGGGCAGCATCAACAAGAAACCAAAGAGAGAGCACGGAGGCCCATGCTGGGATTAGGTTTAACTTGAATATCAAATTCATGACTTTTGGTAAAATACTCAGACAAGCACATAGTGTTGCCAACTTTTCAGTAGATTTAGTGACTTCTGAGACCCCTCGAAATACTATCGACTACTTTCAAATATGAACTCTGGAGTTTCCCCTTTCACGCTTGCAGCGCACCACCGGAGAATGTCCATGTGACACTCAATTTTACCGACTGGGGAGGCGCCGGCATGGGTAGAGCTCTCGGGAGGCCAATGCTGTTCAAAGGCACTGCAGCAGAGATGATAGAAACGCTATCAACGCGCTGTGAATTCTCTGGACAGTTACCTGCTCTGTTGACACATTGGCTCTGTGAGACATTACACAGACTTTGTTCTCGGGACCTGTGAGTTTCCTGTTCTACGGATTCAGACATTCACGCGCCTCATCCGATGTCTAGCGATTTCAAGTTTGCAGAACATGCATGGAAGTAGCTCACGGTTTAAAGGACCTATTGTTTATGCTTTTGCTTTCCTGTTTTCAATTTAACTGGACTATTCAGCTTGGCTGATGGTTTAGGTCCATTCCAACAGTTTGCTTCAATTTTGCAAACATTTATCATTACATAATATTAATGCTTGTTTACAAGGTAAAAAAGTATGTCAAAATCTATCAATATCCTAAATGTTGACATAATTAGTATATCTATCAAATACAATACTGTAAACATGTTAATTGAACAATCGCATCCCTGCTATATAGGCTCATACACAATTGCTAATCCTGAGCGCATATCTCTGGCCAGTTGTCATTGCTAACGTCTTAGCAAGTAGTTGCAAACCTTAAACATGAACTTTCCTGTGGAGCTGTATTTCTTACAACAAAATGGAAGTCGGATATCCAATCTTTTATAGCTTGGTTTTGATCTCACACAGCTCAAGAGAAAAATATCTGGCTCGGCTAACTGATCTTGCCAACTGAACTATGTGCTAGCAAGCATATTTTCTGTGCATTAACTGTGATTTGGGTGACATCATGTGTTGCAGAAATGCTCAGTTGCTTCACTTTGCTTGCCCCAGCTAATCAAAACATGTTTAAGAAAATATAAAAGCACAGAAACTTGGCACTTAATCATGATAATGTAAATACAGGTCCTGTCCGACATCAAACGTCAAAATAATTCTGAAGAGAAGAGGCAGCTGGCATGTTGGCATGAAAAAACGCTTGTTTGTTCAAGCAGCTTATTACGACCTAAGTGGATGCTTTAAAGACCGATGACCGCCTAGCGGTCGTCACGTACACGGCTGCTAGAGGTCATTGGTAGTCTTAAGTAAGTCCGTCAAGTTTGTGTATTTCAATGGATTTGCTTATATTCTGTAAATTAATCGTGCTGATTCTCTGCCATGTCACCCCTACCCTTCACAAGCTCATCAACCATGCGCTGGTAAATCAAATAAAGCCCAACAATGCTCTGAGGCAAAAAGTATTTTGTGGTGTACCTCCTGTCACCGATAAGGCGCTAATTTAGGAATCGATTTGGTCGAATTAGCACGCATGAAACACATGCAACGTAGTTTCGTCGCATGTGTTGGAGGATTTGTTGCAAAAACCAGCTCTACAGGAAAATGTTGTCCGTTGTTGTCATGACCACAACATCAGGCATGCCCACCATATGCATTAAAGGACTGCTTACGTGCGAGCGACGTGGAAACTATGTCTAATTGCAGTCTTTCAGCGAGGATACTATGCATTGGTGAGAAATACAGAGGAACAGCTCTGCCCGGGGTGGTTTGCAATGCTGTTGGTAGTGGCCCTTTGAGTGGCCAGTGCGGTGAAAGGCTGGTGAGCAGGGTTGACTCGGCCCTCTCCTCATTGTTCCCAGAGCTTGGTATTCCTCTCATAGCGTGCCCCAGGCTCTAGAGGATGTGCTTTTAAAGATCCCAGGCCCTCCTCATGGCCCCACTCACCTCTCCAACACACACTGTTTAACAAACACACACCTTCAATTTAACTAATTCGTCCTTCAACTCTGAACAGTTGTTTGAGTTTGTTCACAGAAATTCACAAAAAATAGCAAAGATCCTCACAGATTTTCTATTTGCGTATACTAGTTTGAATCACAACCACAGCTCCAGATTCTCCATGTATATCCCTTTTCCCCTCTCTCTTTCACCCCTCCTCTCTCAGACCTCTGTCTCTCCTTCCTTTTTGCTGAGTGTCCCGCTCAGCTGGCCAGCGCCTTTTCACTCTTTGCCGAGGGAATTGTCCCCTGCATGTCAAGTGTAGCCATTAGAAGGACGGGTTTGGATGAGAGGTGCTTTTCAGGTCCCCGTCCCCCTCACCTTTGAATGGAGACAATAGGCCTGTTCTTTAGGTCCAGATGACCACACACATATGCACCCGCTGCCAGGAAACATTCTAGTGTCCTTCAGCAGTAAGGGCTCGTATGCTAAACTCACATTTCAAGGAACGGGAATACAAAAAAAGCCATGATTGGTGCATTTGACTGTGTTAACCACTGCTGTAGTCAAGGCAACAATACTTGAAAACAAGTTAATTTTATGACAAGTTCAGTAGTTGAGTTTGAGTTAGGACCAAGTAAAAGGTCAAGTCAAAACTAAACTGAAGCCCAATGGATACTTTTTGTGGAGACTGGGTTAATGCAAAAAAAGATCAGCATTGGTGTTCTGTTCAAATAACTGAAATGACCAACAAATCAACCACACCAGGATACATTGTTTCTCCATTGGATCAGGAGAAAAACATTTATCTTCCAAAAGCATTAGAAATCACTGTTGAAAAATGAATCTGTCTTGCTCTGTAACCAAGCTGTGGATAAGGTTTTGTTAGGTTCAGGCACAAAACCAGTTGGTTAGGGAAATATGGTTTGGATTAAATTAAACATATATAGGGGAGCTTAGGGGAGCTCTGTCATCATGGCTACAATAACAACCAGGGGTAAAGGTCAGCGATCGATCGCAGTCATGGTTTAAAAAAAGGCAACATTCATATTCAGTTGTGAATGGGAAAGAAACAGTGATTTATTGTGTCCTTTTTCTCCATCATTATAACTAAAGCCACCACTTATTTTTGTTGGCCATGCAAAGTATGACATAAGCCTCTCAAATACAATAGTGGAAATAGTGTGTCGATTTTTTTAATACTGCAAAAACTCTCATAGAGGGAGTTGGGATGGATGGTTGGATCAGTAACCTGTTTGACTTTGACATGTGTGCATGTGCAGTTTCCTATGGACCAACAATGTTGGTTTCTTTCAACTGTGACCCAAAGCTTTCCCGAGTCCATGCAAGGTTGTTATTTTTCTACACCATGAAAGAAACTTAATAATTATTTTAAACCAGACCATGATTGTTTCCTATATCAAGTCCCAGACCCAGGACGCTCTGAAGCTCTTGTCAAGTGACCGTCACCACCATCTGTTCCGAGCAAGAAACCATGTTTGGCAGCAGAGAAAATTCATAGCATCTTAAATCAATGCTCAGAAGTGTAAAGATCACTACTTACATGTGTAGAAAACCCTTCATGGGTAAAAAAAACAACCACCCCTCACCTACTGATACCTCAGTTCAATTTGAGTGGGATACTGATGGGACATCATGTTCCAGTGGCTAGTTACTGGTATTGAGTCAGCCAGAATACAGCATGAGCAAAACTTCTCTACGTTCTTCCAATGATACCAGCCATGCTTCAAATTACAGAAGAAACGTTTTATTTGTTGTCAGACAGTCTTGTTTAGTACACCTGACAACCAATTTTGCCGATTGTCAAAGTCCAGAAGTTGCCTGTTCGTAGAATTCATTTTGACTTTGCTTGGTCACAGTTCAACTAAAATCTGGAAGGGTTTTGACTATTTTGAAAAATTAAATGAATTTCATAGGTATCTTTGTCTCGGAACTGAGAAGCAATTTCATTTCATTACATGATACGAATTGCTGAGGGTATGCTAACCCAGTAAACATTATGTTCTATTTGTTTGCTTTGAAAGGGACACAGACGTCACCACAAATCTGGAAAAGAAAAAAGAAAACAAAGACATGATTATACTTATACACGGACATGTACTTATACATGTCCTCTTACACATGCAATCTAATGTAATGTTTTAGTTTTTTTTAAATGTATCTACTTATTCAACGGCAGGATACTATAGCATTATATATTGCATCCAGTGTGACAGACCAGCGATAAAGGATAACAGGATCAGGGCCCAGACATCGTGTTTGGCAATCTTAAACCCAGAAACTATGAGGAAGCTTCTGGCCAGGAAACTTAAAGCCCACTCTCTTGAAGGATGCAACACAAACTTGGCATTCACTCATTCTCCACCAGCTCCTTTTAAGCCATGGGTGTCAGGACACGTTACTCCGTCTGCTAACTTTTTACAAGATGTGGCAGCATGCTTTTCTAAGGAGCGGACCTTAACAACCTTATCTAAAAGGTCTCTTAAGTGCCTGGCCTTAGAGGGTGACTTACAGGAAGTTTTAAAAACATGCATTAAAACAAGCTGGAGGGAGATCAGAGAACGGAACGGGGTCATTGTAACCATTACGGCAGCATTCCCATTCCCACCACCACGGGTTTGCATAAGCCTCTTAATGATAATACACCATACAGTCTGGCTCCCATGCTTGCTTCCTTGACTGACAAAGTCACTCATACCAGTGGATTACCTCTCTGCACAGGGTCCCTCCACTTCTAAACGGTTGTCTGTAATGTGCTCATGATGGATGTGCTGCAGCATGCCGCGGCTCCTCGCTGCCCTACACCTCTATCCCTTTCATGCCTCCCACCATCCTTCCCTTCATCCATTCTTCACCTCCTCCCTCCACGTTTACCAAGTTGCTACAGCTGTGTTGAGTAGTATGAATCAGGTGGGAGGCCCTAACTCCTGCAGCAATAAGAATGTCAAGATAATCTTCAGGTGGCTGGTACACACTCCGACTCTTTCTCAGGGCTGATTGCCGACCTCTGCGGCTAACGCATGCAAGACAAGGAAAACACAGCTCCCGAGGAAACATAATGCTACCTTTGAAAACCTCTCAGGCTTTTAAGTGAACCCCACTGTGAGGGCACAAACAAGCCCTGCTGCGTACATGCCTTCCAACTGCTTATAAAAACAGAACTTAAGTTTGCTCAGTTAACCCTTCCCAATTTTGGAGAGGATCTATGAACGAAAGTTACGTTGGGTACTGTTATAATTAATCTATATGAGATGGAAACTGCACTCATGAATTGCATGAATGCTGTATCTTTAGAAGTCATTAGTAAACAGTGGGAAAGGGAGCACGTGGAGATTGTTCAGTTTTTTGTCTTTTTGCAATTCTGCGCCGCATTTTGTCCTTTTTCTGGAACTACTTTAAAAAGTATGACATGTAGTCCTTGTTACCAAATTATGTCTGAAAAGTGGTAATTAGGGGTACCTGCCTAAACAGCCACTTAAAGGGGCAGTAAGCAATTCTAAAACAATACACGTTTTGTTAAAATCAGCTAATATTTCCTCACTGTCTGTTATCTGTCACTTTTGTGTGCGCCGAAAAAAAATCTTGGTTTTCGGCGTAGCCCAGGCTCCATAATTCGAAAACAAAAACTTACAGTTTTGAGGACAATTATCATTTATTGCATCCTAGGTCCTACTTAATTCAATTCAATTCAATTAATTTCATTTGTATATTGCCAAATCAAAAAATACATTATCTCAAGGCACTTTACATAGTGAGGTGGAGACCTCACAGCAGTTTCCACAATGAGCGAGCAATTGGCGACAAAAAAACCCTTTAACAAGTAGATTTTTCTAGCAGAACCAGACTCAGTTGTGGGCGGAACGTCTGCCTCAACCGGTTGGGGTGAGAAGAGAGGTGGGCAGAAAGAGGAGGAGAGAAGAGAGAGAGAACGGTTGTATATGTATATGACGGATACTTGTAATAACAATATTACTACTGATACTTATAGATGCAATGACATTGTTAATAATACTAATACTAATATTTAAATGTCATACAATATGTCACAGGGGTTCCGGGACAAAACACTACCTGACCATCACCAAACAGCAGACATAAAGTTTGCAAGTAGTCGGTGACCATTAGTTGAGCATTTAGAAACTACATAAATTATTATACTTCACTGAAGTTTGTAGAGACCAGACCAGAGCTGAAATAATATTGCGTGTTAGACTTACATTTGCCAGTGGGCCAGAAACATTACTCCAAGTGAATGCATCTGAGTTGATTGAAATGATTTTGTGGATGGAACATGTTAGCCACATTGCAGTAGCGATAGCCCTAGTTTTTCCTTTCATGTGTTCACTTGTGGTGATGCTAATGTCTGAAAGAGAGAAAAACACTTTTTCCTTCAGCAGTTCTCCATGGCTAAGCTTGGTCTTGAGCCATGAAGCTATGAATAATAATTTGAGTCTTATTTATCCTTGTTGACCTTTATTTTTGAATCATGTTCAAACGCAGGTCCAAACTATCGGTGGAGTATCCAACAGTCCCAGAGGATATACAGGCATTCCTGCCCTTGTCAAGGATGCTTTAGCGAGGCTAATTGTCAGACTGGCTTCAATCCTGCTCTTCCAATAAGGAGTAAGCCCTCTAAACATACGCCCCTCTCTGCTTATCCCCTACTCATCATATCTTTAAGGTAAGGACATGTTTTATTCATATACAATACGGCATTCAGTTGATGATGCTTAATGTAGGATTAAACCTCTCAGGGTTAAGAGCAGCCTGCTCATGCCAAATGGGGCACACCTGCACCTTGTGTCATAGTATAACCTTATATGGACTGCTTCTCTTATTGCCTTGCCTTTATGAGACGCAAGGTCCAGCCGACCCCCTGCGTGTATGAGTTATGAAATGACTGTCTGTGAGTTGTCAGAATGTGACGAATTGTTTCAAACCCCTCCTTTTCCCCTCTGGTGACATTTTGCTCAAGTTGTTTCCACATTACAACCTCATCCGGTGTCTGTGTGTTGGTGTGTGCATGCAGCCAGACACATGTCTGAGGCCTTGCCTCAGCCAGCTGCTCCCAGGGATGAGGTGGAGCACCTTATGCACTGACTCACCCATTCACACACACACACACACACACACACAGGCCGTATATGCACATTCTACACTGTCTAGCCTTGGGATTACAACTGGCTGTCTTTGTCGAATCATTTGAAGCATCAGAGTTACACCATGGGTTTGGAACATTAATCAAATGTAATGAAATCCCTGCTTAATTCATTTAGATATATTATAAAGACCACGCTTGTTTTTTCTTTTCTGTTATACTCACTTTATTTTTGAGTTGCCTTATTGACTGCTACATCATTTGGGAATTCAACTCAATAAAATATATAAACATTCTGGGTGGAAACTGGCTGGCTGGCCAGGGCCTTCTGCTTGGAGCTTGCGTGTTCTCTCTGTGCCTGCATGGGTTTTTTCCTCCGGTTGCTCCGTTTCCTCCCACAATGGGAGATTGATCTGAGAATTTTGGATGGACCTGAGGTGATTTCAACTTAGCGCAAGGATTTCGGAGTGGACTTGACCTGAACCTTTAAATGACTTCAGACATGCCTTAGATTACTTGTCACTAAGGTGCTTCCTGACTTGACTTGTTGCGGAAGCATTGAATCTCAAGTGACTGGGCTAAGGCTTGATCTGATTTGGAAGTGCCGGTAATAACTTCAGGTCTGTGTGCTAGAGACATGATCTAGCAGACTTCAAATATTATAAGAACTAGTCATGAATTAATAAATGACTCTGATGACTTGAGATTAGATAAAGTTTGATGCAAGGTTGACCTGAAGTTCAAATGACTTTACAGTCAACTAGGATGAAATGCTAGATTCACATTAGTTCACAGTTGCTTGGATGAGACTTCACTTGACCTAAAGCTTGTGACTGAATGTGGTGTCAGTCCATTTGTGATTAGTTGAACATTGTCTTGTCTGAGAGAGTTGAAGTGGGGAAAGGAAACTATCAGCACCTAGAGAGCATATTCCAGGTCCACTATGTGGTCTGCAAAGGAGAGGGTGTTAACTTACTGCCCCTGCTTAATATGTTGATGATACCCCTTGTGTGGATTTTCTGTTAAATCCCTGTGGCTTTACTACTGCTTGGATAGACTTAAACACAACCCTTCCCTGTTATTGTAAGGGATTGTAAATAAAGCCAACCCAGTTAGAGCTACAGTTACCACTGATCCCGCTGGTGTTGGGAAAGCATGCAAGGCATCTGACTCTGTCCCGGCGAGAGCCCTATTACTCATGGACGATAATCCGGCTGGTCCTATAAGGAAAATTCAGAGGAAACACACCCAGAAAACAGAAGAGAGAGCAGGACAGGAACGGACACTGCAGGCAACAAGGGAGGAGAAGGAAAGGGAAGGCCAGAAATGGCAAAAGTTGAGGGGGAAAAAATAAGAGAAGAATTAAAGAGAAAGTAAATAGGAATGGAGGGTATTTCCGATAAGATGAAGTACTTAGCTAGCTGTGTGTTTTGGCACCGAGTGAACACTCAGCTTTGGTCATGAACCAATTGCGAAGAGGTAAGGAGAAGATGGGTTTTGTTGAACTAAATGATTAGAGACAGGCCTGCAGTATTAGCCAAGAGCAATCCCAGGCACAAATCATAGGGCATCATTAAACTGCCTGTCTTAACCTTCCAATTTTACATAAGGTCTTTAAGATAAGGACCATTTGAGCATTATCATTAAAATAGAAAGTTGACTCTGCACTTGTGATCCACTTTACCCTCTGTGCCACCTGACTCTAGAGGCCCAATCTAATCAGGTCACTAGAGCCAGCTCGCTGCTCCAGGACCAGGCCACACCATCCTTACCTCAGCTGATATGCATGTGGTCAAGAGAAGGAAGTGGCTGAGATAACTGAGGCGTTTTCAGTCAGACAGGCATGATGTAAGGCATTAGGAATCTCTCCCAGGGCATTACCTCAGTCTGCAGGCCTACGAATGGCTGTTGTGGTGGCTGTACAGAAAAGAAAAAACACAAACCCCGGAGGTGGTACCTATTTTAGGCACCGGGCGCTGGTTCATCGCCATTATGAATGTCAGTGGTAGAAGAAAACCCCTTGACTCATAACTTCACATTATGAGGTCGGCTAGGTTTTTTGTGTAATTAAAGGCCATGCCTGCTCTTGTTCAAGCATAGTGTGTCACTTAAAAAAGAAAAGAAAAATACATAAACACAAAAACATAGTTTTTCTAGAAGTTGAAAAAGGTTATAGATTTGTTTTGGGGAGGTAGTGTGCAGGCCGAGATGTCCTGTAGGCAGGATTACTTTCTTTTCGAGTCCTTGTCTCATCTTGTTATATCTTCAAGAGCAATGCTTTTTTTCTTCTTCTTCAACAGTGACCTGTACAGCTTCCTGGCATGGCCACAAGGAATGTTCAGAATGTACCTGAAAAAAATCAACAATAAAAGTATTTAGGAGACATTAAATTGTACACAATGACTGCCTAGTACAACAGATGCCTTTGTTGTGTGCACTGCACGGGCAGGGATCTTGTTCCACCACTGTAATCGGAGATTTTTTAAAAACCCACAAAAAAAAACAGAAGTGGAGGCGGGGGGAAATACTTGAGAGGGTGGGTAACTTCAGATGGTATCTCCCCTTCTGCATCATCTGAGCCGTCAGAGACAATCACAGACTGTGTGTGGCACACTCGCTCACCCTGATCCTGAGCCAAGGCGGCGCAAAATTAATTTTGATCCAAGCGATATGCACCAGGCCAAGCCATGTGTCCACGCCCAGTGAGGACCCCACACCCAAGGCCATCTACATCCATCTACTCTCCTTCTTTTACTTTGTGCCCTCTTGCAGTGCCTCACTTACAAGGCGGCTAAATCAACAAGAATGTCAATACATCAAGCTCTCCCTCTTATGTGCTACGCCTGCAAAGCTATGTGAACTTGTTCAGTCTGATAGCAGGCAAAAGTTAACGTTCCTCTGTCACTGTTCATCACTCAGATACCACGGAATGGTTGTTTTCGCCTTCACTTCTTCCGCCAGGCATGTGTTGGGAGAAGAGTGGAAGAGTGGAGCATTGTTTTCCTTTCGCACACTCAGGGAGGCTGTTGAAACCTGAAGGCTATCAGCGGTATTCATCTTAACCCCAGTAAATAAGAAATCGTTTCTGTGATGAATGCGCAGTATAAGGGCCACTGTAAGGAAACGCAACTTGGAAAGATCACTTTGAGAAAAAAAAGGCATAAGCTGCAAGCACAAATTTGCAGTGTTTGAACAATAATATTTTCTGATACAAAATACAACATTTTGAGATCAAAATCAGAACAAAAAAGTTCTTATTTGATATTTGCAATATTTCAAGAAAAAAAACACACTAATTTCTGACATTAAAGTCGCAAATCTGCGGGAAAAAAACCTTCCTGAGAATTAAGTGGTAAATTTACAAGATGAAACTCCAGAAAAAAGTCGAAAAAATGGTGTTTTGTTTTTCAAGGAACTATCGCGTCAGGATCACCACAGATGCTGCTTCGTGCCGTGTAACAAGCACAGACGCTTTAATCGGCTTCATTGTTTTATACAACTAATCTGCAATCTATCATCCAAGGTCCGATGACGTCATCACATAATACTTACAAATGTGGATTTACCTTCGGTAGAGATCTGTAGACAGAGTAGATTGAAATATAGCTTTTCTACAAAGTATAATTTGATTAGGTCATCCACTGCAGGTTTTTTGTCGTAAATTTACCAGTTTTTAATCTCAGAGAAAATTCGACTTTAATGTCTGCGTTCCTTTCTCGAAATATTACCCCCCTCCCTATTTTTTTCTACAATGGCCCTAATACGCCGTCTTAAATTGTTCTGTTCTTGTGATATAACATCTTTTTTTTCTTACTTTGACCTTTACTTTCGAGACTTTTTTATATATATACTTTTTTGCTATTTCCTATCATTTTATTAATGCTTAAAACATTACAACTCTATCCCCAAATCATTTTTCTCCAAGTTCCAACTCTGACTTACATATTGTACTTCCTTCTTAAAATATGATTACTTATTTCTAATATGTTTGTCTTAAAGTAATTCTTTTCACCCAAAATAGTGGAATTTATCACATTTAAATTTTTCTCATATGACAACTTCTTTCTCAAAATAAGCCTTTTTATTTTTGGAAATGTATTATACAATGCAACTTTTTTTCTTCAAAAACTTTGCCTTTAAATTAGGATATTGTTCTCCAAATATTACAACTCCTGTCTCAGATCAACATTGTTTATTTCCTTAAAATAATTGTTTTCTTTCCGAAAACCTTACAGTACTTTGATTTAAATCTCAAATATTTATGTCCTTAACATTGGCCTTAATATAATTTTGATAAAAATTCCTCATTCCACCTGTGCTGGTGTACCCGGCCTCTCGCCAAATGTCAGCTGCGATTGGCTCCAGCCCGCCTGCGATCATAAAGTAATATAGATATTGGATGAATGGATGGATGGAGGGATGGACAGTCCTTATTCCAAATTCTTTCCATGTGTGCCACACACACACACACACACACACACACTGTGTGTATATATCTTTAAGATGGCCAGACACACGTAAGACTCACAAACACTCAGGCGTTGCCAGATTAAAACACAAGAGCATCAGTTGTTTTTCTATTATTGAAACATCTGTCAACAGCTCCTTTGTTGTATTTACTCCATACCAAAAGGACTTTCCCATGAGGTCATACAAAGACACACACACACACACACACATTCTCTCACACACAGCAGGGGATGTTAATGCCCTGACAACATTGTCATTTCTTCAACACTGACAATGCGGGGTGAAATTAATCAGAAATGACCTAGAAAGAGAACAAAAAACAACAGTCACGTTCGGGGTATCTGGGGCGCACGCCTGCTACAGTTTGTCCCCGTCAGGTTTTCATTCACAAAAACAGTCTTCCACACATCAGTGTCTCTGAAGTTTACTCCTTTAGCGTGGCCGCTATCACCACATCCAACTGCTCTAACCCCAAAAACATGCAAAGCCATTGTTCTTCAGTTATGCGTTCGCTCTCGACAAAGGTCTCTCTCTTCTTTTGATGGTTTTTCTGAGTCTTCTTCACTCTGACTCAGGCACCCCCCCCCCCCCCCCCCTTCTTCTCTTTCTCCTCCTCCTCCCTGCATATTTTGGTGTTGTGTTTTTGGTATGCTCATGAAAAGGCCCACAAAGACGGTACAATGGGGCACCTGCCCGAATAATGAGCCCTCAGTGAGAAATGCAGCTGGGGCTGGGAGTCATACAGGAACGCTGATGATGGCCCCGCTTTAAAGTGGTCAGAGATGATCCCCAGCCACACCTTATATCCCCCTGGCTGGAATTTCCCCTCTGACACACGCACACACGCACACACACACACACACACGCACACGCACACACACACAGGGCACAGGGAAACAACGTCGGAGATAAACATGCTTGGCTCTTATTTTTTCCCCCTTGTGTCGTGTTTGTCAGAAAGGAGTAATGGTGTTTGTCTTCTCCTCTTGAGTGCGTGACTAGGTCCATTCACAAACGCTGCCACCGCCGCCGCGAGGCCTATCAGTTGGCGGACTTATCACATACACTATGTCACTTGAATGTGGACAGAAACTATGCTCCTCAGAGACAAAAGCCAGACTGTTTACACACCGGTTCTACATTTAACTCCCAAGCGCGCACAAGATTCCTTTCCCTTTTAAAGGGTTGTGAAAAAAAAAATGCCTTCGTCGGTCCAAAATACGTCAGTAAGCTAAATTTAGATAGTCAACAGGTTTTTTTGAGGGGGGGCAAACAACAGCAAAAACGTCCAAAGGCATGAATAATATGGAGATGGAAAGGAGAATTTGGTAGGGGGGCCACCAAATATGTTGGGAGCATTCTGTTGGAAGGTTCACTTAAGTCCAAAATAATACTGTTCATACCCAACGTTATCAGAGTTACATATTAATCCTTTCATTTGATGCACATTGATCGAACACCAATGTATCGACAATTCGACTTTAATGTCTGCGTTCCTTTCTCGAAATATTACCCCCCTCCCTATTTTTTTCTACAATGGCCCTAATACGCCGTCTTAAATTGTTCTGTTATTGTGATATAGCATCTTTTTTTTCTTACTTTGACCTTTACTTTCGAGACTTTTTTATAGTGTCATGATTTAATTATTTTGATATCATGACTTTTTATTAATATCATTATTATACAATTTTGTTCACTGAATAGCTGTTTCAGTTTTTCAACAAAGACGAGCATTTGCTGCCTTTCTCTCATCACATCCCTTTACATTGAATATCTTGCGGGGTGTCCTGTGTGCTGCACACTATCAGACAACCGAAGACATCGGCTCGGCTTCTGGGAAACTGCGATGTTGTTCCAAACTTCTGCCCGTGTCTCAGATTGTGTCAGCAACTCAAATGGGTCTGGTGCTGTGCTCACTGACAGCTGGTTGCCTGGCTGGGAAAAACAACCGCGCCAATCAACAAGTATACTTTTTGGCTGGGAATCTTTGTACAGTTGGAGCCCCCACCCACTCAGTTTTTTTAATAAACCCCTGTTACATTGTGGACAACAAGGCTAAAAGAGACATTATAGTCTCAACGACAGAAAGAAAAAGAAATTCAAAGGAATGGTGCAGATTAATAGGTGAGAACAATCTGCACCGTTCCTCTCCAGCCCCCTACCGCCTCCACATGTCCCCATCCATCCCCAGTGTCTGGCTCTCATACAGCCAGCGCCCTGTTGCTCAACTTCTGCACTAAAGGTGAGCGGAGGTGATTCCTATAGCCTTGCGCTAGCCACGGCAGACAACACAAATGAGGGCTTTGTGGCCCCTGAGTGTGCCTTCTGTACTGTGGGAGTCGGGAGGTCAGGATGGTGGAAGGCGGGGTGAGGAGGTGAGAAGGTTTACGGGCTGACGGGGAGATATAGCTCTGGGGGGGGGGGGGGGATTTTGGTGACAAGGCTTCAGTTGTTTTTCTAAACTGGGCAGGAACAACCCTGACATTATGACATTGTGGACTCACAAAAATACGCGCGCACAACACACATGGTGCCACTTTGACCCCGTCACCTCCTTCACGATAGCGTTCAGGAGGGAGGAAATGTAATGACTGATCTGGTAACAGCCCGGAGAGGCCGTGCTCATGCTATCAGAAACCAAAAGTAAGAGCTGGTGCCGGTGTCGTGTACTCTGGATCAGAGGGCCTCTGACTGAATCTGAGCGGAGGATTATTCCCATGTTGAGAAGTCACATAACAAAGCCACGGGTTCACTGTTAAATTGGTTAACTGATTAATGAAGCTGCAGCTCTGCACAAAGTGAAATCCAACAAAAAGCATTTTTCGCTGATTTGATTAGCGCAGCAGAGCAACAGAAAGTGGAGAAAAGAGAAAACTTTGAGGCAGCAATGCAGAATGTGGTCATAAAGAATTTTTGGATTACTTATGTTTTATGATCATTAGTGCACAAAAATATGCTTTCAAGTTGAAAAGCCTTTTTTCTCCTCCAGTAATCCGCCTGAG
Source organism: Scophthalmus maximus (assembly GCF_022379125.1). Lineage (NCBI taxonomy): Eukaryota > Metazoa > Chordata > Actinopteri > Pleuronectiformes > Scophthalmidae > Scophthalmus > Scophthalmus maximus. Next base: position 21,284,209 of record NC_061528.1, on the reverse strand, counting down.
AGAGAGAGAGAGAGACAGAGAGCTTGCAGGGACCACAGTCCATGTTGCTGCAAAGGTCAAAATGTCACTTTTAGTTGTAGGAAGGAGTAAACAGGGCCGGAATAAGCCTCCTGTCTCAAGGGGCCCTCGCCATAAATCCTTAGAATAAGAGTGTCTTTACATGATCCTTAGAAGCTGAAACAAAGGGTCCGGCTTTGACCGCCAAGAATAGAAATCATGTTGTATTCACTCGGTGTACCGAAGCTGTCAACCCTGTGTGAAGGGCCGGTATCACAGGTCAAGGAGAAAACGTCTGTGAGGTACTCGGATACCGTTGAAATTGAAATTGAAATTGAAGAGTACATCTCTCTAAGCACCACTGATGGAGGCTGTGTGAGCGATCGGAGAAAATTCACCACTGACACATACCTCCAGGCCGCGGGGCCAAAAAAACGAGCGACGCGAAGCAGAAGAATGCTGGGACCCCGGGCGACGGACACTCGTAAAATTGAATGCAGACCAGGCTGATTTGTAAGAATGAATGCTATTGGGGTGATAAACCATTTGACCCCGTCAACTTGGCGTAGAAGGGCAATGGGACGATATTTGCTTAAGCTGATAAGAAGAGGTTGTAGAGGGTTTCTGTGTGTGTGTGTGTGTGTGTGTGTGTGTGTGTGTGTGTGTGTGTGTGCGCGCGTCGATATTTGTGTTTGGTGTCTTGTTTATAGTGCATACAGCCAGCCTGACTTTGGGAAGGAGCACATGTGAGCGAGAGCGCAGGTATGTATACACACACTCGTCTGCACGAGAGCGGGGCTAAGCGCTGGATTTGTACGTATATGCTCCAAGTGATTATTGGCGCAAGGAGTATGGATGCACATCATGTGATGGTGTTGTTTGTCTAAGTGAGTGTGTGGCCCCCGACTGCAGTCATGAACAGCAGTGTGCTTAATGGCCTGCAGCTCTCGCTCGGCATCATTAACATTCCAGCTGTGGAGATTCTGGCATGCGCCGGGAAGCATGACAAGACAGCTACACATCTCCCTCTGCCTGCCTCCCTCGGCACAGGCTGCCGTCTGTCCGGAGAGGGGTGGGCTCCACCGAGGAGAGCAACAACGGCCTCGGTCGCGACAAATCATTTCTCCCCCTGGTTCGCCTGCACGTCAATCACGCGCGCCAGAAGAATCGCTTTGTTTTCTTCCCTCCTGTTTTCGCCTCTCTGAGAGACGCTTCTCCCGCCGCTGCTGCAGACTCATCCAGCCAGCTCCAGGCGAAGTTCTTCACACTGATCCCTCCCTGACATGTTATTTGCCCAGCAGGCAAACAAATCTCACAGCACTCCTTGGCACATCCTAATGGATACATTTGGAGCAATTATCTGGCTGATATATTTTTTTTATTATAGGGACTCATGGTGTGTTTTGATGGGTGAGTCTCGCAGAAACATTACATGGAATCCCGCTGTTGGTAGGTGTTGGCACTAGCAGACGCTCAGTCCGACATGACTTGTGCAGTTGCACAAAGTGTGGTCACGCTGCTTAACCCACCTTGAGAAATAGAAACATTGCGAGAAGCGAAGCAGGGGGAAACCGCTCTGATGTAACGCTGCGTAGCTGAACGCAGTTCACACTACACACACACGAACAAAATAATACGCAATTATCTACATGCACATGCAAACACATAAGTGCACCAATAAACACTGCAGCCAAGAAGGAATCAAGGGCTACCGATGCCAGTGGAGCTGTTAATCACGGTTGTAATTACTGTTCTATATGGCTCCAACTTAAGAGCGACACTCGGTCCCAACTGACACCGGGGAGGGAAGTTTTATGTTTCAACCAGTATAGACGAAGACTCGAGTGCGTGTGTGTTTTTCTTGCCGTACTCAGTTACTTGAGCCCCACCTTTTTGTTTTGGGAGCTATCAGGCCAAAGCACCCTCCGTCAGAAAGGAACACAGCAGCTTCAGAACTGATTTCAGGCCCATCCCAAGAGAAACACACACACACACACACACACACACGTCTTGTGCCGCCAAAAAGAATTTAAAGTTACAACATGTTTAAGAAAAACATTTTATTTTACATAAACTGTACAGATGGAATTTATTTGACTAAATGATTCTTATACAGGAACTAAAAATAACTTTCTTATTAAATAGAAAACTGAAACAAAAATAGAATTAAAGATGAAAAATGAAGTGTTGCTTATTGTACAAAACAGAGAGTGAAAATAGAGCTAAGAAATGAAAAATCATATATCGTACCCTGATACAGTGGTAGGCCTTTTGCAAATAATCAAAAACAGTATTGTACACAATTACTCAATGGCCTTGCCATCTTAGTACAATAGCTAAAATCTTGGCCTCTTTGGTTCCATTAATTAAAATACATTTGAAACAAAATTCAATTTTACTTCTATAAAAATAACATTTCAATGGCAGTTTTTGTTTCACTAATCCTGCAACTTTTCAGTGCAAACATCACAACAATCATTCGCTTTGGAGAGGAAGCGAAAGATTACATTTCAAGTATTGATAAAGAGTTGAGGACTGGAGAGAGAGAGAGAGAGAGAGAGAGAGAGACAGAGAGAGAGAGAGAGAGAGAGGAGGAGAGAAAGAGAAAGTCGCAAAGAGAATTGAGTCTAATGTAGAGAATGTTGAGTATGGGTATAGGTTACTATACATTGCATAGCTCATGTGGCACTTATTACGCGATAGGACAGGACACTCAGTACCCCTTGGAAGGCATTTCTTTATACAAGTGCTATTCAGGGCGTGCATTTCAGTTTCTGCAAGTGCTGCACTGCACTGTGGTGACACACTGGGTTGAAGCTAGAGTCTCCGTGTCCGTAGGCCCCCCACTTCTACAGAGACTCAGGGCCCAGGAAGAAGCAGTTCTCTCTCTGTCGCTCCCAGCGCACAAGTGAAGTGCACTTATGAGATCTATCTTCACCTGGTTGTCATGGTAGCAGGGGCCTGCAGCACTCTTGACAGGCAGGAGGTTTAGGTTGAGGGCCGCAGTCAACAGCAAGAATGACAACAGCAGCAGCAGCAGCAGCAGCAGCTCCGTGGAGGGCTTTGTTTTGCCACTGTGATGCTGCGCAGTGTATAATCCTGCAAGGCATTAAGCGCTGCCGCTGTCTAATTCCACCAGAGAGGACAGTCAGACTGCGTCTGTCGGCATAGAAGCGAAGTGCTGGTGTTCTGAATTGTATAAGCTGATGAATTGTCAGTGCTTTATAAAAAAACAAAAGTCATGTCATGTGCTTAAAGTATTTAAGGGGGTCGGAGGAGCGGGGTTGGGAGTGTGGGGCCAGTGAAGCCAATCATGTCATCGGCTGATCCTGTCACTTTCCTTAAGCGCTTTTTTATCTTCATTCAAGAGGAGATTATGGGCCATTATTTTTTGACTAGAAATGGCAAACTAGAGAAAAATATCATTTGGTGATAACGTTCCCTTCTCATCCCACTGCCGACCAGCTGGACAGCAAGCATGTCGTTCAGTCAGATAAATACACACGCTCGCACAAGCAGGTGTGAACACACGCATGCACCCATGGGCCCAACACTGACACTTGCATTTGCTAGATTGCACCAGTGCGTGTGTGTGTGTGTGTGTGTGTGTGTGTTGCTTGCTCATACAGTAGGTATAGATATATTGTATATGTGTACCGTACAATAACGTCCTGTTTGTACAAAAGGCCTTTCTGACTGTTGCAAGTTCAGATAACGAAGAGTCAGTGTGGACTCAGGCACAGCCGCACTCCTCCACAATCATGTTGGGCACGTCTCTCTTGACGATGTTGTACTCATCGTCGAAGTAGAGCATGGACATAGTACTGAGCTTGGTGGGGATGCAGCAGGAGTTGACTGAGCCCGGGCTCATCCCTCTCATGCGGTACTGGTTCACTACTGCAGTGTGGAAGGATGAGGCCGAACCCGGCACTCCTGCCATGTAGGCCGGGCAGTTGCCCTCACAGTAGTTGCCATAATAACCGGCTGGTGCAATGATCCAGTCATTCCAGCCAATGAGGCGGAAGTCTATGTAAAACTGTTGCCGACAGCATAAGCCCCCACTAGTGCCGTCACACTCCAACCCCCGCTTACGAATGCGGTGCTTTCCATCCATCTGCCGTGCGCGCACCACCAGGAAGGGCCGGTGGGACGGATCACCTGGGTCCACCAGCACCGGTGCCACGCCCGCTGTCTCACAGCCATCACAGTGGACCTCCAAGTCCTGCCTCCGGCTGCCTTTTCCGAATACAGCCCGCACGGCCTCGGAGAGGGGGAAAGTATGCCAGCCGCTGCGTTTCAGGTCCACCCGCTTCTCCACCAGAGCCCAGCGGCCTGTTCCCCCTCCACCACCGCCTCCCTCTGCACCACTCGGAACCCCGGCCTCCTGGTAGTGGATTTTGACCGTCACCTTCCTCCGGAAGCCCTTCTCAGGACCAGCTGGTAGCACGCGGAAATAGAGCCACAGGTTGGCCTGGGCCGCGTACAGATTCTGGTTGCCCTCGTTGGAGATGAGGAAGTATAGACTGGTCTTGGCGGATGCGTGCCCATCTGTTGGAGACAAACAAAGGAACCGTTTACTCTCAATGGTCCATGTAAACACAATGGTCATTATGGCTTTCATCAGTATATAGTTTTCTTAGTTGTCATGAAGATGGCTCACATGACCGCGACCTGAGGTGGGTCTCTTGAACCCATTTCTGCTATTTCAAGAGACTGTTTGACACACACACACACAGACACACACACACACACACACACACACACAGCATATGTGTCCACCCCCACCCACCCAACAGCCAAGAATGGCACAGCTTTGTCTTTAAAGATCTGTTTTGCCCTTGTTTTCTCCATTCTCCCTCAATCACTGTGTCAGGTGACCTCCCGAGGGAGCTCCTGATAGGCCAGCTGTGACAGGCCAGTTCTGGGATCAGGCCCAGTTGGCCGCAGATCCAGTTTTGTAAGTGACAGGGCCAAAAAGAGTGAGAGACAGAGAGAGAGAGAGGGGTGGGGGGTGGTGGGTGGAGGCAGGAGAACAGAGAGAAGGAAGATGAAGCAAAGGAGGAAGGATGCAAGTGGAAAAGGTGGGAGGGTGGCGGACACGGCCAAGGGCCCGGGGGGTTCAATGAGTTCACTGTTAGTGCCCAACCTGAACCCCACCCCCACCCTACCCCACCCCCCTCCATCCAGTGTAAGCACCCTGAGAGTGACAGCACAAAGCCCCCTGTGAGGCACTGGGAGACAGCCGCGCTGCAGCCCGGCATTGAAATGCGCGGCCTCACAGCAAAAAGCATGATGAGGCAAAAATAAATGCCATTTACATGACACTGGCCACTTTCCACAGCCCCACAATGAAGAGATCCTGGGTGTCTAAAGGTGGCAGTGGGCTCTCCCTAGCACTATTTTGTTTCCTTATTTTTTTTCTTCTAAGCCTAATGATGTCTTCCAAATTACCCCGAGGTAACTTGAAAGGCTTCTATTTCTGGAGATTTGGTACAATGTGCTCAAGGAGAGCAGCGCCTTTGAAAGCAGCTAAATGACTTTGTTTGCCCACTGATTAGTGTGTGTCAGTGTCAACAGGTGGCCACCAAAGACGGGCCCCCCTCTTAAAGGCGCCTCACGCCTCTTCCTCCTGTAAACCACGGCTTTACATTCACTCGGGGACCTGTTCAGACCAGCTCTCCACTCCGAAAGCATGTCAGCTGGGAGCTCAAGCTCTTCACACACACACACACACACACACACACACACACACACACACACGCACGCACGCACACACACATTTCCATCCGTCCATGCCATGCACAACTGACACACACCCAACCCCACGGTAAGCGAAACATCAAGTATCAGCCTTCTCAATACCAAAGACTGCGGGTAAAGTATCAAGTGCACAGTGTGTACGCAGTGAAATCCATCTGGAGTGATTGACATACCTGCGACTGCTGTAAAGGCCCCTTAGGGCTACAAGTAACTACCCTCACCTCATTCGGTGCCGTGCGTCCCTACTTGCCTCAACAGCTCCGAGCTCAGAAGCAGCGGCATCGCGCAGCAACTAGCACACGGTGACAGTGTGATAAACAGATAGGGTGAAGTCATGGACGTACTGTAACCGCACAGCTGTTCGCTGGATCAGACGACTCGGTTACAACTTAAATAGTGCGATTGTTTCCCATTACACAAACTCACGTGCAGTTGAAACCTTTCGTGTCACAAGCCGGAGGGTGTGCCTGGCTCAGTGTTTGACAGTTTTGGCATTCTGACACATTGACTAATGTGAAACCGTAATACCAGTGATGTTATTATACAGTGGCTGCAACTGACTTTAAAATATCATTACTGAATCTTCTCTTAAATGTCTGAAATCAGTGAAAGGTGCACATCGCGATTTTCGAAAGCTCAGGATGATACCAGCGGGGTTCGTTTTGTTCGGCCGCGATTCAAAAGCCAAAGATTTTTAATTTCATGTCACACGAGACAAACGCAAAAAATCCTCAAAATACACCTCACAACAACCAACACACAAAATAAAAATTTGGATTAACAACATTTCACCTCTGATTCATAGCCATGCTTTTTATGAACCATAAAACAATGAAAGGGGTTGTAACAGATGTTTAAATCTATGAACGCACTTGGACTGTACCACACCGTACTAAATGCAATGCGGTACTAAGTGAAATGATAATATTTGAAAGTAAAGCGCCTAAATGGAGGTAAAGCTGAGATCAACTACATATACGGTTTGATCTACAAACTGAGCCCACCTCAAGGTCACTTTAGAAGCTGCTCTGGAGCTTTCAGTCATATATCGTGTGATCCACATCAGAAGTGTTTGCCAGTTACCACAGAATGGAAGATGACCAGATTTCTGTTCCCGTCAAACACCTACGACGCCGGAACAACTGGCAAGTTCCATCTGCTGATGAAGATCATGGCGTGTGATTGACAGAAACAGCCGCTGGATTGAACCTTTGGATGAGACTTCTTTATCCAGTGCTGTTGAAAAGTCAAGAACGAACAGCCAACCCAGTCTACAGATCTGATATGAAAGTGAATGGTGAATTTTATATAGGCTACACCTATATCACTAAACCCAGCTGCTATGGATATGATGTATATGAATGATTGACAGAGCAGAGCATTGAGGACCACTCAGACACCTTCAGCATCCCTTCTACTGTATGTTTTCTTTACGCTGCATACAAGTGTGATCGTATGGCATCCTCAGTACTGAGCACGTACATCAACATGCCACATGACTTATTCCAACTGAGCTCCTCCTTAGGAACGAATTGTTCTTTTCATCCAGTATTGGCTGGCCCTGACACGCCTCACCTGACCCCGCAGTGGAAAGGTTGCAAGTGAGTATCGGCTGGAGGACACCTGGGTGGGCTCTGGAGGATAAAGAGCTGCTTCAGCGTGTCTCCACCTGCGCCACCGAGTCAGGGAGGAGGCCATGGAAGCAGGCAGGCAGGCAGCTCCGGAGCTCATTACTCAAAGCCGCTGTCGACAAAGACCACACGGGGCGGAGGGACAAGGGCTCAGCACAGAGCATTTGTGGCGCTAACTTGAGCAGAGGTGTGTGCACGTATGACAGCCATCCCTCCCTCGGGCCTGAGTCTCAGCTCTTGAGGAATTCGACAAAGGGTGAGGAGGTGTGGGGAGGATGGAAGGGGTAGGGATGAGACACTGGACTTTTGGCCGGAGGTGAAGCTTTACTATGGTGGCATTTTTTGTTCCATAGATCCTCCATAGCATCACAAGCTACACAGAGGCAGCGAGGCCCGTTGACAACAACACACACTTGTGAGTGAATGTGGAAAGTGTCTGGACCAGGTCCAGGAGTGCCATGACTGACAGCTCCTCATGAAAGAGTTGTGTCCTGAAGTAAACCTGCCAACTGATCCACTGGGAGAACTGGGCCGGAGTTAATGACCTCCCATAATGAAGTCTTAATTCCATGTCTTGGACCCCTCGCCACAAGTTCACTGGGTCCAAACGGCTACAGCAAGCAATCAAGATGCACCGATCTAAACTTCTCCACCGACTCCTCTCTCTTTCGCCCTCCCTCCTTCCCTGCATGTGTTCCTCGCTCCGCTCCCGTGGATACGGGACACAGAATCCCTCAGCGAGGACACATGGGACCATGTCAGGGGAGAAGGGAGATTGGCATTGACTCCCTCACCTGCCCATGGGCCCCTTGGCAGACCTCATACCTCTGCGCTACTGCAACCGGAGATAAGAAGCCGAGGTTAACCCTGTGCTTAGGGGAAGCAGAGGACATATGCTGACCTCCCTGGTTCACACATACACAAAGCACATAAACACCTATCCACATCCATTTGTTGGCTCGATGTTGGCTAAACACATGCCAACCTCACCCCCCAACCCGCCCAGTCCTAAACTGTGACAACAATTCAGGCTCCCTCATGCTTGGGGGGACAAGCTCCCCTGGCTTCAGAGCTTTCTGGAGACCTTGCCTCTGAGCCATGCCCCGGCTGGCAGCATCTGATCTTGGGGGCGTGAGCCAGTTGGCCAGGAGGCAGACGGGGTCTAGGGAGCAGGGACCCGAGCCAGCTCCATGGTACAATGCCACACAAACGCTCAAAGGTGTGAGGAAGAATGGAACTAGAAAAAAAACAGAAGGAGAAGAAGGAGAAAAGCAAAGGAGCCCAGCGATCCTTTAGAACGACAAAAGCATTCTTTACAACACTGCAATATGGGCACACACACACACACACACACACACACACACGGCCCCCCCAACACCAGTACCATACCGCTCCACCCACACTCGCCCCATCCATCCCTGCACGGACTCAAATGTCTCATGCATTATTCTGAGCAATATCTTTTGTTTTCTCTGCTTTTTTTCTTTCTTTTTCGTAACGTTGACATGCTGTGTTCAGCAGGAACACAGTGCTCTTATAATAATTGCCTGGCTTTTGTTCCCTTGTTATGAGGGTGCTCAGATCATTCCCATTGGAAGGCAGGACCCAGCAGTCCATTCAAGCTAATTGTACCAGCAGGGCCAATGGGAAAAGACAGGATGCTGTGTGTGTGTGTGTGTGTGTGTGTGTGTGTGTGTGTGTGTGTGTGTGTGATCAGGACATCCTATTTTGGTGTCTTTAATTGTATGTTTTCTTTTTGCTTAACTAACAGTTTGTGTCAAAGATGTTCTCACAGCACTAAGTGACAATTATTGGATTCTG